>NC_077227.1:603262495-603603493 GCF_027887165.1 Monodelphis domestica
AGTAATTATTTTGTTTTATTTTTTATACCCCTACTTTCTTCTTAGAATCAATATTATGTATTGGCTACAAGTTAGAAAAATGGGAAAGTCTAGGCAATGGAAGTTAAGTGATTTGCCCTGGGTCACCTAGTTAATGTTAGGGAGAGAGGAATGAAGAATGAGAGAGGAAAAAGGGAAGGATAGCTGCCCTGGCCTGATCTGAACCCGGCAGGAGTTCCGGGGCCTCAGCCAAGGGTTCTCTCCAGAGGCTAGTGATTCCAGAAAGCCAAGGGAAAGGGAGTCCCAAGAGATGGACCTTTCCAGAGGCTATTGCCTCCAGGAAAGCCAAAGAAAAGGAGTCAGCCTTGTATTCACCATGTGATCATTTAAGGAAAGCAGTCTGAGGTCTCACTCTGGAGCTCCTCCACAGTTAAGTCCCTCTCACAAGAAGTGTCGCAAAATATAAAGGCAGTTCTTTACATCACTTCCTGTGTCTCACATGTACCAATGGTGACTTAAACTTGGCTTTGGACAGCCTACAGGGTCAGTCAGTTGTTTCTGATTTGTCACTTGCTAGCATACTCGGGTCATAGACCTTTCTTCCCCACTTAATCCTTAAGTGGGGGTGTATACTTTCCTAGTTGTTAAAATTCTAAAGACTAAACAGGGTGGAGAAAAATCTAAAATTCACATTAGGAAATGAGGCCAGATTTGAACCCAGGGGCTCTCATCTCTAGGCCTGGCTCTCAATCCACTGAGCCACCTAACTTCCACTGGAGGGTAATTAGAAAATATGAAAAAGGAAGGGGTAGAGTTGTGGGAAATTTTTGCAGAGAAGGCAGAAGAGAACATAGTATCTTTTCCTTTTCATAGGTCAGATGCTTTGTCATGGATCCAGGATTTTGGATGAGAGCAGTATTTTCTCTATTGGAGGGAAATTAGTATGATGTTTTGACTTAATCTCACCAATACTGATATATACTCAGCTAGACCTTGAATCTATTTCTAGGAATTATAAGAATCTCTTACTTCATTAAAGCTAACAGAGAATATATAGTTATCATTGAAGTAGAGTGGTAGAAGTAAAATGACTTCAATTTTTCATGTCTGCAGTGTTTCTACAGAATCATAAACTTTGTAAATGTAGAGCACCACATTAGTTACTTCCTATTAGCTTGAGTAAAGAATTATTAAAGTGGAGATATTAATTTTCCATTGAACTCTGGGGACAAATAATTTCCTGTTCTTGTGTTAAGTTTTGCCATTTATATAACAAATTAAAAATAAGGTCAGAAGTAATTTAATACTAATTACATATACAGCCTCAGAGAAGAAAGGGAAGAAGGATCACTGAAGGAGCTAAGAACTCACTTGTAGCTGAACATTTGGTATGAAATACTTCCTGAAAAGAGAGGGGACCTGTGCTCTTTTAAGGAAAAAAACCCAATAAGTAGCATTGGTTTATAACTTCTTAAAGGGAGATAACCATTAGAAAGCAATAAAGAGATCCTAGGTCATTAGTTCCTCTAATTTACTCCAAAATCACTATACCACACGTATAATAATAGGTACATTATAGGAAGTATAATAGGCCAGAAGTTACCAAGCAAAATAAAAAAGAAAGCCATCAATAAAACCCATAATACGCATATTACTTTTTTTTACACATACATAATACTGGAAGAAAAAACCCTTAGTAAAACTATGGCCTTAAATTTGTTTATATGTATATATTTATGTATGTACATACACATACACACACATATAAGCTCAAAAGTATTGATAACCAGAAAGGCAAACTAGGGACCCTAATTTAAGGAGGAAAATTTGATATCAAAGAAATCACTGAGATATGGGATAGAACCTTTGATAACAATATAACTTTGAAAAGGTAAATAAGCCTAGGAACTAGTAATATATATGATGCAGGATTTTTTCATGCTATATAGAGTTCCTAATCCTGTTTCTTCATGGTGTGGGTTTTTAGGTCCTTATGAAGTAAAAGGGCTTTTGGTATCATTGATCAGTCATGCGCAAACTTGTCAAGTTAAAATTGTGATTCATCACAAGAAAGTAGGCTTAGTGTATGTGGTGTATTTTTTTTTTTTTACTGCAGCACAGCTTATCTTCTAAGGGACTAAGAGGATGGACAAAGGTTGAGAGAGTATTCACGTTGATCAAATTATGGATCTGTAGTTGTATTAAAGTATATACTTGGAGATAAGTGTCAGATAAGTAGAGAGAAGTCTGTTTTCAGGGTATACACAGCGTATTTCAGTACAGAGACAGACATTTTGTTCAAACATGAAGATGTACAGAAAAATGAAATGAAAATAATGGAAGGGAAAGTCATTCTTTACTAGTCACATACATTTTCATAGAACTAATGTCTGGAGGAAATTAGATCAAGCTAAATAGGAAGCAATTAACAATTTTTAATTTTTATTACTATTTTGTATTTTAGAAGTTAAATTCAACCATGTGGTTACTTATTCTCTCCATCAGTATAGATTACAGCTCCTTTAATCCCTGATAGATGACCCTTGATTGCCCTGGATACTCATCATTTATTGGATAACCTCCTGTTCAGAGACTTAGAACATTTCCTGTTACAACTGGAGATTGCAAAGGAAGAAAATATTCAAAGAAAATATTTTTCTAGTATTTTGTCCCTTATATCTTACTCCATTCCAAATAATTTTTCCTTTTTAAATGCAATTTTAAGAGCAGACTGCATAATAGCATATTCTTATGCTGCTGAACTAATGGAAGCTAAAATAAAGGATTGTAATATGGTAACTCTTTCTTGAAGTGAGATGGAAACATGCAACATTATAGCTTCTTGACTCACCACAGCTTCACAGTTTTCAAAGAAAATTCAGTTCTGATTTTGAAAATCTTCTTTGAATTCAGCTACACGATTCTAGGAACCCTTTTAACAGGTGGAAATTGAAGCCTTTCCAGGTGTTGTTTGTTGGCAGAGGCTTGTAGAGAACCTTTAGACTTTATGAAAAAGATAACTAAAACTATTCATCTTGATTATGCTAATACTAAATAATTAAGTATATATGTGAAATAATGGGCAGAAAATTTGCACATTTTCAAGGTATTAGATAATGTACATATAGTTTTGATGATAAGCAATTAAAGTGTACCTTATGATTTCTTTCAAATAAATACAGTATCCATGGAAAAAAATAACTTTTGGTGCTTTAAAATATGCAAAGCCATTTATATACAGGTTTACATGACTAGGTAGCATGAGAAAAATTATTAAAACTCAGGTCTTCTGTATATACTGGGCCATCCTGGCCTATCAAAAAAGAAGGAAATTTCAATGTCTTTTCAGCATTTATTAAAAATCAGATTAGTTATTTTATTGTGGTTTAGGTCAGCTATCACTTAGCCATATGGTTATGTGAGGGAGATGGGCTTCTACTCCTGAAAGTTTTTAGAACATGTTCTGAGGGTTGTAGAATTGTATTCGAATTAATCTGTGCTTCTTTACAAGTTGATGTCTCTCTATATCTATACTTGGGGTTATGACTTACCTTTTACTGGTAAACAAATGAATGTACACTATCTTTGCAAGGTGCCTAGCACATAGTAGATACTTAATAAATGTTTGTTAATTAGTTGATTGATATTTGCTTACTAAGGCAGCCATCTTTCCTGTGTTTATTTTCAGATCACATACTTACTGTACAGTTTTATATACATTCTGTGGCAAAATGAAATGCTTTAATTTTAAGCAGTGAAGAAAAGGTTTAAATAACAAGCTTATTAAAATACCTTTAAGACTAATATAACATTTTAATTTTTCTTTGTAGGGATCAAGACTATTAATATTTAGGAAAACTATGTTTAATTCTACTGAAATCAAACTTAAAAGTAAGTATAACGCTATTAAGAGAAATGGTTTTTTCCCTGAAGACATATTTTAGCAACTTTATAAGGTTTTAACTTGAAATGTTATAATTTTCAAGGCTGAATTTTTCAGTCAGTTCCCATAGTCATAATCCCGCCAGCTGAAAAATTAGATGACTGTTTTTTTAAACTTATTTTCTTTCAATTATATATTATTAGGAGAGGCAGCAAAGTAAGAAACTGTCCAGATTGGGAATATAGGGATCCAGATTCTAGTCTTGGCTTTGCCATTAGCTAGCTTTGGGATGTTGAACAGGTCATTTAATCTCTTTTTTTTTTTAATCTGTAAAATGAAGAATTGGATGATCTCTAAGGTCTCTTGATAGTAATCCTCCATTCTGTATTAATCTAGAAGGATTTAGTCATTTTTTTTCTCTATGGAAAAGAATTACTGATTGAAAGAGCTTTGCATTTTTTGCTGTGCTGCCTTTGTCTTTATGAATGAGTGCATAGAAAACAACTGTAGGATGATATGAGACAGACTTGGTGGATCAAATAGGTTATACTGATAACAGACATGATTGTTGTATTGGACTTAATCTGTGTTAGCAACATTTAAGTTTGTACAATATTTTAATTAAGTTATTTACCTTTTTTTTGGGTTGAATAAATTGATTTTATTGAGTGAAAGCATTAAACACTTCAAAATGGGTTACTTAAAAAAAATACTGTTTGAGTTTGTAATTGATATTTTCAATGTAAAATGAGATTCTTTCTTTCTTTCTAAACAGTTAAGTCATTCAATTGTCCTGAGCCTGTGAATTTTACCATAGAGTGGCATTTGAAATATCATGCATGTCACAATGAATATACTAAGATGGAAGTAAGTAAAACACAAATGTTTTAAGGATTATGCTGCTAATTAGAATTGGTGGAGACCAGGAGTATATTAGTATATTAGAGTATAAGGTTAAGAGATAAGGACTTTACATTTAATTTAAGCAAGCAAGCCCTCATCCCTAGAATATTTGTTTTTCATCTGTACCTTTCTGGATCCATATGGTCCTTGAAGGCTAAACTTACTACTATGTTTTTCTTGAAATTTCTTTGACTCTCTGGGATACTACCTCCCCAGTTGTTATTGTTCTTTCTCCTCTCAAATTACCTTTTATATACTTCTCTGTGTATATATTAGAATATTAGCTCCTTGGGGACAAAGGATTTTTTTTTCTGTCTTTGTTTCTCTGGCATCTAGCACAGAGTCTTGGGTTTAATAGATACTTAAAAGAGTTTAATTTGTTTTATTGTCCTATTTTTGCCACTAATTTGAGATTTCAGATTGTCAATTAAACTATTTTTCTAGAATACTAGTCCCCTAACTTCTTCACTAACATAATATAAAGAAGTTAAGTCAATAAAAAATGTAAAAAAAAAACAAACCAACAACTCAAACCTTTTCTCCAGATGAACTTTAAAAATTAAAAACAGAGATCATAAGACTTTAGTAAATGTTTCAGTTCCATATTAGGACCCAGTTAAGAGAGAAAATATTTAGGAGAAAGAAGAGAACAAATATTTTAAGTGAAAGGGTAGTGAGAAAGAGGAAGAATGACAAAGGAATGGGAAAGAAGAAAAATTGGCATTCCCTAACTTGCATCCAAGTAAATAAATAGTTTTTTCACCTTATTCATATAATTCCAAATTGCTTTTCAGAATGGTTGGATCAATTCATAGCTCCACCAACAGCCTATCAATTTGCATATTTCAACAGCCCCTCCAATGTTGACTAGTTCTATCTTTACCAGTTTTCTGTATGAGGTGAAACCTTTGAATTGTTCTGGTTTCTTTTCTTTTTTCCCAAGTGATTGGAGAAGTCTTACATTGTTAATAGATGGTATTCTTTTGAGAATTGTTTATTTATATCCTCTGAATATGTATTCACTGGGGAATGGCTCTTGGTCTTATATGTCATGGTCAGAAGGCCATTTTCTAACACATTTATTTTTCTAGTCAGCAGTTTCCCTTGTTCTTACTGGATTTATTTTTGTTTCTGCAAAAGTTTTTCAATTTCATGTAATCAAAATTATCTCTTTTATTTAATTTTCCTTTAGCCTTAGTTTCAATAGGTAGCTGTTGGATGAGGGATTTGAGGAGGAGAGAAAGAATTTGGAGCTGAAATTGAATTAAAACATTATTGGGTTGGGGAAGGGAAGTGGGAAGGGAGAAAATTTGGAGTTGAAAATAGAACTGAATAATAAAAAAAAATTTGATCCACTTTTCTTTTTTAAATGTGAACTTTTATTAGTACTTCATTTTCTAAGTAGTCAACTTTATAAATACTGCATTTGTAAGTTGTCAACGCTTAATTGTTGAAAATTTAGGGGCCAGATCATTTTAAACTATTTTAAACCTTGTTTCAATTTACCTCTGTCAAAAAGCAAATTTGAAGCAATCCTAAACTTTTTTTGGTAGGAACTGTTAGACAAACACATTCTTAGTGGCAACGAAGACTTCTGTAATGATTATTTCCAAGGAAAACAATGTCGCAAGCAAAAAAGTGAACATTTGAATTGTGACAACAGTTTACAGATGTTTCCTATGTTGAGTGTGAGTATGTTGTGAATTTCCAGGTTAACATTTTTTCTTCCTAGATAATGCAAATGTCAACAAATTTTTATTAGTCACTGAATCAGAAAGGGTTTAATTTTATCTGCTATTCAGTTGAGTGCTTTTTTTCTTCTTTAAAAGTGTTTTGTGTGCATCACTAATAAAGTATTGGGGAAATGCATTTTATTTTAGGGAATTTATTATCACACTAAATTTATAACTGATTTATCATTGTGTGATCATTAGAAATTAAGGTTTCAGGGGCAGCTGGGTAGCTCAGTGAATTGAGAGTCAGGCCTAGAGACTGGAGGTCCTAGGTTCAAATCTGGCCTCAGACACTTTCCAGCTGTGTGACTGTGGGCAAGTCACTTGACCCCCATTGCCTAGCCCTTACCACTCTTCTGCCTTGGAATCAATACACATTAATTCCAAGATGGAAGGTAAGGGTTTTTTAAAAAAAAAAAGAATAGAAATTAATGTAGCTTTCTTTCTAATTTATTGGGTATAACAGATCATGACAATAGCCTTTGATATTATAAAATCCAACTTTTACCCCCTAACTCAGTGATGGAGAACCTTTTAGAGATGGAATCCCAGGCATCCCACCTCCCCTCCCCCCCCCCTTACCCCACACAGGGAAGGAAGAAAGCTTTCCCATTGGGTGACTGGGCAGAGGGGTGGGGAGGTGTGGTGGAGAGAGGGAAGGGAGCAGCTCTGCCTGAGGCCCTCTGCTTTCCACACTGGATGGGGGAGGAGGGTGGCCATGTGCCCACAGAGAGTACTCTGTGTGCCACCTTTGGCATCAGTGCCATAGGTTCACTGTCATTGCCCTAATTCCTGAATTTTCCATTTCAGATAAGGTTATTCTTGGCTAGGGTCTTAGAAGACTAACCACCACCAAAATTCATTTTTCATGCTTAAGTATTTTAGAAAGCAGCCTTTTTTTCATTGTACTTTCTGTCCCAAAAATATATTTACCAAAGATTTGTGCATCAGGGCATCAGTCTATAAAGTAGGGCCTGGGACTTTCTGTGGGAAGTCATGGGATAACCTCAAGAATTATGTGATTGGTAAAAAAGCAAGTTGAATCCTATCTTCCTTGCAATAGCCAATCATGGAATTTATCTTCAACCCAACCATACCTTCTGCTCCAGCTGTTGTCCCTCAAGATTAATTATAACCTAATGACTATTTGGGCACCTTCATTAACAGCTTTGCAGGACCTATTCTTTACTTTCTACATGCCTCCTCTTATCTCAATGCAGCCCCTGCATACCCAATCAAAGTAGAGGGCCACAGTGGGAAGCTATGTTCATTTCTTTGTCTTCATTATAACTGGGTCTTTTCCTTCTCCCTAAAAGGGATATCTACCATCATTTTATAAATTGGTTAGTTTTTTGCAAAAAAAAGCAAAAAGACTCCTCTCAAGCTACTTTTATTACAAAAATAATTTTTTCCTTATTTTAAGAGCTTTATTTTAATATTTATTTTTTCCCACACAACGTATGTGTGTATTACTAGCATTTAAGCCAACTATAAGTCCATATCCTTGATTGTATATTGTCTATTCATAAAGGTTGCAAAAGAACTTCAAGAGAATATATGATCCCTGCCATCTCATTCCAAGTTTTATAAGTAAAGGTTATTTTCCATTTTTTTTTTAATGAAAGGAGTTATTTCACATCTAGTGGACTTTGGCAAAAAGGAACAATTGGTAGGTCTAGTGGGCAATGGTCAAATCCCTAGTTTTCCCTTAAATGTTAAATCCCTTTTTCTTTAAGATTTCCTCATAAATTCTACCAATTAAAACCTCTTAATTATTTTAAGTGTCATTTTTTCTTTTGTCCTATTAAAATCTGGGTCCTCTATAAAGCAACTAAACTGTGATATCTGTTTGTAGGGGAAACATGTCAGTTAATACATGACACTGTAGACTTAAAAAATGCCAGTCCTTTATTTTTTCCTCTCTTATTTAACATTTTTCTTTGGAATTCAGATATTTTATTTAGAAAGAGATTTCCTATTCAGTATGTCCTGTCTTTGACAACTGTTCATTTTTTTTCCTTTCAGAAAGTACCATATAATAGTTTTTATTTCAAGTTAACCTTGTTGATATCAATTATCTGTTCTCTTTTTAGAGTAAAGAGAAAACAGTAATAAATATGAAAAAGTTTCCAGATTTGCAAGGATCAATGGTAAATTTTAATTTTCATTAGTAGGAATTCCAGAAAAATCTACCCCTGGGTGATGGGCAGTTTTATTATGCTTAATTACAATTTGCATATGTTGGGGGAGAAGAGACAGAATAGGTAATTTGTAATAGAGTTATTAGGATTGGGGTTATTCAAATGGAGACATACATTGCATGTTTCTATATCAATAAAAATTGTCTTAAAGGTTTTTATTTAATGATCTCAGTATATCATTTCTTTTTTCCATACTGTTATTTCTCAGCCTTTTACCTTTTGCCCAAGAGAAATGAAAGAAGAGGCATAAGCCAGATGATAGAAATGAATTTTATTTGTTTTCAGATGACATTTAAACTTTTTTTTAACAATTATATGTAGAAACAATTTTTGACAATTGTTTTCTGACATTTTGCAATTCAGATCCTGCTCCCCTCCCTCTGGGCAGTAAATGGTCTGATTTAGACTATCAGTGCTTTCATGCAAAACATGTTTCCATATTAATGGAGATTATTTAAGCTCATAGGAATGGGTCAGGCAAAGCATTAAAGAGAGCAAAGGAAACAAGCATAGAGTGCAGATAGAAGGGGCAAGGAAAGATATTTGTGGAGAATTATAGCAGATCAGTAATTCAGAGAAAAGAGAAGTCCTAAGTCTTTTCTCCCCTACTGCTTTTCTTAGAGTTAAATGAATTTTATCCTTTGCTCTTAATCTAGATTCTTCAGAAATTTTCTGAATTATTGTTTTAGAAAAACTACATGTTGAAAATAGCCACCAAAAAGAGACGGGCTAGCATAGAAAGGTGGTATTTGGAGAGAAGTTTAAGAGAAAACTGCCCCTTTTTTTGGCCCAGTATAATAGTTGAAACAAAGATTTATTTAAATAAAACAGATATTTGGTATTTTTAACATCAGTCTGACTTCTACAATCTTTGTTTGCTACAAATTGAACAACTGATAGTTGATTTAAAGTGTAAGGAGCAAATAATTATTTAAAGTGGCTATTTCTGGATACCGTAAAGAATTTTTTTCCCCTTACAGGATGATGTTGTAGCCACAACATGGAGGGATGGACCACATCTCTTTATTATTTCTTTTAAAACAGAAAAAGAAGATACAAACTGGAATTTGAGTGGTACAGTGATTTAACTAAAAACATGTTTCTTTGTGTTCAGAATAGTCTATCTCTTATTCTAAATGTGACTAGTTTGTTACTAACATATCATTTAAAAGTGAATTATGCTTTAGAAAGTGGATAATGTTTTGGAATGGCCTTACATTTTTAAGATGAAAGTCTTTTGCTTTTCCTAAGAGCAAAATTATATTTAAAAGAAATGTTTTAATTTATATTTGGAATATCTGAGAAATTTAATTTTTCAGTTAAAATTTTTGTTTAAACTTTAAAAATCTTATAATCATTTGTAAAGCTCACTTTGCAATTGCAAATTTAAAAAAAATTTAACTTAAGTAATATTTTGGGGATAGCCAGATATTTGAAATTTTGTCTTTGAAATTTTCAGAATTGTTTTATATTGAATATTTCTTGAAATAAGTGAGTACCATTGGACCCTTGAATGGTTTTGATTTTATAAATTTCAAATGCATTAGCTTGTAGGTGAGATTTTATTTAATTTCAGTAAACATATGCTGGAGGCAGATCAAGTAGGGATAAGAATGGTACTGGGCAGATTGAGGGAATGATAGAAATCGTGAAAGAGGGCCAAGTCAGACTCATTTTTGCTTTTGCTTTTTCTGCCAAGGGAAAATGATCTTAGGATGAGAAAGGATAGAACAAAACTCCTGATAGTGAAGTCCAAGATAAGTAGGAAGGTTGTAAGAGAGCATCTATTTGGTCTTGTTGAATTCGTCATCAAGCTTAGATGAACTACATGGGTACTAAAGAACTAATAAAAGGGTGAGAGCTATTGTCTTTGAAAGAAAGAGAGATCTCATTGGACTAGAGAAAAAGAAATGCCCTAATTTTTATGAAAAGGAAGAATGGTATACAAACTATAGGCCACTGAGCTTGCTTTTGAATTCTGTATGAATTCTAGATAAGCCATTATGGCAATAGGATTTAATTTGTTCTCCTTGCTCTAGAATTAGAAACAAAAAAGTGATTAGAAGCCACAGAGAGGCATATTTAGATATGATATGAAGAAAATCTTTTTAGCAATTAGAATTGCCAAAAAATGGAATGTGCTACCTCTGGAGAAAGTATATTCTTCCTTATAGATGTCTTCAAATTAAGGCTGGATGTGGTAGAAGCATTCTTTTTCAGATATAAATGAGACTTAGAGGACTCTGAAGTTTCTTCCAACTCTTGATCCTCTAATTCTGAGAGAGCCAAAGAAGGAGAGATCCTATCTCTTGGCAGAACAATGAAGACTTTAATGGATGAATTGGCATTTAATTTGATCTATGCTCTTAAGAATGAGAAGACTTTCACTGGGCAGATATTGGACTATATAGGTGGGAGCAGAGCACAGAAGCATGATGGCTGCATGCACTGTGAAAAGGAACAGTGGGAATTGAGGGAGGTCAAAAAGGTTGCTTGAAGCCATGCTGTCATGGCTATTAGTTTTCACTTAAGGATTTGGGACTCTATTTAGTAGGCAGGGTGTTTTTATTTATACATATATATAGAAAAATCTTTAAGCAGAAATGTAACATGAATAGTTATGCCCTAAGCAAAGTACTCAGAGGAGTAGCTAGATTAGATTGACCCAGGAAGAGAGCTCTGAAAACTATTTCAGAGCCAAGGGCAGTATTTGAAGTGAGAGTTAATGGGTTAATGTTGTGATAGTGGGAATAGAAAGGAGGGAACAGCTATGAGAAATCTAGTAGATGGAACCAACAGTGACTAACTGCATGTAGAAAAGGAGAAGGGAATCAAGGATAGTTAAAGTTTTAAGCCTGAGTGATTGAGGAAAAGTTGGTATCATTAGTAGAAATGCTCAAGTTCAAAGCAAGGACAGGTTTTGAGAAAGATTAGTTTCAGACATGCTCAGTTTGAGTTAGGTCTAGGCAAGGTATCAAAATCAAGATACCTAGAAGGTTGTTGGATCCTGTGATCTGGAGCACAAAGGAGAATGTGTGACTAAACAGTAAGGTTTGGAAGTCAATCCTATTAAGGTAATAGTTGATATTATGGGAGGAGATGAGCTCCCTATAAGCAGAGGGTAGAGAATAATACTGAGGACATAGTCTTTCAGTGACACCTACATTTAGGGATATAAGGAGGGGAAAAAACTACTAGAAATAGAGATAAAAGAAGCAGTCCAAGCTGATGCGAATAAAAGAGTATAAGTCTGAATAAATGGAATGAGGTTCAAAATGGGGAGCCCCATGTATAAATTAATCTTTTGTAGTGAAAGGAAAGCAATAGATGAAATGAATGAATAAAATGATTGAAAGCACTAAAGTGAAGTAAAGGTTTTAATCTTGACTCTAATCATTGCCACTTCTGGGATAGGAAGAAGTACAGGATTTTAAAATAGGTAAAAATTGAGGTCTTTGAGGATTAAGGCAGCTTTCTACTAATCTTAGCTCCTCTACTAAAGCTAGTTTTTCAAATATTTATTCTTTTCCCTATCCTTAGCAATTGAATATTCTAAGAATAGGAAAGCATTGGCAACATTATATTAGCTGCTTTGAGAGACCTAAAAGGGGGACTAAAAGCTTTTGAAAACAAGGAATAGACATGAAATAGATAACATTTTTCTTAGGTTTAGGCATCCAGAATGCCAGATTATTGTTGTAAATGATATGAATATCTGGATACAAATTTGGCACAAGTCATTTGACACAGCATGGACCAGATTATTGAATTAATCTGTCAAATAAACTTACCATTCTGCTAGGTGAAATAAGGTATTTTTTATTTTAATTTGAATGAATGAAGAATTATAAGTATTACGTGCCGCCCAACGTGTTAGTTATATAGTTTAAAAGGCATGATAGTCACTTCTCTCAAAGAGATCAAATTTTCACTGGCCAGGGTTGAGGTGAGGGGAGAGCAGAGAAGAATAGTACACATAGGAAGGCATAGCTACAGGGAGGAAGATGCACAGGGACCTGTCATCAGGGAAATGAATATGTTTAAAATAGTTTAACAAAAGAAATTGATAGAAAATTTGTTTCTTTTTTTCCCCACCAGTTTCTCTTTCGATGGTGGGCCTTCATGGATATATCTCTGCATCAGAATGGCCTTTAATGATTGTAAGTAGGAGAGTAAGTGGAAATGAACAAATCTTATGTTAGAGCTAGAGTTGTTAGATGTTAGAGCTAGAGACATAATCTCTAAATCTCTCATTTTGTGGATGAATTAGTTGAGGCCTGAAGAGTGGAAATGGATTTTCTAGAATCTCTCCTCAGGTGTCTTTATTTTGTCAGTTCTCATCCTTCAAAGTATGAGAAATGTATTAAATAACTTAGAATGCTATTTGACCAGAGGAAAGCCACCCTTAAGAGAAATAAAACTTAACATAATCTAAAACTTATTTTCTATCTACAGTTTTATATGGTGATGTGCATTATTTACATTTTATATGGTATACTCTGGCTGATGTGGTCTGCCTGTTATTGGAAAGATCTATTAAGGATTCAATTCTGGATTGCTGCTGTTATTTTTCTGGGAATGCTGGAAAAAGCAGTATTTTATGCGGAATATCAAAATGTCAATACCACAGGACTGTCTTGTAAGTTGCTGATCTATTATATATGCAATATGAGGCATTTACTGGATGGGTTCTGTAATAAATATGGGACAAGAAAGAATTGAAAGAGAACTATGTGGTCCTCTGAGTAGAAACTGGACTTGTGTTGGCATACATTTCCCACCATAGCAGTAGAGAGCGTAAATAACCAATCTTGTGGGAAAATTTTTCAGTTATGACTTGAATTAGATGGCACTCAAGTTCCTTCTGATTCTAAAATTCCAGAATTTTGTGATTCTTTTCCTTATTCCTATTCCTCATTTAAGTAAAATTCTAGTTCACTGTTTTGGATCCTAGTTGACTTAATCTTCCATGTGTTTTGCAAAGAGTAGCTTATTAACTTAAAATAATTTTTTGTTGGTGAAAATTTGAGATTTTTTGAGTTAATTCTAGTTTCTTGCTTTTCCCTTTCCCTTTTCAATATAACACAAGGAATCTATTTTGGTAGCATCACACCTGTAAACTATCCACATGTAGCCATTTTTTCACCTTTACGGGTTTCTGGACTCATGGATGACAAATCTGAGAAAGGGTTGGCCATATCAATTTGAAGAAATGGGAAATCTTGAATATGGAGAATTTCTTTTAGTTAACTATTTTGTATCAGAAATGATTTGTTTCCTTTCCAGCTCAAGGCTTATTAGTGTTTGCCGAGTTGATTTCTGCAATTAAGAGGACACTAGCACGCCTCCTGGTTATTATTGTGAGCTTGGGCTATGGCATTGTGAAGTAAGTATTAGTTATTACAACCTGCCTCTGAATTTTCATCTCCATTTAATGGTGCTAGCACTTTCCCATTTAAAATCTTGGAATCAATTTTGACTCAATCTCTCTCATCCTCTAATTCATTCCCAGTCCTATTGTATTGACCTTTCTTTCATATCTGCCCTTCCTTTTCATTCTCCTTACTGCTTACCTAGTTTAAGATTTCATTACCTCTGGCTTGGCTTATTGTAACAGTTTCTTAACTGGTCTGCCCGTTTCATGTCACTAATCTTAAGAGATATGGTTATGCTTATATTACTCCCTTCTCAAAATTCTGCCATTTTAGTGTTTTTATTTCATAAAGCATGTTCACTGATTTATCTTTGAGTGCATGTTTTATCCCATATTAATTTCTATATTAGGGTGAGAATAGGGTTTTTTTTAAACTTTTTTTTTTCCCCAATCCTCAGGACCTAGGCATCATAGGCCCAAGTTATGCTTGGGAGAAAGGGTTCTAACTCTTTTCCCAGGGAAATAAATATTTGAATTTTATTGGTTCTAATAAAAATATTAAATTACTGAGATACTAGAAGAGAACTTTTTTTGAATGAATCTCCGTCAAACACCGAGAGGTTAAATGACTTACCCAGGGTCACAACCAACAATTCTGAGAGGTAGAATTTGAACTTTAGTTTTCTTTTAGAATTTAGTCCCCTTATGAGTAGAGAATAGTTCCATTTATTCTCTTTGTGTCCTCAGGGCCTTGTACAGTGCCTGGCATATAGTAGGCTCCTATTCATTGCTTATTGATTGATTCTTGACTCTTGAGTTTAGTTCTATCCATTATACTATAGTTGCCTCTTATAAAAAGTCAAATTAGAAAAGGAATTTTGGATATTGAGGGTTCCACATTAATTTGGATCCAGGGAAACAAAATCTCTATTAAGGTAATTGGAATTATAGCTTCAGAATTCTAAAGTGTGACTATTTTACCATTTTAGGTTTCATTAACTATTTTTTTTTCTTAAAATGAATTCTTGACAGTTTATAAAACATAATTTTATTTCATGCAAAATAGCTCTGATGGGTGCATATTGATTGTCCTGAAAATATAAATACCATTAAATTTTTTGACTCAGGGTAACCAAATTTAATTCTGCTTTTATAACTTATTTGAATTTCCTTAAGATGCTGTTATTCTAGTGATAGACTTAATATTTTCAATTTACTTTACTCTCAACTCACTTATCTTGGGAAATATTTGTGATAAAATCTATTTTTGTCAAAAGTCCACTGTTTGCTGAGATAAGAGTTTCTTTTATAACTGCATACAATTGTATAATTATAATAAGGTACTTTCAACGTATATTTTTAAACTATGGTATTTTAACATTTCTTGGTCCCCCCACCCCCTTCTTTCCTTTCTGGTGAGCATTATGTCCTAATGAGGGCAATGCAATTCTCCTTATTTTGCTTATAGATTTTGTTCAGTGGGAAGCATTTTTGTCATAGGGATGTAGAAACTGTGACTTTTGTGCTGTTCTTTTGTTTTTCTGGTTGTCCCATTGTCTTAAATATAGAGGGAAGGAATGAATTTGATGTTACATAAATGTCTTTCACTCTTTTCTTTTGCCTGATGGATTTTCCTAAAAAGAGGTGGCATAGTGCAATGGAAAGAGGGCTAGATTGGGAATCTGAGAACTTGGGTTTAAATCCTGTCTTTGCTACTTGACTTCCTGTGTTAGTCAGTTGAGGAGCATTAACTATGTGCCAGGAAGGGGCTCGAGCATTCTCATAGGGTTGGGCCTCAATTGTAAAATTATTAAATTTAGCTGATTTCTAAGGTCCTTTCTAGCCTTAAGTAAAAAAAAAAAAAGAGTGTGGTACAGAAGAAAGAGTGCTAGACTGGAAATCAGAGGACCTTGATTATAATTCTGACCCTACCCCTTTCTAACCTGTGTGAGCACAGGCCTCTTAAAACTCTCTGGGCCCAATTTTCCCCGTCCATAAAATTAGCTCAGGCCCAGACTATATCCTAATCCTGCCATCAGTCTTTTTTTTTTCCTGCTCTTTAGAGAAAGACCAGAGAAGTAACCAGGACTACTTCTGCATAACAGTAGAATTATAATCTGTCATGTACAAATAGCCATTGCTTTGTATTCTTTTAATTTTCATTTGATCTTCTCTGAACAGTGCTTTTAAAAAAGCATAGACCATTGCCCTGAGATTGATTTATTCTTAGTCTCTAGACCTAATTGGTATAAACTCACTGTTTTCTCTTGCAACCTTAACTCACTGGGTCCCTGTTTCAAAGACCTGGTTGCTATCTATTGTTGGAAAAAAAGCAATTGCAGGAAGAAAACAATTGGGAATTGCTTATATGTAATGAATTATATGATGACTTTTTATTAATACATATGTAGTAGTATGGTTTTTTTGTTGTTGTTGTATTTTGTCTTACTCATGCTGTTTTCTCTTGTTTCATTGATTTAGACCCCGTTTAGGAACAGTTATGCATCGAGTGATTGGACTGGGTGCTCTTTACTTCATTTTTGCAGCTATTGAAGGCATTATGAGAATTATTGGGGTAAAAAGTGGCAACTTTTTAAAAATTGTTTTTAAGACATGTTATACTTTGTCAAATCTTTTGGTGAGTTTCTCTAGAAATGAATTTATGTAGTTTAATATTTATGCATTTTTAATTGCAAAAGTTTACAAAAGGCTTCATCTGGATTAAGACATTTCTGCTTAATGTAACATTTTCATCTTTAACAATTATTACTATTTTTCTTGATCATGTAAAGAACCAGATAAATCCTTACTAATGTCTCCTTATGTAGTCCAGTTTGAAAGTTTTTGTAGGTACAATAAGAATTATGATACTTACTTCAAAGAACATTCTGCCTTAGACTTTGTGAAGTTTGATCACTTAATTTCCCCATGTAAACTTTGCAAATTATTGATCACACAGACAACCTAAATATTATTTGCATACATTTGAGCATTTTAAAACATTCAGATATACTTTATTAGCAGTTTTAACTGATAGCATATGACCTGTTGCTGTTAGGTCTTTTTTAGCTGAATTATAAATTTATCCTTATTAAATTCCATTTTTTTAGATATGTCCCTTGTTCAAGCCTATCAAAGTCTTTTTGGTTCTTAACTTGTCTGTTACATGTGTTTGCCATGTCTCTTAGCTTGGTGTACTCCCCAGATTTGATAAGTATGCCATTAATTCCTTTATTTAGATCATTGACAAGGCTGTTGAATAGTACAGAGACTCCACTAGTTGTTTCCTAGGCAAGATACTTTACCTCTGTCTGTGTCCAAGATGGAGGGGATAATAATAGCACCGATCTCCTAAGGTAGTTGTAATGATCAAATGATTTATTTGTAATGCACTTAGCCCAGTGCTTGGCATATAGTAGGTACTTAATAGATGCTTGTTTTCTTTCCCATCCCCTTTTCTTTGATCTTTCTCTTTTGGAAAAACATCCCTTTAGTTGTACTTTTTTTTGTTTTTTAATTTTTTTTTCAGTAACCTAAGCTCATTCTGAGTTCTGCTTTTCCTGGCATTATTCTCATAAGACTGTATCATACTTTTGAATTTATCCTCAGTTACCTTCCCTGATTTCTGTCATCTCTGTAACATTTAAGAAAATTTTAAGTTGGTTGGTGGGTAGTTCCCTCTACATCTACATCAGGCACTCTGTCATTTTCCCTCTTTTCTCCTCATAAGAATTGATGTTTTCCCTTTCTTTCTTTAGTGTTTTATTCTTGAGTTTCCTTACCTCATTAGTAGAAATGTGAGCTCCTTGAATATAGAAATTGTCTTACTTTTACAGTTGTATCTATAGTATCAATTGTATGGAAGGTGCTTAATAAATGCTCAATGATGGATGCCTCTTAGACTCTAACAGAGCCTTTCTGTCTTTTCTCTTTCTCCATCACAAATTTTAAGAAGAGGTATCTAAATTAATTATCCCTTAATTCCTAACCAGAAATGGGTTCTTGCTTGTTGGTGAGAATCAGGTTCAGAATAGAAATTTATTTCATTGTTCCTTTCATATTTTGAAGGATGAAATTATCATTAAGAAACTTCATAGGGGCATCTGGGTAGCTCAATGAACAGAGAGCCAGGCCAGGACATGGAAGGCCCTAGGTTCAAATCTGCCCTCAGACACTTCCTAGCTGTTTGACCCTGGGTAAGTCACTTAACCCCAGTTGCCTAGCCCTTATTGCTCTTCTGCCTTGAAACCAATACACAGTATTGATTCTAAGATGGAAGGTAAGGACTTAAAAAGAGAGAGAGAGTTCACAGAACTTTTAGCTATTCTACTTCTGGTAAAGATGGATTGCTAGGTTATATCAAGATAATTTGTTTCCAGTTATTATTAAATCATACCCTGGGATTGCGATCTGTTTGTTTTTTTGAACTCATCTCTTTTCCCTTCATTTCTTGGTGCTCATTAATGTTTGTTGGCAGCACCTTTTTGCTTCTGCTTCTCTTCATCTTAATCCAGATGCTTTCTACCATATTTTCCCTTCTGTTTCATAGATTTCCTTAAATGAACACATCTTTTAAACATAATGGTGTTATTCTACAAATCCCCTGTTTCTCCTTGACCTATCTTTTTCCTTTGATGAAGACACATGCCTCCAGAACTGTATTCCCATTTTTTTTCTGACCATGGCTCAGCAATATGTATGGTGCTAATTTTTTTTCTTTGTGCTAAGATCTCTAGTATTTGTTTTCCGTACTTTGGACATAATAATAGTTATATTGTTCTTTAAAGTTTGCAAAGTGCTTTAAAAATAATCTCATTTCATCCTCACAAGAACCCTGATAAATAGGTACTACTAGAATTTCCATTTTACAGATGGGGCAACCAAAGCATACAGAAATTAAGTAATATGTTCAATATCACACAGCTACTAAGTGTCTGAGGCTGAACTCTGGGTTTCCTGGATCCAGGCTCTGCATTCTCTCCACTTTGTCACCTATCTGCCTCATTTGCATAGATGAATGAAGTCATTCGTTTTATTATGAACTTTTTTTCTTATACTTTGTCTCCTAGAACTGCTAGGCATTTTTATTGCTTCTTCTTATCTGGTACCTAGTCTTTGATAGCTGATTTGGTAGATATACATAAGCAGTTTTCCCCATCCCTGATTCCTTGTCTGTGTAAATCACTTTTAAGTAGCTTTGCAAGAGTCTGTAGGTGCTTACCCCAGGCCTTGTTTGACATTCTTCTTCTCTAACCAGGAGCCTGTCATTCTTATCATTTAGAAGAAGGACATTTGTGTTTTTCAACTCAGTATCATATTATTCTACCTTTGGACTTCTGCTACAGATTGGTAGTCCAATTTGCTTCTTCTAAGCTTTTTATACATTCAAATTCTTTCATTTTTTAAAAGAAGCACTTTATTCTTTATGTTAACCTAAGGAGTAGAAATTTCCTTTTGAGCCCCTTGACCTATATCTTATATATAGATGAATATAGATGAATTACTGGGTTGTGGTGGGAAGATTACAAAACAGATTATACACTCAGTATAGGCCACTGAAGAGTTTTCCTTGTCCTCTGTACTATTTGGAAGCAGGATCCTCAGTTCTTTCTTCTTTATAGCTCCTTGGGAACAGGGATTGTGTCTTCAAATTCTAATAACATTGATTATGTTCATATTAGTCTTGTAATTCTGAATTAAACCCAGATGGTGTTTTCACTTTTAACTGCTGTCATTTAATTTTTTCTCTAATTAGAAAGAATTCATATGTGTGTGTTTGTGTGCTAAATGTTAATAACTGACATATATGGGTTTTAGAGCAGTTAGGTGATCAAATGGATAGAGTGCTAGGCCTGGAGTCAGGAAGACTTATTTTCGTGAGTTCAAATCTGGATTCAGACACTAACTAGCTATATGATCCTGGATAAGTTAATTAACTCTGCTTCAGTTTCCATATCTATAAAATGAGATGGAGAAGGAAATGGTGAACCACTTCAGTATATTTGCCAAGAAAACCCCAGATGGGGTCACAGAGAGTCAAACATGACTGAAACAACTAAACAAATCATATAGGTTTTGATGTTTGCAGATATCTTATTTATCTTCTTTGATCCTTAACAGCAACTCTTAAAAGGTTGACCCTATAGATATTATCCTCATTTTATAGATGAGGAAACTAAGATCTAGAGAAATTATGATTGGTTCATAGTTACATGTTAGTAAATTTTGGAGACAGGGCTTAAATTTAGGTCCTTTATATTGCAAAAGTGTCAGACTTATATAGGGAAGGCCACAGAACTCCCAAGTCCTAATTTAAAATGCAACTGGGAAATATTTAACAAAATAAATAAAAATACAGTACAATATAAGTAATGTTAATTTATGTTTTTCCAAATCATTATACTTGACATGAATTAGTTTCCATTTGAGTTTGACACCATGGTTTTCAGTGATGACTTACATGGAAGAAGTGGCATAAATAAAATGTCATTCATGAAGTACTCCACTGAAAAAGGATATGATTCAGTCATTAGGTAGAGTTGGGGATGATGGATCAAATCTGTACTATTACTTTTACAGAGTATTAAGAAAACTCAAGGGAGGTCTGCCAAGCATTGGAGAGATCCTCTATGGGGCATTTTTAAGAGGGGAAGATAAGAATAAGATAGGAATAAGATAAGGATAAGATAGGAATTAAGATAGGAATCTTAGAGAATGGGATGAAAGAAAATCTCACATGAATGACATGCTTCTGATAAAATTTTAATTAAAAAGAAGGTATAATCTATTCAGGGAATCACTATTAAGTCTATATATTTATGTAATCCTTACATTTCTTTTGATTTGAGTATTTCACTTATATATAAATCTCCAAAAATGGCCAGTCAAGAATAAAACAATAGCTGTCTTTTTACATATGAGATTTATCCAAAAGTGTATTCAGGGTAGAAATGAAAATTTTTACTAAAATGAGGAATTATGATTGCATATAAATTTTAATTTACAATGGAAATACTGTCATACATTAGACATAGAATTGTAAAGAAAATTATTATAAAATTAGAAATAATTTGTTCCTGAGAATGAACAGATGTGGAAAGAGCACTAGATTTGGAATCAGAGGATCTGAGTTCAAATCCTAGCTCTGTTGCTAACTTTGACCTTGGGCCTATTACTTTGTTTTTATTTAGGGACCTCAGTTTCCTCCTAGAGGAGGTGCAGATTAATTTGATCTATTCTCTGATCTAGTCCAGCTCTCAAGAAGACTCCTGATAATCATTCTATTCTCTTTCTTGCCACTGCACTTAGTAAAGACAATTTAAATCCCTTAATGTGTCCCTTCTTCTCTGGTTCATATGTGAGACTGGTTTTATTCTTTCCCCTTGTGTCCTCCCCCTTCCATCCCCCCAGTTTAAAATGATCATTTATATTGTTGTTCTTTGTCATTATGAAACCTTGTTACAAGTGATTTTTCCCTTTTTTTTTAGGGTCCTAACCATGTAGCTGTTCTCATTTGTGACATTATTTTAGCCATTATTGACTCCATTTTTGCATGGTTCATATCCTTTACTGTGTGTCCTCTTCTTATAAAAGTTAAAAAGAGTAAAGAATGTAATATTGAATGGTTATAAAAATGAAAATATAATGCCAGTTTAGAACTCAGAAGGAATTCAATAGAATTAGGCCATTTTTAGCAGCTGAATGTAGTGGAAGGTAGAGTTGAAGATGTTTTGCTCTGAGAAGGGAGTCATTGGATAGATGGATTTTAGTTTAGGAATATGAAGAGTTTTCTAACAAAAAGGTTAACAAGGAAAACTATGTAAATTCCTTACCTGAAAAGTTTTGGACATAGAATTATTCAACAACAACAAAATATTACTGCATCCCTATTGGAGGCAGAGGGTTGTACTACTACATTATCCTTTGAGGCACCAACTTGAGCTCAAATCAGTGACCTGTACAGTGAAAACAACCATGGAAAAGGGAGTGGGTTTCTATCTCCCTCTCTGCCACAAATAGTTGAATGTGCTTAGACAGGCTAGTCTGGGCTTCATTTTTTTTTAGATCTACACAGTTAGAGGGTTAGATTAACAGAGATCCAAATTTCTAAAAATTCTATGATATAACAGGATTCCTAGAATAAATGACTACTTCTAAATATATATTTCTTCTCATTTGGTTTTCTTTAGTGTTTCCTAATAATATGAAATTTAAATTTACTTATGTACCTAATAGGAATTCAAACCTGTGTCTAACTATCTTCTTATGTCAAATCTTTGCCACTTTTGGCTTTTTTTCTCCCCAATTCTCAGTCTGTAAATCAGTAGTGATATGTTTCTGAATTTCACAAATAGTTCTTGAGTTTTAAGGAATCAAGATAATTAAAAGTTTTTTTCTGGCTAAAGATTTTGTTTGCAAAATTACAGTTCTCTCCTAAATGTCCCTTTCCTGTCTAAGAAAAAAAATAAGATTTGTGACTTTTCACTTAGCTTTTAGTGCTTTGCAAGTTGTAAAATTTATGATAAACGTGGGCTATTTTTTTTTAATCTAGTAATCATATTCTTTCTTTGATGCTCATTCTGGCATGGAAGATTTTTGGATATTAAAGGCTATGCCAGTAGATGGCAGTTTCGAATAGGGTCTCCCAGGCTGGAAAGACTTTGAATATAAATTCCTTAATCCTTCATGTGTCACTCAGATGTCAGGCAGAGTACAAAGAGAACTCATTAGTAGGTTGTCTGAAGGGTGACAAATTTTTTATCTAAAGCAATGTTTGCTAACTCTTGAAGGTCGCAAGCTATTGGTGAAGGATATATTTTCACTGGTAAAGTTATATATCTTTCAATGATTTGAAAGTACAAAGATAAGTATTTGTGTAGAATGCAGAGTTTCTTGTATAAAGACAAAACTGAAGCAAAACCTATATATTTTATTAATGTTTACTGTACTTGGATCTTGTAGTCATGTCCAAAGGTAATCTTTTTTAGCTGCCATTGTGTTTCATTACCCTTCTTTAGTTTTACTATTTCTTTTAACTAAAAATGCTAGATATTTTTGGCATTTTACTTTAGCAAAATTACTTTTCAGATAGGAAAAATTTCAGACATTTGATCCCAGGATTCTATGAAATCATATACCAGAATAACTTCTTTAGTTAGAAGTTAGCCACCTTTACATGTGGAGGAAGAAAAAAAATGTCAACATTTATTAATCTTTAAAGACAAAAATCTTTTGCAGATAACTCTTATTGCTGCGTTGGCTTTACTCAACAAATCTTGAAGCTTTTCATCTTTCCTCAACATAATTTTGTACTAAAATTTCTTAAAAAACTTTTTGCAATCTGCTTCATCTTAAAGTAATACACATATCCAATATTCAGGGCTCTAAAAGTTGAGGTAGGCCTTTAGGGAAGAAGTAGACAGTGTATCTAAAGGATACTTAATATGCTTGTCCTTATTTCTGTTAAGGAAAACTCTACAGGTATGAACTATAGGAATAAAAACAAAAAAGCTACCCACAAGATAGTACTAACAGGGAAAGTAACCTTAATGCATTTGTCAAAGAACTTGGAGCAAAAGTTCTTATAACTATAATTGCATTCTGATGTTTTAAACAAGATTACACACCACCTTTATGCAGAGATATTCTCCCATTTCTGAAAGTAAGACATATTAAACCAAATAGCTCATCTATCTAATTTGCTTAGATATTTCTTCTAATGAATATCAACTTAAAAAGCCTTAATATGTAAATTTATATCATATAGATAATTATAAAGATTGTATAAAAATGAAACAGTTATGAGAAATATCTGAAAATTAAAATTATCTTGAATTATTCAATAAATAGTGGAGAAATCTAAATGATGAGCTTAGATTTCCAATATGCATGTTATCATTATCAGCAAGGTTATACTGTCTCTTCATGGAAATGAATATTTTATTGAATCTTTGTAGAGAACTAATGAATTGTCTTAATGACCAAGAACTACAAAGTGAATATTGAATTGTCCACATCTAGATTTAAGACTGGGGAAAAAACCAGTATACACTGAATTTCAGTTAACTTATCAAATCCAGTTTGACTAGTAGCTGAATAGGAAGAAAAAAAAACCTGAAAAAGTTAATTATTTTAGACCATATGTATTTATGACTCAAATTTTTGGCTTTTTTTGATGCAGGCAAAAGAATCTGATCTTGTTCCTCTGGCCAGCATCCCTTTGGCTTTGCTTGATTCTGGCTTATGCTGGTGGATATCCTTTTTCTAACTATAGCAAGCATTAAAAAAGGGTTATTGCTTTGTTTCTGTTTGTTGCACCAGCTTATTTTCCTCTTTTCACTTGACTTTTGAATGGTGTCTTAAATTTTGCCTAAATATCACAACTGCTTAATGATGTGTCTTCTCTGCTAGTTTCAAATTTGAAAGAATTATCTCTCATATTCTTTGGCCTGTCATATACCCTATTAATTCCTGATAGGCATTTTTGAGGTGTGTTTGGTCAGCTTTTACACTACAAATATTTAGAAAGTCTTAAGATGTATACGGCTTTGATTTGAGTTAGTAGACACATAAAAGCAAAGCTTAATTGATATGTAATATTGCCTTTGAAATATGTTGGTCCCTTTAAAGATCAAATACTAGTTTTAGGAGTAGAGTAGAATATGGTCATTTGCCTTTTAATTTTTTTAAAATGTTTTGAGTCTTAAATTAAGTTCTATGTTTTTTCAATCCTAAAATGTCTTTGCATGGAGCATTTATCAAAGGTAAATTTCCCATGTCCTAAAAGCTTTAGTGCAGTTTCAATTTTTAGTAACTTAAATAGGCACATCCTGTAATTTATATGACAATTAAGTAGTTCATACATGAAAATTACCAAATGTAACCAATAATGAAAGGGCATGGACTGGTAATTAGAAGGCCTGGTTTCTAGACTCAACTGTATCTTTAATATTAGGAAAGTCACTTTATTTTTTTAGACTTAAGAAAATTTTATATATAAGCAAAAGTACTATTTGACCTATTTAGAATAGAGAATGTTAAGATTCATAAAATAAGACTTCGAAAAAATACTATGTAAGTGATAGATGACATTATTACGTAAATAGTTAGACCTGTTCTAGATGCCACACCATATTCTTTATAACATAATTCCTGTAGATTGTTGCATATCTGTTGATACAGTTTGTATTTAGAATCGCAAGTTTTGAGGAGTAGAAGGGACCTCAGTGGCATTCTGGTTTAATCCCCAACAATAATATACATGACAATGGTCATCTAGGCTCTACTTGAAGACTTCTAGGCACTTGGAACTTGTGCCTTTGAATGAAGGACACTACTTTTTTTAGGTTTTTCCAAAAATGTCTGCTTCTGAAAATAGTGGTTTCTCTCTCTTTGGGGGTCTTTAAGTAGGGTCTGTATAATTATTTGTTCCCACAGGGATTCATTTAATATAAAGAAAGCATAGAGTTATAAATCCACATATTAGCAAACTGGAGTTGGGATAGAATTACTAGCTTTAATGGCATTTTCTGGATTTTTCTTTCCTCTAAAAAATGTTTAATGTGTATTTTAATTTGGAATTATTTTAAAATGCAATAAATGTAGAAATTTGAATTTTCGTTCTTTTATACCCTTTACTATTAAAAAATTACTTTCCTTAGTATATATGTGTACATATTTGTAAGTTTGGCACAAACAATGAAGACGCTTAAACTAAGGAAGAACACAGTGAAATTTTCACTCTATAGACACTTCACAAATACTTTGATTTTTGCTATATTGGGTAAGCTATTTAATTATTCTTTTTAGGCTGATTTTTAAAAAAGTTTTAATCGTTCTTTTAAAGATAACTTTTCTTTCTTTCAGCTTCTATAATATTTATGATATGGACAACTAAAAAGTTTAGATTAGCAGAATGTCAGTCTGTAAGTATAATTTTGTTTAAGTACAATATTTAACTGTTTGACCCAATTGAAAAACATTTTTTACCCTTTTCATCTTAGCACCTATGTCTTCTTCCACATTAAAGCCTCTTATTTACACTATTGATTAATGGGAAATAAGACAACTTTGAATGGGTAACATGCAGCTAGTTGAGTTTTCACTCATTTTGTGGACATTCACTAAATATTGATGCCTAATTATATTGTTCAAAGGAATATATATTCTTCAGTGGAGCTTTAAAAAACATGAATCTATTGACCAGGGGATTAATGAATCTATATGTTTGTAATATAAAATGTTTTTAGGTTATTCAGTTTAGCAGGTAAGCACTGTTCTAGGTACTGGGGATATGAAGAGAGAAAATTAAAATTATTCCTTTGAAAATCGGTGGCCTAGTGGAGAAAGCACTGGGCCTGAAGTCAGGAAGATCTATTTCAAATCCTTTTTAGATAGACACTAGCTGTGTGACCCTGGACAAGTGACTTAATTTCTACCTGTCTCAGTTTCCTCAACTATAAAATGGGAATTATAATAATCTCTGTCTCTAATAGTGTGATAATCAAATGAGATAATATTTATAAAGTACATAGCACAGTTTGGGGTATAGAGTAGGTACTTCATAAATTCTTCCCTCCCCTTCCTTCTTATACTCTACAAGAAGAATGCAGTGTGTACAATACAATTTATAGGAACTTAAGAAATAAATTCATTTACTAAGGATAGGTATCTAATCTCTGAATGACCAAGTTGGGAAGAGCTTCAAAAATTCTTTAGCAGAGCAAGCTGAATAATTTTGAAAAATGTTTCCTCCTATATTTCATGCTTGTATTTTCACTTAAAATTTTGTGGAATGTTAGGTTTATTCTAAGGATTAAAGAAATCATCATCATATTATTACTAATGATGATGATAAATAGCATTTATGTAGAACTTTAAAGTTTTGAAAATACTTTACAAATATTATCTCATTTGACTCTCACTATAACACTTTAAAGTTGCTACTATCATCCATAGGAAACTAACAGGTTAAACAATTTGCCAAGGATCAGTCTGTGAGAGTAGATTTGAACTTAGGTTTTCCTAACTTCAGCTCTGTCCACTTCTCCCAAGTCAGAGGTTTATATCACTATTACTAGCTCTAGAAGTAAAATGTTAAGTGCATTATATTTTGCTCCCTTCATGACGAAACTGAAGCTCCATGACAGTAAATGACTTGCTCAGAATTACACAATGGCCAGTCTTCTTTCACCTGTCTCAGTGTTCCATCCCATACAGTTTCTTGCTTAAAGACACTTATATGTTGAAGGCACAACATCTGGGGAAAAAATGGTTTGCATTAGGAATTTTGTATCAAGGATTGAAACTTGATAAATGTTAATGTTAACTTAAATATGAATTAAATATACATTAGATCATGCCCCTATTATTTAGATCCTTCACAGTTCTGTCCTGGACTCATTTCTTTTCCCCCTCTGTATTATATCACTTGGTGATCTCATCAGCTTCCATGTCTTTAATGACCATTTTTATGCTGATGATTTTCAATTCTACTTATCCTGCTACAACCTCTCTGCTGACCTCTAATCTCCTTTCTCCAGCTGCCTTTCAGACATCTTGAATTGGATGTCTACAAGACATATTAAACTTATGTCCAAAACAGAATTATCTTTTCCTCTAAAACCCTTCCTCATTCCTAACTTCTCTATTACGGTAGAGGGTAGCACAATCCTCATATTTGGTTTCCTTTTATCTCTCTCTCCACCTTTATCCAATCTTTTGCCAAGGCCTAACTTGTTTGACATTCAGAGCCCTTCATAACTTAGTTTTATCTTTCCAGTTTTATTCTCCACCACATGCCCTTTGCTCCTATGACTCTGGTTTCTTTGTTGTTCCATGAACAAGATACTCCAGATATTTTTTTCTTACTGTCCCTCATGCCTTAAATGCTGCCCATTGACTTCCCTGGCTTCATTTAAGTCCCAACTAACAGCCCATCTCTTATAGGAAACCTTTTCCAACCCCACAGTTCTAGTGCCTTCCTTCTCGTAATTACTTCCCTTTTATCCTGTCTAGCTGTTTTTTATATATTTGTTTATATTTTGTGTTCTCCATTTGACCATGAACTCTTTGAGGGCAGAGACTGTCTTTTGATTCTTTTTGTATTCCATGGGCTTAGTCCAGTGCCTGGCAGATATAGATGGTTAATAAATGTTAATTGAGTGATTGAGAGCAACCTAGTTCATTAACTTGCTTTATGTCACCTTGGGCAAATCAGTCTGGACTAATGTACACTAATAAAGAGTATTTTGGTTTTTTGTTCAAGTATTATACACTTTTAACAGTAAAATACTAACCAGTTTCTTTGTTAAGTAAATTAATATCTTAGTAAATTATTTAAGTTGCTTGTGTTTTTGAACCTTTCTTGTTATAGGATTGGATGGAACTCTGGGTTGATGATGCATTTTGGAGATTCCTTTTCTCTCTCATTCTTCTAGTAATAATGTTTTTATGGAGACCATCAGCAAATAATCAAAGGTATTTATGATATGTAAAAGTATTATACCAGATGTTTTACAAAGCCATATTCCATATGTAATAGGAAAAAAGTATATATTTGCCTTCAAAAAAAATATTTTTACTGTCACTTCAGTTTCTTCGTTATCTTCATTCTTTGCTACCGAAAGGAGTTTATCTCCCAAAAACCTAAATTAGTGGTATTACTGTCCAGTGCAACTACTGTATATCAGTACTAAAGAGCATCTGAGAAAACTCTTTTCTGTTCTTTTTATGAGAAATAAAAATTAAAACAATACAAATCAATAAGAACTTTTTTGTCTTTAAAATTGTTTATTTTTATTGATCTTTTATTTTTATTATTATTTATTTTATTTTCCCCATTACATATAATAACAATTTTTTACATGCACTTTCTGAACTTATAAGATCCAAATTGTCTCCCTTCCCCCTTTCTCTCCCCCCCTCACCCAAAATGGTAAGAAATTTGATCTAGTTTATACAATATTATGTAAAACACACTTCCATATTGGTCTTTGCTGTAAGAGAATACTTCTATAAAACCAAAACCCCCAAATAAAAACATGAAAAAACAAAAGTGAAAAATGGTATGCTTTGATCTGCATTCCAGCATGACGATCTGCATTCCATCATGACACCAACAGTTCTTTCTCTGGTGGAAGGATTATATCTTTTGTTTTTATATCACATTTGTTTTTCAATTTTATTTTTCATTTAAAAAGCATTTATTTTTCTTTCTCTTCCCTCAACCCTAATTTAAAAGAAAAACCTTTAAAACCAATATATATAGTTCAACAAAAAAGTCCTCATAGAGGTCATGTATAAAATTATGTCTCATTTTGCATCCTGCTCTTTAACTGGAGGAGGTATGGGGAAAATTTGGACTGTTGTACTGTTGAAAATAACATACTGTTGATAGAACTGAGAACTAATACAACCATTCTGGAGAGCAATATGGAACCATACCCAACTCTGCAAATCTTTTGGCCCAGCAATAATGTTACTAGGCCTGTATCCCATAGAAATCAAAAGAAAAAAAAAGCATATTTACAAATATATTTTTAACAAATCTTTTTGTAGTGCCATAGAATTGGAAACTGATGGATTGTCCATCATTTGAGAATGACCGAACAAGTTTTGGTATATGTGGTATATAATTATAATGGAATACTGTTGCACCATAAGAAATGACAAACAAGATAAGTTCAGAAAAACCTGAAAAGACTTACATGAAGTGATGGAAAAAGAAGTGAGCAAAACAAGGACAATGTATACAATAACAGAAACACTGTGTGATGATCAGCTGTGAAGGACAAAACCATTATCAGCAAAGCCAAGTTTCCAAGATAACCAGAAGGGACTTATGATGAAAAATGCTACCCAAAATCAAAGAAGGGTCTGTTGGAATCTGCAGGTCATAGAATACCATCTTCCACTTTATTTCCTTCATGAATTTTTTTTAATCATAGGTGTGATATGTGTCTTCTATCATGACATAAGCAATATGGAAATATGTATTGCATGAAAGCATTGGTATAATCTATATCAGAAAACCTAAATCCTAAAATGTCAGAAAACAATTGTCAAAAATTGTTTCTGCATGTAATTGAAAAAATAAATAATTTTTTAAGAAAAGAAAAAGAAAATGAAGTATGAACAATTTAAAAAAGAAAAAACACATGAGCTGATGCAAAGTGGAGTGAACAAGAACCAGGAGAACATTGTATATAGCAGCAGAAATATTATATAATGATAAACTGTGAAGGACTAAATGATTATCAGCAATGCAAGGATTCAAGACAACCCTAAGGAACTCATGATGAAAAGTGCTATCCACAACCATAGAAGGAACTGTCAATTGCATATTGAACCATACCATTTTTCACTTTCTTTTCTTCATGAATTTTTTTCTTGTATGTGCTATATATTATGTTTTTCATAACATGATAAATAGAGAAATATATATTGAATGAAAACACTAGAATAACCTATATCAGATTTTTTTTTACTCTCTTGGGAAAGGAGGAAGACAGGGGAGTGAGGGAGGAAAGGTCGATCACCAAATGTCAGAAAACAGTTGTTTAAAAAATTATTTCTACATATAATTGAGAAAAAAAGAATAAAAAGTGAAAAGGCAAAAGAAAAAATTATTTTTTTCAGTTAGCAAGCTTTTGTTTTCTTTCCTCACCACTTCCTCCATCTTCATGAGTAAAAAAGAAAAACAATACCTTGAAAGAAATATGCATAGTCAAACAAAAGCAAATTCCTAAATTGCTATGTCCCAAAATGCATGTCTCATTCATTATTTGAATCCATTTATTATTTTGTCAGAAGAATTCTTCATTATCTGTCCTTTGGAATAGTAATTAGTCATTGTATTGATCCTAGTTAAGTCAAAGTTATTGTGTTGTTCTCCTGGTTCTGTTAACTTAATTCTTCTTCAATTAATATAGATTTTTCCAATTTTCTCTGAAACCATCTCTTCAGTTTTTTTGCAGCACTATAGAATTATATTTATATACCATAATTTGTTCAATTGAAAATCACCCCTTTAGTTTTCAGTTCTTTGGCACTACAGCATACCAGAAACCTAGTAATCTAATACCGGATTTTTTTAAATAAACAAATTAATTTCCAATTCCTCTGTTTTTTTTAGGGCAGTATCTGGATAAATCTGTACAAGGTGGTACTTTTCTAACATCCTGTTAGATCATTCTAATATTTTAGGTTAGTTATTTTTTTTAAAAAGAAGCTTTTTAAAAGTCTAGTTAGTACCTTATGCAGAAAACATTTTGAACAAGAAAATATTTTTAATAGCTTTAAACTAATAAAAGCACAATATTCAAATTGTTCTTTGCTCTTTTTTGTGTAGATATGCCTTTACACCCTTAATAGATGATTCAGATGATGAAATTGAAGAATTCACTGTGGTATCTGACAATTTTGGTAAGTTTCTTAGTTTTATAATTTTTAAAAGATATTTATTGAATCAGATCTATTGATGTATCTTAATCTATAAGCAAAGCATAAAGATTTTATTTTTTAAAAAGGTAGTCTAAACAAAGTATACCTATATATTAAAAAAAATCAAGCATCATACAACTGTCTTACATATATGCCTTATAGGGGTGAAGGAAGAAATTTAAGATAGAATATATGAGATCAGTTATTGCAGTTGAAACTTTTGTACATGTTTGCTTTTATATTCTAAGATTTAAAATTTGTCCACAGTGTTTTTCTAGACTGATAGAACTTTTTCAGAGGCTACATTTATTAATTTGTGGATTAGCGATTATAGTGTACAAATTGCTCTCAGGGACTGGAGTCTTTTTCTAAGTTTCACTCCTTAAACTTTTCATTGTTGGGGGCAGCTTGGTGACTCTGGATTGAGAGCCATGCTTGGAGAAGGGAGATCCTGGGTTCAACTCTGACTTCAGACACTTCCTAGCTGTGTGATCCTGGGCAACCCCCATTGCCTAATCCTTATTGCTCTTCTACCTTGGAACCAATACTTTCTATTGGTTCTAAGATGGAAGGTAAGAGTTTAAAAACAAATAATAAAAAAACCTCTTTTCATTGTGATTTCTCAGATATTTTCCTTCTCTTTGCTGCATAGGCTGTAATAACCACCAATATAAAGTTACTTTCTACCTCCTTGAATTTATTGATTTTGCTACTTTTGCCAGTTACTGTTTGAAAGTTTTTCTTATTAATATCTTTTACTATTTAACTCTTTAGCATTCTCTGTTCCAGCTCTTATTAAAGCAGTGACTTCAACAGTAGTTTAGAGGAAATACAATTGGAAAAGCAATATAATTTTCTTTATATGTTCTGTTATCTTCATTTTGCCCAATAAATGTCTAAAATTTTATGATAAACATAGTATAAACACCTTCATATGGTAGGTCTCAACATCATGTAGGTGTTTTATATTAAGGGAGAATGATTCATTTATGGTGTTTTAATATTCTCTAGTCTTTTCACCTCATGTCTTCCTTCCACATACTTAGAGTAACATACACTCCTCTGCTACTCTATTTCCTAATTCAGGAATGAAATTGATTGTATTAAATAACACACAACATGGTATTTGGGTCTTCATGTGTTACCTGCTTGCAGCTATTTGTATTTATTTTGATGTTTTGATGTTTTACATTTAAGTTTTCCAATACTCCCCCTTACTCTCTGTTGTAATAAAGAAAAAACAATTACACAAGAATAATCATAGCAATCACATTTAATAGCTTCTGTGACATTTTATACTTGTAGTGCACTTCCTCTCCACTAAGAATTGGAATTGTGTCTTAGCATTTGTTGTTGCATTTAAGATATTAGTATTTTAAGAAGATATTTGGAAATAAATCTTTTAACTCAGTGGAATCAGTAGAAGATATCTAATACTTTGTGCAGAGCCAATCCCATTTATAATATGTTATTTTATATTTCCTAATGTTTGTTCATAAATAAAAATAAGATTCCTATCCAAGTTATTTCAGTTGGGCATACATTTATTATGTGCAACTTGGATTCCCTATTAGATACAAGCCCTTGTATCTAACCTTGTGTTAGATTCTGTTGATAGGAAGACCACAAACAATAATGTTCTGAAGAACATTACATCAGGCCTAAATATCTGCATTTTCCCTAACAAAAAGTTTGAGAATACCCCTGTGAAGATTTGTTTTAATTTTTAAATCTTATATTCAGAATGCCATGGACATTGTTTCTTTTTGCTTTTTCAAATAGAAATGTATAGTTCTATTTAAACTTTAGATTACTGATGATTGATGGGAAAAAGGGAGTTAAATCTTTTCTTCTGTATGTAATTCAAACTGGTAGCTTGGAAAACTTAAGTTTACTAATTGATGCAAAATACTAAAAGGAAACCAGTTATACTACTCTACTAGTGACACATTATTAGAGAAACATCTAAAACAAGTTCACATTTGGTCAACTAAACACTTTGCTATCTTATGTAGTGCTTAGTCTTGAAAAGGACTTTCAAGACCTCAGGGATTAATATAATACAATCGTAGGCTAAATGAAATAGTTTACAGATAGAACATGATTCTCTGAAACAGTAATATATAGTAAATTCTTTCAGTTTTCTTTTTGAACTGTTAAGTATGTGGCTTCAAAAAAGGCTATATCTTTGTAGAACTTTACATAAAGTTTTTCTTCTATTATAGCTGAAGGCATAAAGTTAAGAGCTTCAAAAACTGTTTCCAATGGAACAGCCGTACCTGCTTCTTCTAATAGTGTTGTAAGTATAATTTTTAAAAATAGAAATAGATGTGAGCATTCTAGTATTTGCTAGGAAGCAAATGCATTCCCTTTTACTCTATAGCAACTATTAAAGTTTAATGTGAGTATGAGTGGGGTGGGGTGAATGTTTGGGGTGGGGGAACAGTGTTTATAGGAAAGAGGAGGGAAAATAACAAGGATATTTTGGTTAGGATATGGAAGACATTGCACATAATAAATATATAATCATTTGAAATTTTTAAGTGAACATTGGAAAATTCAAAGCATTAAAAAGTGTGTCATTACCTAATGTGTTTAAAAGTAGCTAAGATGTCATCTTATATTAGGCAAGATGTTATTAGCCTTATGTCAGTATCATTATTACAATATAAATGTCTTTAAGTAGCAACTAGGTAGCATGGGGGATAGAATGCTGGGTTTGGAGTCAGGAAGACCTGAATTCAAATTCAGACACTCATTGGCAGGGTGACTACTTACATCACTTAGCTGCTGTTTCTATCAGCTTCCTCAACTAAAATGGGAATGATGGCAACATCTATTATCCTAAAGAGTGTTTTGAGGATCAAATGAGATAATAATTCTAAAGCAGTAACCACAATATCTGGCATATAGTAAACATCATTTAATGTCAGCAATTTATAGTGATTATTGTCATCATTAATGTCTGTAGAAATTTGCTTCAGAATTTACTTTGAACTTAGGTTGGAGATGAGAAGAAAGATAAATACATTTTTATATTAATAGTTTTATAGTAATTGGAATCTGTCAGTTATAATTGTCTGGCAAAGATTTATCAGAGAATGTTGAGTACTACATGATTAATTTAGGGGGAGTATAACACTCATGAAAACCATTTACTAAGGGATTATAATCTAATAGTTGGAGAAAGTATTCATACTGATGAAATCATAGATCTTTTAAAATATTAGAGTAATCTGTTTTTAGAAAACTTAAGTAAAATTTCTAAGCTAATTTCAAAGCACTAAATAAGTATTATAAGGGAATAGTTTTCTTTTCCTAAACTAACTAGAGCCTATTCTTAACTGTCAAAGTAGATCTAAAGCAGGCCAATATTAGGTCTTTTGACTGACAGATAATATTTTGGGTGCATTGAATTAGAAGTCTTTACCTCTTGAGACAGCTTTACTACTTTTGGATACTAATCATTACAAAGTTTTTCCATGCACCAGTCTTCTACCCCTTGCTCTTAGTTCTTTTCTCTAGGGCCAAAGCAAAAAGTCTTATCTCTCTTTTATAAGGTACTTCCCCCTAAATCTCTTGAGGCCAAACATCTCTAGTTTTCTTTCTCCACCCTCATATTTTGACTTCAATTTCCTTCACTATCCTCTGTTTATTATCTGGTTGGTCTTAAAATGTGACATCTAGAACTAAACATAATACTTGAAATATGGTGTGACCAGAGCAGAATATTGTCCCTCCTTAGTCTAGGATTTTAGAACTCTTAATTTAACCTAAGAATGCATTAGCATTTTTGGTTCCTTAACTTTTATTTAGCCTGCAATCTACTTAAGCATCCATGTTTTTAAAAATTAAGTTTTCTTTTTTAAAAATCAAGGTCCATCTTTTCTCTTTACCACCTTCTCCTCCCTCCCCTACTGGGAAAGCAAGAAAAGTGAAATCTTTTGACAAACCCATAGACCCTAGCTAAGCAATAGGAAACAAACAAACAAACCCCAGCCTAGATAACAGAAGATCAACAAACCCAACTAAGCAACAGACCAACAATGCTGCCAGGGCTAACTGTTGCCAACAACATCCCACCCCCTAATACTATAAGATCTCATGATTCCCCCACTCAGAGGGGACTCTAGCCAATTCTCTTGGCACCTGACTCCCTCTTGCTACTCTTTTCCCTCATACCCACCCTCCCCCCTCCATGGGACTCTCCAGAGAGCTGACCCTTACTTCCATTCCCCCCCTTGATGGGATTCCCCCTTCTCTTCATTAAAGGCCTCCCTACTGCTTCTCCCCTAACAACCTCTATACCCCTTCTCCCTTCTTCCTTTCCCATGATAAAGCTTTGTTGCATTACTCAATCTCTCTGTCTCCTTAACCTTGGGTTGGACCTCCTGTCAGCTAGCTGTGACATCTTTATTATAAAGATTTGTTATCAAGAAAACAAATTCCCAAATTGGCTGTGTCCAGAAAAACATATCTCATTTTACTTGAGTTCATCACCTCTCCATCTAGGATGCAGGTGGCATATTTCAGCACGTATCTTTTCAAACTTGCTGGGGTTTGTGTTGATCAGAGTTCCTGAATTTTTCAAAAACAATATTATAGTCAACCATAATATTGTTATTGCTGCATAAATTATATTCCTAGCCCTGCTCAATTTAATCTGCATTAGTTCATACAATCTAACCAAATTTCTCTGAAAATATCTCTATTCTTTCTTTCTTTTTTTTAAACCCTTACCTTCTGTCTTGTAATCAATACTGTGTATTGGTTCCAAGGCAGAAGAGTGGTAAGGGCTAAGCAGTGGGGATTAAGTGACTTGTCCAGGGTTAGGCAAGTGACTGAGGTCAAATTTGAACCCAGGACCTCCCATCTCTGGACCTGACTCTCAATCCATTGACCACTCAACTACCCCCACCCTTCATAAATTTTTAAAACACAGTTGTGTTCTAGCACATTCATGTACCATATTTTGTTTAGTTCCAAGTTCCCCAGTTGATTGGTACCCCATTAGTTTCTAATTCTTTGCCATCACTAAAAGAGCTGCTGGAAATATTTTTGTACCTGTAGGTCATTTCCCTCTTTCTTTGATCTCTTTGAACCACTATAGTTTTTATACAAATTATTTAACCATGTCTACTTTTAAAATTTATTTTTTTAACCTAAGTGCAAGACTTCATACTTATTCATATTAATTTCGCTTTTCCTTATGTAGTTTTTCCTTCTTATAACATGGAAAGTCTTTCTCTCTCCCTACTTTTCACACTGTGTTCATTGGGAGAACCCCTTTGCTCATTCTGCTTTGACTTCTGTCTGTTTGAGATCCTTTCTAAAGATTAGTTTGGAAGGATATTCAGTGCAGCTTCAGGATTTCCCTGCAACTATGCCACCATCTTGGCTCAGTTCCCCCCTGCCCAAAAGAGACTTTTAAGAAGGTATCTGGTCTCCCTCTTTTTATACAAATGGGAAGCAGCCTTAGTGAGCTTCAGTGACTTGGGTCATACTGGTAGTGAATGCAGAGCCAGGATTTATCCTGACATCCTCTTAATTCTAATTGTATTGTAAGGTTCTCTGCATATCATGCTGCTCTTGTGACACATCTCTTGTTTTCTGTGATTGATCAGAATTGATAAGACAGTGGCTTACCCATCAAATCCACTGGTTGTCAATACCCAGAAATGGAATTCTTCCTGGCTAGATGCTTGAACTCATTGAAATCATTGCTTTTTTTTCTATCTTTTTATTAATTTGAATTTCAATTACCCTTTAATGACTTGTCTTCCCCACTGTGAAAATCATTATTTTTAGTAGAGAAAGTAGAAGCAAAATAGTTAAATAGTTCAATCTTTACTACCTATTACTATTATCTTAAATAGTAAAAATATCCTGCCCTTGGTTAGCTTGTTGCCCAAACAGATGTAAAATGGCTCTTTTTGTAGTTTTGGCTATTTATTGTAAGCCACTCATAAAAAAACTTTAATATTCTTGATTTTATTTTTTACAGGATTGTGCCAGTCTTATATTGTTCTTCAAGTACCTGCTATTGCTTTAATCTCTTATACATGTTGTCTTTAAATTTGAGCCTGCCATTGTGTTCCCTGTGTAGCTTTTAGCCTCTTTTTAGTTTAGATACTTCCCTCTTTCTTATCAAATGGAAAAATTTATGAATGGAAAATTAAAATGATTTCTTGAGAAACATATTCTTTTTGAACCTATTTCTTTGTAGAGTCATAGTCTCATCAGATCCTGCTAAGTCTTTCTCTGAAATTTATCTAGCATTTAAAAAATCCAAGTAGCTCTCTATGACTAGCATTCTTTTGCTCATGTTTTGATCTTTGGCTGTGACTCCTATTAAGATTCCCATTGCTTATTCCTCCAATAAATTCCTCCTTATTGGTCCCTTTGTTTATTTCTCTACTCTCTGATTGATGAAATTATCATTAAGGCAGGTCAATAATTTGTTAGATACTCTACATTTAGCAGAGACATCCATAGCAGATAGCCAGATAATTAAAGCCTCCAGTTATCATGTATCTTGCCCCTATGGTAGCTTTGCCTTGTATGCTGGGCCTTATAATAAAGGTCTTTTAAACCTGACAGTTGTTGAATAAAATACAGGATTTAATTGTGGAGTTAAAAAAAATCCCTTGCCAAAAGGCTTTAGGCAAAGGTATTTTGTATGTTAAGCTCAAGGTTTGACTTGCTACTGATAAATAGTATTTAATAATTTTTCTTCTCTTTGCAGGATGAAGATTTGAAGTGGGTAGAAGAAAATATTCCTTCCTCCTTTACAGATGTGTAAATATCCTCTATTGTTGTGATTATTGTAATAACTCATTCTCAGATTTTTACCATGTGATTCTCTCCAAGGGACTCATCATCCCTCATATCCTCAATTTATATAAAAGTAGTCCCTTCTTGAACAGAGAACAGAGGTCTTTCTGGCCCAGTCCTCTCCAGCCATTTAATGATTTTTAAACTTAAAAATAAGTTTAAAATAGGACCTCAGCAACTTCTGCTAGGTTACTTGAATTTATTTTTGAGGTCAGAAGGAAAGGAACATGAAAACCAGAATTATTCTTGAGCTACCTGGGGCCAGTTGTAGGAGAGAGCCAAAGGAGAATGGTGGAGAATTGTAGCAAAGCTATCGAACTGTAAGCAGTACTGTTTTTTTAGTGATGATTAAAAGAAAAAGCAGGGCAGCAAAAGTAATTTTTGTAGGAACTCTCAGACTACAATGTCCCAATAATCAGGTCCAAGCAATTCATGGCATCTCTATAACACTAGCACAGCCTCTGTATTGTACTAGTGTCTGTGGTGGTACTATGACAAAAAGAAGGTATATTACCCTTTTCCTCCTCTTAAAGCTTCTTAGCACTTGTTATATCACTTTGTTCTCATTCCCCTATGACTTACAGAAATAGTTATACCAGCACTTCTACCATGACACAACTTTTTTCTTGGAGAAACTCAGAGGTTTTTCATTTTAGGCCAAGGGTGGTGATAGATCATCACTATCCATTTCTCCTTTTCCCATTCCCCTAAACACACCTCATACACTATTTACTGTTGGGCTTATTATGATCAAATAACTATTAACTTGAAGTATGTTAGAAATGTGTGAGCTACTCTTATTAATCTTTTCCCACTTCCTTACTAGAGTGAAAACATAATAGAGTTATGTGGTGATTAAATAGTTTCAATATAAATGGGCCATATAGGTTAATCACTTTACCTTAGTCATTCATATTACAGATTGATCTCCAGTTGAATCTTAGGCTTCAGATAGTCCAACATGGACCTAAAATATGAATCTTCTCTATGAAATCCCTATATCCTCTGTTTGAAGACTTCTAATATCAGGAAATCACTACTTCTAAACAGAACATTCTACTTTAGGTAGCTCTGAAGTTAATAAGTTATTTATTTATTTTTTTTAGTTAAACTAAGTCCTTAGGCCTTTGGGATAAAGCAGAATGAATCTTATCTCCTTCCCCTAGTTAGGCCATATAGGGGTATTCTGCCTTGTGATCACATTTTGGTTTTAATCTTTTTCTCTTGTTTCAGAGCTCTTCCAGTGTTAGTGGACTCAGATGAGGTAAAGAATATTTTTGCATATAGTTAGAGCTACTTTTCTATATCTAGAGTTGCCCAGTGTAATACAATCCAAACCTAGAAAGAAAAATATGATGAAATTTTGAAAATAATTACAGATGGTATAGTAGCCAAAACCCCTAAAAGATGAATTCTGGTGAAGATGTAAGGAATTTAATTTACCAGTTTGAGTAAGAGCAAGGATTTGGTCATGGTTACATGGTTATTATAAACTCCCTAAAGTTTTTTGGATTTTTCTGATAATGTGTTATAGATTGTTGGAGTGCAAGAATTATGAGCTCTTGTAAAGCAGTACTAGGTATATTAGCCAACTGGATGCTTTATCTACCATGGAATTTCAGAGATTGAAACTAAATTAGCAGTTTGGGTAGGATTCTTTTGGCAATGTGCAAATATTGACACATGTACCTTCTTTCATTCAGGAAATAATGATGACCAAATATGAAATGTCAGAAAGAATGTTATCTTCGGAAAAGATAATGTGATTAGAGCCTGCATAAATGAAGCCTAGTTAATGGCAAAGAATTATTCTTATCCGAGCCCTAAGAAATCTTCACCAGCTATGCATATATGTTTATATGTATTGTTAGTGTCCAGCCATCTGGCCTTTTTGTTTTGCATACATGACACATCTATTTCCTAATTCTCTGCTGTTTTGGGCTGCCCCATACCCCCACCACCCCCATATCTGGAATGCCTGTCTTCCTTCAGTCATCTCTACTAAAGAGTATTTGGTTTTCTTCAAGATTCAGCTCAAGCTCAAGCACTACCTGCTACAAAAGGCCTTTCCTGGCCATCTCTCCCTCCCAGCTACGAGTGCCTTCCTCCTAAATTGTATCCCTTTTGTGGGTATATATATATATATATATATATATATATATATAAATATATGTATTTATATGTGTTGATGTTTGTGTGTGTGTTGTATATGTTACCTCTGAAGAATGTAAACTCTTTGAGGGCAGGGACTGTTAACTTTTTTTTGTTTTTTAAATCCATAGCACCTAACAAGTTGCTTAGTGCATACAAGGCATTTAATGCTTGTTGACTGGGTTTGTTTTGGGGGGGTTGATGTTATATTATCATGGAAGATATACATATTCATATGAAGTGCTCTGGTATTGGGAAGGATTTTATTTTTTTTAAAAGATGGCTCTTAATGTTTCTTAAGTGTCAATTAGTTTGCTCTAGTTTTGGAAGCAATTTAAAGTATTACTTATAAAAAGTGCATAAAAATCTATCCTTGCCTAGTGGATACTATGTATGCACTGTTTTGAGACAATTTTCTTTGGAGTAAAAGTTTGGGGTTTCAAGATAACTATTTATTTTTTAAATTTTCATACAAATGCTCCTACTGTTCTCTGACACTTTTTTAGAAAGAATGTGAGTCTTCTGTGGTATTGCACAACTGTATTTGTTCTCCTGAGTTTATACTTTATTATTTGACATTTTTCTTTTTTGTATATAAAAACAATTCTATATTAAGTAAAATTTGGGTAAAGTTGAAGTGCAAATATGTTTATATTTCTTGATTTTGCTCTTTTGTTTAAAACAAAAGGATATTTTAAATAATTATTTCTAATAGAATAAAAATACTTAATCTGTTTTATTCTTTAAGACTGGGGATGGTACAAGTATTATGTCATTTCTGGTTTAGAGGGGTGAAAACCTGCTCTCCACTTCCATTTGGATTTCCAAAGCTAGTTATACCATCTCCAAAAAATCACTCAGCTATTTTTATCATTGTGTAAATTAGCATATTGAAAATTCAGTTTAGGGTGATCATAAATAGCCCTAGATAGCCAAGATACTCATATTTAGGACCCAGGAAGCAAGTAGGCTGAGTGGTCACTTGAAACATCTGCTTATATATATATGAAGAAAGAGTATACGCTACTGCTATGGCTTTATAAAAGACAGCTAGTCCATGCTGTGGAGAAAGTAATCAGACTTAATATGCTTGAGTTTCTAAGGAAAGAACCACCTCATTTGTCCATATAACTTTGACCTCATTTTCTGTTCTGACAAATATTGTGACATCCCATGGCTGAATTTCTCATTATTAACTTTCTGAGTGTTGAAGCTTTCAATCTCTATCCTCAATCATTTTCATATGATGATTTTTATGTATTCATAACTTGACATCCTAATGCATACTTTCACATTTTTAGTTTTGATATCTTTTTATAAAATATAAAATGTCCTAAACATTAATGTAAAGTGAATAGTGATCCGATGAAAATGTGAATCATCCACAAATGCTATTAAATGCTGCTTTCATAACCAAAGAAGGAGAAGGTTTTAAGTGGAATTTAGAATGAAAGTATTTTAACTTGATCTGTTTATCTCTTGAAGGAGCTCTATTGACCTGGTGATTTTAGAAGTTATTTAAGAAAATGTAAGGAAACTAGCTTTAAAAATCTTAACAATAGCAGATATTTCTGGAATTTTGTGGGAAGCTGAAAAATTTTCCTTTTAAAAATTCACTTAAATCTTCTTATTTGCCACTTTCAAGCTTGTGTATAAGGAAGATTAATTCTTTTATGTTTGTGATTTTGGCAAAACGACCTCTGGTATTCATCAAATAAATGAAAGGACTTTCTTTGAATATAGGCCCAATAATTTAAAATGCTTTAGGGGCATGCCATTGCTTTGGGATGTAGGTTTTAGAATGAAAATGCTAAAATAGGGCTGTGAACTTTCCACCATGCATAAGGTAAATTTGTTCATCACAAAAATGATACTTAAACAAATGTATTGGATTCAAGTGTTTAAACACAGACATGCATAGGACAAAAATACTTGGCCCCAAAATTACCCTTATTCAAAACTATATTTGTCCTATGCATGCCTCATTGTCTTTCAGTTTCAGTTTGTTTTGCCAAACTCAGTTGATTTTCTACTTTCTGGTTCCTAGCTCTTTACATTGAATACCTTTCGGTCCTGGGGGAAGGGGGAGTGGTGGTAGAGATAACTGTCTATTGTACTATCCTGGTGGAATTTGAAAATTAAACGTTCTAGGTTACTTGGCTATAATAGCTATGGGGTGGTGGTAGTGATGATGCTCATTGTGAATTATAGGGAAAACTACCTCTGAAGCAACCTGACCTCTTTCCCTCCTTAATGTTTGTAAGAGTACATCCTTTTCCTTCTGTAATCAAAATCATTTAAAAAGTGTTCTGACTCACTCTTTTCTCCCCACCCTCAGAGAAAGCAGTATATATCTCTTCCCACTTGCCTCCATTGGGGTGCAATTTTACATACATGCTATGAGAGTTTATATTTTTCAGGGGATGGTGCTGGTTAGTAGAGCAGAAGCGAAAACACAGTTATTGGCATAGGTGAACTATAAGATTTATGACATAGATTTCCGTATTCATCATCATTAATAGGCTGAGAATTTCTTTAAGAAGCTTCTAAGTAGCCTCATACTTAAGAGGGCTTCAGAAGTTAGGTGGAATACTAGACATTATAGCTTATAGTGAAGCAGTTTGAGGAGAGATTGTGTGGAGGGTCTTTATAAATGTTAGGACTATTGATAACTGTTTTAGTTGCTATTGCCTATGGCTGTCTCAGCCTGTGCCTTATGGGATAAGATAGAGCCCTCTTTTTAACTCCTAAGAAAGCACTTTTTGATCAGGTAAAAGGAGATAACTTATTATTCAACTAGTCTTATTAACTGCCTATTAAAGAGAGAATCTAAAGAAGTGTTGATATGGATTCTTATATTTTGTCCTATATGACTGCCTCCTTACAGAAAAACATTTAGAACAAAAAAGTGATAATTATTGCTTTGAGTTAGAGTAATGTATATTTTATTTAAAGGCAATGTGTTCACTTAGTTGATCCAAAACCTAACTTTGTATTATTAAATAGATTGGTGGACAGAATCTTCTAAGCCCTGTTGTTATTGCATATAGCTTTTAAAGAATATAGCCTCATAGGGACCCAGAATATTTCCTCTATAATACAAAAAAGTTGTTGCTGATTGATGAATAGTATTTGCTGTATTTTTGTACCATTGTAATGTTAAGACTTTGTATATAAATATGCATATGAGGTTGAAAATTTTATATCCTATATCCTGAAAAAAATTTGGTCTTTTGTACCAGACTACAGTTGACATTTTAGTTGGAGAATGTTATGCTAGATTATTAAGTTAATACTTGTGATTCCTTTTGGTAATTAAGACCAACCAAGTAGCAATAGAAAACACAGTAAGCCTTAAATTAAAAAAGAAAGAAATCAATTTAGCCACTTGGTTAAAGTTCCAAAAATATCATATGTACATGTGTAGTAAAATGAGTTGTGGTTTTGTTTTTGTTTTGTTTTTCTTGTTTGTTATTAAGGGAATGAATGTTTTTAAATATGTGAGGGCAATACTGCATTGAGTTGGTGCAGTTTTCTAAAATTAGGGGAATTTCATTTGAGAATGAGGTTAAGTTGGGGATGACATTTGATATTATGATCTTTTTGTAATTAAAGAGTGAATGATGTCTTCATAGAAAGTTTATTTTGGGAGCAATTTGTCCTGAACATAGGAAACAACCATTTGAAGAATTTTCATTACTTGAAAAATTGATGTATTACTGTGCCTTAATGTTTGTTCTGACTTTTAATAAAATCATTTTTGAAATTCTGAATTGTCCGCTCTTTTTAAAATATCGAGAGTAGCATTAGGAATAAGTAAAGTCATCTCTTGTAAGAAAACAATAAACCATTAGTGAATTGGGGTACTAGCCATACCAAGGTTTTATTGGAAAGGCACAGCTTGTTAATACTTCAATTTTCCCTATTAATATAATTTCTAGCTTTGGGGAGGCCTTTGAGTTCCTCAAGGTACTAGCAGTCTGTGTTCTAAAATATATAGCAGATTTTCATGGTATAAAAAGGTATAATGGTGTCTGCTTTATAATTTCATTTGTTACATTTAATTCAACAAGCATCCGTTAAGCACTTAGTACAAGGCATTCTGTTATATTCCTTATGGAATATTAACAAAATGATCATCTTTGCTTTTAAGGAGTAATTTTAAATGAAAGTAAAAGTGGGGAAAGGAAAATGATATCTAGAAAAGTTTGATATAGGATAGAATATGATAGGGACAAAAGTCCAGATAAGTTGCTTTAGGAAAATTTGAGTGAAAAATTACTTCCAGCTGATTGGAGGCAAAGCTAGGGCTTGTCTGAGAAGGTTTGATTACAAGGTAATGGAATGTCCCAGGTCACACAGCTGGTTTAGTGACAGAACCAGGACAGAACCGAGAGAAGATTGTCCAGAAATGTGTCCATTATAGATCACTTAAATATGTAAGACATTTACAGTAAGCTGTCCTACTCCCTCTTTCTGCTTGAAGTATATGTACTTCTGGTTTACCTGCCTGAGGAACTAGCTACTTCCTCCCCATTCTCTGGGACCTCTAAATTGATGGCACAGCTGTTCCTTGACTCAAGGTCAGATTAGGATGACTATTCCAAGTAATGACCATTGGGGAATCTCACTTGGTATTCAAGGAATTTAGAGTTTGTAAGAGACCTCACATAACTAGCACCAAATGCAGCCAGATCTGATTCGGAGAGGGATGAATAAATAGCATCTGGTACTAAGACAACCACCACCACCCAGTTTTGCATAGAAAATTCAGTGTAATATATAAGGTAAGGGAGGAGCTAGGGTTGTTGCTTCCTAATAAAGTTCTACTTTCCTCCTTCCCATATATTGCCTCCTTCCCACCTGATTGTGTTTTATTTTTACACCCTTCATGACTCCCCTAAATGTACTTAACTGCTTGATGCTCATTTTAGCTCGATGAAAATGCTAGGAGATTGTAAGAAAGCAATCCATAAGTATGATATGCCCCTTGGTCCCAGGACTAACTAATGGCCCTGTTTGTTAGAGTATGCAGCCTGGGGAATTCGGGACAAAGGTCACAAGCCTTTTGGAATTCTTTAGGATTCTCCAGTGGCTGTTTGCCAAGAACCAAGAGGCCACCAGAGTGGTTATAAACAGGTTGTAATGAAATGTTTACACGTGCCATGTAGCTCTCAACTGTTCTCTGAATGACTTTTAATGTTCCGTGACTCACACACATATGACACCTATAAAGTATTGGTGTCTAGAAGAAAATAGGACTGAGGAAGAAGTGGGCTCATTGAAGGAACCCTGCAGTTTTTCATAAGCAATCCAACCCTCTGTCTCAATTCCAGATTCAACTTCTTATGCAAATTCTCCCCTGCTCCCAACTAGCCGTCATCATGAGATAGCACAGGGTACAGGCAGGAAAGCACTTAATCAGTGCATGGTAGATATGTGTCTGGTAATTCAGATGGCAGCTTCTCCCTTAAGTAAAGAATAGGTCCTACCATCACATATGAATCCCTATTTAATAAACTCCAGTTCTCCCTGTTGCCTCCAGGATCAAATTTAAAATCCCTTGGCATTCAGAGCCCTTATTACCTAGTCTAATCTTACACCTTGCTCCCTAGCCCATACTCTGATCCAGTGTCTCTGGCCTCCCTGCTCTTACATGGACAAGACATTTCATCTGTACACGGCATTTTCCCTGGGGCTTTCTCTTGCTAGCCTCAATGCCTCAATTCACTCTTCATGTCCCCACGCGGGCTACCCCTGCTTCCTGTAAATCCCAACTTTATGCTCTGTTTCATGTATATTATGTCTACATAACTAAGCTGTAAGTTCCCAAAGGGCAGGGCTGTATCTCCTCTTTCCACCTCAATACTAGGCATGTAGTAGACACTCAGAAGTACTATTAGGAGAAAGCCATCACAGCGTCCTGATATCAGCGGGAACAATTCCATTGAGATTCTATGGCCATGAACTAACTATTGCTCTGGACTTTGGTTTCCTCACCTATGAAATAAGGAAGTCGGACTAGGGAGACTTTGGCTCCTTCATCTCCCCAAGATCCCTAACTTCTTTATTCATTTCATTGCTTTTTCACCTCATTGGTTTTTTCCCCCTCCTCAGTGTAGGTATCCCGCCACCATTTGCAGTGGAGTGGGAAGAAGAATGGCTCAAAGGGCAAAGGAAGGAGGTGGAATGATGGGCAAGAAGCAAGGGGGTGATTCGGTCCAATCAATTAATTCATTGAATAACTATTTACTGCCTTGTGGACCAGTATCATAGTCAATTCTACCTAAAAGAGATGTAGTTAAAATGATCACCTGAATCTGAGATTCAAAGTCCTAATTTTGTTCTAATTTGTAATATGTACTAATGTACTAATCAGTATAATTATGTACTAATCATTTATAAAATTGGAAAAGGTATATATACTTTTATATGAAGATGGATTTCTGTGCCCATGGGCTATATTTACAATATGCCCAATCTTATATTTAAGTAATATTTTGTTTACAAATATTTTTTGATAAGTGTCCCATTAGACTGTCAATCATTTGGGATCTACTAGAAAGAATACTATACTCAGTCATAGAACTTGAGTTTGAATTTCAGCTCTCCTACTCTTTACCTGTGTGACATTGGACAAGTCACTCAGCTTCTCCAGACCTCAGTTTCCTCATTTATAAAATTAAGGGATTGGACTACATGACCTCTAAGGTTCCTTCCATTTCTATATGTGTGACCCTAATAAGATCCCATGACAACAAAGTAAATGAATTTATAAAAGTATTTTTATGCGTTTAATGTTTATGGCTTTCCAGCAGATGGTGCCAAAGGAATTGCTTTTTGTGGAATCTATATTCAAAGACCAGTTGAATTAGAATCAGTGTAGAATATCTGGCTGAATAGTACCTTAGCAATCATCTAGGCTAAACCTGGAGCCTATGAACTTGGTTTTGAAATATTTCGATAACTGTATTTCAACATGATGGGTTTCTTTTGAAATCCTTTTTATTTTATTTTATCCATTTAAACATTTATAAATGAGAGAGGGTTGGCCTGGCTTAAGAACTCCTAAGCCAGGCCAACCTTTTATAAAATCTTTCTTATCTTCCTTGTTTACAGATTGTTGTGGTTTCTACCCTTTAATTTCCATCTTATTTTCTCAATTTGTTAAGCATCACAACCTAGAAGTCTGAGGAGACTAGAAACCCTATGGAATTTCAAATTCCAGTTCCACCATGTCTCTGTCCGTGAAAATAATTTCCACTTTGTCAGTGTATCAGTTGCTTCCATTTTGAAAGAACTAATTTTATAATGACTTTTATATTATGAATTGAATGAATAATTTGTATTTTTCCTCTGGATCAAGAGTCATAAATTGTTTAGCGTATATGTCATTCTTATGAAAGGAATGGCCCTTTTATAAGAAGTCAGTTGTTCAGTTGTTTTTTAGTCATGTCTGACTCTGACTCCATTTGGGGTTTTCTTGACAAAGATACTGGAGTAGCTTGCCATTTTCTTCTCCAGCTCATTTTACAGATGGGAAAACTGAGGCAAATAGTGTTAAGGGACTTGTCAAGGTCACATATCTAATAAATGTCTGAGGCTGATCTGAACTCAAGAAAATGAGTCCACAGCACCATCTAACTGCCCTTTTTAAGGGATATTTAAATATGCATATATATGTATATATAAAAGAGGGCCTTTTAAAAATAATCTCTCTTTTTATAAGAATACATACTTTTAAAAAGAGTTTTTAACTTGTATTTTATTTCTTTTCATGTATTTATTGGCGCTCCCATTCTCCTCTTCAGTTGAACAATAAAATAGAAATTAAACTCTTATAACTAATCTACGTAGTCCAGTAAAACCAAATTCACATAGTTGGTCATGCCCCAAAATGTATCTCATATTATGTTTTAAAGTCAATTACCTCTAGGAGGAGGTAGATAGGATATATTCTTTTAGAGGAAAATAATTTTATGAATATCTTTTATTTTTATATCACTTGTATTTCCCAATGTGTTCCCTTCCCCCTTTCATTCCTAGAGATCCACCACTTATAAGAAAGAGGGGGGAAAGCAGTTGGACAAAACTAACAGAAGATACTGGGGGGAAAAAACCCTGACCTCCTGTGTAGTATTCCACAGCCAGGCCCGCTACATCTACAGACACAGAGGGAGGGACTTTAGGGCTAACCTTGGTCATCTGGATTTCTAGCATTGAGTTAGTTTGTTGTTCTCTCTGTTTCCATGGTGGCAGGCTCTTTGTGTATTCTTTTCTTCCTTCTGCTGTGCATGTGTCTTCCCATGCTTCTCTGGATTCCCCGTGGTCATCCTTTCTTAGACATTCTCATGCCAATAACATTTGGTGGCATGGCATCTATGAGAAGGATTGGGGTATGGTGGATAAAGAACTGGCCTTGGAATCAGGAAGACCTGCACTCTGACACATGCTGACTGGGGACCTTGGACCCTCACCACATTTCTGAGCATACCAGGCCACTCTTGAACATTGTTGCTCACCAGCGTTGGTGGAGGGGCTTTTCCTGGGGAGTTCCCTTCAATCTCCCCTTCTTTACAAAGAGAGAGCTCACGTTTGCTCCCAAACACAGAACAACAAAAAATGAACAGACTCGAAATGCAATTGTTCAATCAGCAAGACATTTTTAACACATAATCTGTGTTAGGTGCTTGTTGGGAAGGATACAGAAACAAACAAACAAAAAACAACAATAACAAAAAAAACACAAAAAACCAGGCAGTTCCTTTCCCAAAAGAAAGAATGTATATCTTATATTGGGGGAAGACGACAGTTACACTCACACGTGGCTGTGTGTATGTGTATGTGTGTGTAGATATGCATGGCTTTGGAGTGTCATAGAAAATTGCTGAGCCTTACCAAAAAATCTCCTTTTTTTCTTCCTCTGGAAACCTGCCCTCTGAAGGACACCCCAGTGACATTCCCTCCTAAGGACTCCGGTAGTCACCAGGATTGAAAAATTCATTCTCCACATCTATTCCCCATCCTCCCATCCCTACGGCTGCTCAATTTTGAGATTTGGAGCTGTAAATAGCTCTCTTCCCTTTGCATAAACCCAGTCCTGGGTCTCACAAAACAGGTACACACATATGACTATACAAACAGGTCTAGATACATACGCAATGTATGCATGCATGGATACACACGTGTGCGTATATGCTCTGTAGTACTCTTGGCGGTGCCTGGGGTGCCTTATGTAAGGGTCGTCCTTACATTCCGAGGCCAGCAGGGAGGTGTAGTGATGGTCCCTTGAATATCTCTTCAGAGAGTTCTGACTGAGCAGCCAAATAAAAGCAGCCGCGCCTGCTCTGGAGTGAGAAAGGGCCCATCCATCACACGTCCCCAAGGGCGCAGGACATAGATGTGGGATGGAGGATGTGAGCAAGAGCAAGAGCTGTTTGGCTCGGCCATGCATTACACGAAGAGAGACATGTGTAAGCAGCCTGGAACAATATTGCAACATGATGGTCCCCCATTCTCCGGGGCATCCTTTGATGTCATTCTTTGTAAAGGACTAAATACTTCGGACTCCTTAAAAGGTGGTCACAATACTTTATAAACAAGTAACGTTTCTCTTTCTCATCTTTTTTATGAAAAAGAGGGCGAGTTCTAGTTTGTAGGAAGAGGACCTCTGTTCAAAGCTCAGCTGTACCATGTTATTTTTGGTTGCTGTGATACCTACACAATCTTTTTTACAAGAACAGTTGTCCGGTTATGCCTTTCCCTTTTTGAACTTCTGAAGTTTTTTTTAAGCCCAATGTAGGAATTACCATTCATCTCTATTCAATATTAACCTGATAGATTTGTCTATCAGGTTATCAATATATCTAGTATATGATATCTATCTATATTATATATAGATGTATATTATATCTATCTATATTATATAAATATACAATATATATAACAATATATCTATCAATATATTGTTGGAAGCCAACTCATCCATTGGGTTGTTATCCTTCCCTGCTTCGTTTCATTTGCAGAATTGGTAAATTTGCCATCTATACCCTTATCCAAATCATACAATTGTACAGTTATCGATCCAATAAATATTTGCTTTATAACCCCTACCTTCCATTTTAGAATCAATACTGGGTATTGGTTCCAAGGCAGAAGAGCAGTAAGGGCTAGGCGATGGGGACTAAGTGAGTTTTCCATGGCTAGGAAGTATCTGAGGCCAGATTTGAACCCAGGACTTACCATCACTATACCTGGCTCAAAATCCATTGAGTCACCTAGATGCTCCCCCACCCCAATCAGTATTTATTAAGAGCCTACAATATACAAGGGACTTTCCCTAAGTGCTAGCAATACAAAGACAAAAAAAGAAATAATTCTTGTCCTCAAGATGCTTACCTTCTAATGGGCACATACACATGTTCACAGAAGAGTATAATGCAAGGTAGAATATGACAAAGCCAAGGAGAGACCTGGAAAAATAATCTAGAAAAATATGAGTAGGGAGAGAACACACCCAACTGAGGCAGGGGAGTGGGGATAAGAAAAGGCTTCTGAGAGAAGGTGGCATCTGAGATGACCTTTGAAGGGAAGAATTCTGAATGACACAGAGAGGAGTGCATTCTGAATATCTTCAGTGCCTTCTTGTCTTAACTACTGTACATGCTATTAATTTCACATCCACTAATTTGGTATTCCTAGCTAGACTGTCTCATCCTTTTATATCCTCAGTGGTATCTAAGACCCAGCTGAGCACCTAGCAGGTGCTTAACAAATCCTTGCATGGCAGATTAATTTATTCGTTTCTAAGGCAGTGGAATACACAGAGCCCTACAAAAGATTCATCTTCATTTAGAGTAAACTGAGCCAGTCTCCTCTTAGAGCAGTTGCCTTGCTTTTCGTAGTGCCACATACTGATTAGATAAATGAAAATTAAATAATTCTCATATACCTCTTTTGGAATACCTAAGATTGGCTAACATGACAGAAAAGGAAAATGATAGATTCTGGAGAGGATGTGAAAAAATGGGTACACGAAGACCCCGTTGGTGGAGTTATGAACTGGTCTAAGCATTCTGGAGAACAATTTGGAACTATATCCAAAGAACTATAAAACTGTGCTTACCCCTTGACTCAGCAATAACACTACTGGGTTTGTATATCAAAGAGATCAGAGAAAAGGGAAAAGGATCTATTTGACCAAAAAATATTTATAGCAGCTCCTTTTGTGGTGGTAAAGAATTGGAAATTGAGGGAGATGCCCATCAGCTGGGGAATGACTAAGCAAATTATGCTATATGATTATCAAGAAAGAAATGATGACTAGGATGGTTTCAGAAAAACGTGTGAAGATTTATATAAACTGATGCAAAATGACGTGAGCAGAACCAGAAGTCATTGTACACAGTAAGAGCAATATTATAAGATGATCAATTGTAGCTTCTCTGATCATGACAATGATCCAAGATAATTGCAAAGGACACATGATGAAAAATATTATATATCCCCCAGATAAAGAACTGATGAACCCTGACTCAAGATTTAAATATACTCTAAAAAAACTTTGTTTTTTCTTCTTTGTGTGTGTTTTCTTTTACAACATGCCTCAGATAGAAATATGTTTTGCCTGACTTTACTTTTATAATTGATATCATGTTGCTTGCCTGCTCAAGGTAAGTAAGCTCTTACTTGAGGGCTAAGTGAGGAAAAGGAGGGAGAGAATTTGGAACCCCAAATTTAAAAAAATAAAAATAGTGCTTCAGTTTCCTTAGCTAGAAAATGAAGTGGTGGGACTAAATAATACCTCAAAGATCCCTTCTAGTTCTAAGTTAGCAAGATTCTCTTTTGCTCACTCCTGGTTGCTCTTGCCATTCATCCTTAGAGATGCACCAAGGAAGCAAAGAGAAGCCAATCTTTCCATTGGATGCTAAGAACATATAGGAATGTTTTACCTTGGAAAGTAGTAAATTCCTTGTCACCCAAGGTTCTCAAGGTGAAAAGTACAGGGTGAAATGGAAAGAATATTGTATGTAGAACCAGAGGGACCCAGGTTCAAGTTCTGACTCTACTAGCTATGTAATCTCAGGCTCCAATTTACTCAGCTTTTCATAATGAAGAGGTTGAACTCAATATATGTTAACTCGTATTTACATAGTATTAAAGTTTGCAAAGAACTTTAAATATATTCCATTATTTGTTTCTAATAAATTGGTACCACAAATGTCATCCCCATTTAGCAGATGAGGAAACTGAAGTCGAGAAGGGTTAGGTGATTTACACACCCATAGTCACACATCTAGTAGGTATTGAAGGCAGAATCTGAACCCATGTTTTCCTGACACCAAGTCTACGTTACCCCGAAGTCCCCTACATCTCTGAATCTTTGGTCCTACATGATTGGATGACCATTTTTCAGGGATGTTGGAGAGGGAGATTTTATTCATGAATGAGTTAGACAAGACAACCATATAGTATAACAACAGGAACATTTGTGATGAAAAGATTTCACTTGAATGCAAGCAAATAATTCAATTGTTCTAAAGCATTTTCTTTTGTGATTGAAATATTTTACATATTTAAAAAAATTTTTACCATTGTAAAATACCTTACCAGTCAAAGCAAGTTCTTTAGGATAATTATCCAGATGACAGGTTAAAGATAACAGAACCCAAACTCTGACTTATTTTTATTACATAATAGTTTATTCATGATAGGGACACAATACATATTTGTTGGTTAATTGACTAGTTTCCATCTGCCCTCATTTATCGTTAAGTTAATTGGAGCAGGACTATATTGGACTGGGCTCTTTTTTTTTTTTGTCTTACTGACAGTAAATAGCTATGTGACCCTGGGCAAGTCACTCCATCTATATATCAATAATAAGAATGGAAGTTGTCAAGAAAGCTAATGTTCTTTTAGACTGCATTAATAATAACTCACATTTATGAAATGTTTACTATGTGCCACTCACTGGGGCCAAATGCTTTATAAATATGATCTCATTTGATCCTCACAACAACTCTGAGAGGTAGATGCTATTATTATCTTCGTTTTACCGATGAGAAAACTGAGACCAACAGAGGTTAAGTTTCTCGTCCAGTGCAACATAGCTAAGTCTGAGGCCATATTTGAACTAAAGTCTTTCTGACTACCCATTTTACCACTTATCTTCCCCTGCATGGAAGGGAAGCAAAGGGAGGCAGTGTTCAGGGCTGGAGAGGTGATGGTGCCCTTATGAGAGCTTGGAGTCCAGTGCTCAGTTCTAGGTACCACTCTGACGGTAGCAGCACATCCAGCAGAAAGTGACCAGAAGATCGGGAGGAATGGAGAACACATCTTATGAGGATCAGCTGAAGGAACTGGGAGGTTAAGTCTTTAGAAGAAAAGATGTCATGGAGACATGATCGCTATCGTTAAGCATTTGAAGGGTGGTCATGGGGAATAGCTTGATGGCACAGTGGACAGCGTGCCAGGTCTGGAGTCAGGACGATTTGTCTTTCTGAGTTCAAATCTGACCTCAGACATTTCCTAGCGGTGTGACATTAGGTAAATCATTTAACCCTGTTTGCCTCAGTTTCCTCATATATAAAATGAACTAGAAAAGGAAATGGCAAACCACTCCAGTATCTTCGCCAAGAAAATCTCAAAGGGGGCAGCAAAGAGTCTGATACCTCTGAAATGAAAAAAAACAATAGTGTCATTGGGGAGTTTATAATTAGCAGAACACCAAGATATGCACATGGATATGTGGAATAGGAATTCAACTTATTTGGCTTGACCTCAAAATTGTCATAATGAGAAAATGAGTGGAAATTGCAGAATTGTAGAGGCAAGATTTTTGTGATTAATAGTAAGAGCTATCCAGAAGTGAAGTGGGGTAAAAGAGGGAGAAGAATGACCAAAGGATCAATGTCTACCCAAGTGGCTAGTTATGGGAAGATGAAAAGCAACTGGGGTCTAGGGATGAATGGCTTTTCTCTGACTGGCTTTTGATGTTTATTGATTTGTTTATCGATGATCAAAATTATGTCACAATAAAATCCTCCGCTCAACATGTCCTGTTTTAGCTAGAAGCGTACTTGTTCAGAGAGATAATGGATTTAAAGATATAAGTGAAAAAAGAATTTGGGCAGTTTCTTTAATGTGTGTCAGTCTGTCTCCACTTTGTAAAACAGATGTGTGGTTGAAAATTAGGTATAACAATAGTTCGGTTATTTGCTTTAGAAGCAAACATTGGCTGGACAGAAAAATTAGGAAGTACTTAAATAGGGTTTACCTTTTATTTCTGTTGTAAACAATACCCTCTACCTTGATGACAGAAGTTTGTAGAAGAAAGTGAGCATAGTCCCCTATTGTGAAAGAGGTAAAATGATGTAACATAAAAAATGGAGGATTGGGCATTATGAGATTAGTTCTAGTTTTGATTTTGCCACTAATTAGCTGTGTTATTTGGGATAGTTTTACCTCTCTGAACCACAGTTTCCTCATCTGAAAAATAAGGGAATCATCTCTAAAGATTAGCTTATCATCCTAGAATTAATACATTTCATAATTATTCTTCCTTGTCATAAACATTTACTATTGTTAGGTCTTTTTAGCCAATTTCTAGCACGGCGCCTGGCACATAGTAGACCTTTAATAGCTGTTGATTAATTAATTAGCCATAGCATTTCATCTAGTATTTGTTGACTTCTCCTTCCTCCAAGATACTTTCCTTTCCCTGTTGTTTTTTTTTTTGGTGAAATTATTTTCTCTTGGGCCTCTTACCCATCTGGCTGCTCCTTTTCAAGTCTTGCTACTCTTTCTAGTCAAACTAATCTACCTACTGTTGTCCTCTGGCACAATATTCCATCTTCAATGATTCTGCCTTTGTACAAACCATCTTCTATGTCTTCCACTACCTCAAAGAATCCTTGGGTTCCTTGGAGGATTAGCTCAAACCACACCTAATCTGATCCCTTAATAGAACCCTTCTCCCTGGAAACAATTTCATATTTACTTTCCACATATTTGTATTTGCTTTCCTGTGTATTTTGCTCCTTGTGTTGTCCAGTCTTCCCCTTCTCCCTCTTTGAGAGCAGGGACAGTTTCTGTTTTTCATTTGTATTCTTAGTGTCTGATACATATTGTAGACATAATGAATGGTGAATGAATGAGTCTTATTTTCTTTTTTGTTTTTCTTAGTAATATTTTATTTTCCCAGTTACATGTAAAAATTTTTGACATTTGTTTTCTAACATTTTGAATTCCAGATTATGAGTCCTATGTTGATGTTGAGGATGTTGCTCTAAAGAATATCATTCTATGCTTCTTTTCAACTTTCAGTGTAAAATTGGCTGAAAATGTTTCTCTGCCAAGCTTAAATGTAATGACATACTTAAGCATATAGAAAATATTTTTAAAAATTTATATTAAAATAGACTTTGGGTAAAATATTAATTAACAATCACTATAAATATAGTATTGCTTACCTCATTAGCTGAAGGATATAATGGGAAAACAAGGAAAATGAAAGAATTAAAAAAGAAAAAATCTAACCTGGTACATTGCACATAGTAAGAATTTCAGAAATATTTACTTTACTATTCTATGACTTTTTTATGATAAATTGTTAGATATTTAATGACTGGCCATTCTTGATTTCAGAGTCTGTGATTCACCTGCTTCTTTAAATTACTGTTGATCATTTTTCACCTGTTTGCAGAGATTTCTACTTCTCCTAAATCCTAGATTCCCACTTCTCCATCATTTGAGTGCAAATTCATAAACAGAGTCATTGGATTAAAAGTTGGAAAGGACCCTGAACCTTTCATTTTACAATTGAGAAAATAAGTTTAGACAGAAGAGACATGGAAATGGGACTGGAACCTAGCTGTTTGGATTAAATGAATGAACGAATGAATGAAAAGGGATTTATTAAGTATTTATCATGTGCAAAGAATTATATTAAGTGTCAGGAACATGGTATTGTTCGATGTATCTGATTCTGTGACCCATTTTAGATTTTCTTGGTAAAGATACTTAAGTGGTTTGTCATTTCCTTCTCCATTTTTTTTTACATTTTACAGGTGAGGAAACTGAGGCAAATAGTGGAAAGTAACTTATCCAGGGTCACATAGTAAATGACTAAGGCCAGATTTGAACTCAGGAAAATGAGTCTTCCTGATTCCAAGTCTGGAGCTCTTTTCCACTGCTCTACCTAGTTGCTCGGTGTCATGAATACAAAAAGAAAAACATGACAGTCTGACAGGTCATCTCCCACTTCTATGTAGATATATGTAGATATATTCCCCTTACTTGAAGTATGCTTTAAGAGCTTGCATTCTAATAGGAGAGACAACAATTTTCTGGGTGGTTTTAGTTTCGTCAGATAGAAGTCTCATTCTTAGGACACAAGAGAAAATTGTATAGTAACGTGTCTTCTTTACTGTCATTTCCATTGGCAAAATCAAATCTGTTTCTGATTCTGAACCATTTAACAATGGCAAGGTCTTTAGAGCTAAGAACTTGGATCTCATCCCACAACATAGTATACTATGCTGCTTCTCAAAGAGCTGGTCAATAGAGGTCTTCATATAACCCATATCCAAATAGCATCCTTTCTCTATAATGGCCAAAGTGCTTTCATAAAGTTGCTCTCACATTCTTAAATGACCAAAACATCTAGCAAACGATACTGATGCTAGTTGAAATTTACAGAGTGCTTTAAAGTTTGCAAAGAGAATTACCTACATTACTTTATTTGATCTTCGTGAAAGTCCTGTGAGGTAATTGATATTGGTATAATTAACTTCATTTTAATGATAAGGAAATAAAAGCTCAGAAAATTTAGATGATTGCCCATGATTACCCAACTGGCAGGTGCTAGAGGCTAGACTCCAAACCTGGCATCTTTTGGTTTCATATCCAGTGTGCTTTCCACCATGTTCTGCTATGTTGCCTTATAAAAAATTAACATTTTCCTTCCTTGCCTTCCTTCATATTTTCCTTCTGACCTTTTAAATATAGAATCATAGGGGCTAGAGCTGAAAGGGATCTGAAAGCGAAAAGTATCATCCCTTCATTTTATAGATGAAGGAAATGAATTTCAGCCTGGAAAGGAACTATCCAAAGTTACAGTTGGCAGAGGGATGTCATGTAATCCAGCTCTCCTAATTTCCAAACCAGTTCTTTTCACTATATTATGATTGATATTGTCATTTTAATTTAGAGATTATATATACCTACATGCACATGTGCACATATGTACATACACATCCACTTTTACATTTATAGGCATATAAACACATAGGGTGTATACATACCAGTATACATGACTATATACCATATACATATATATAAATATGAATACATGTGCCTATGTACACAAATACCTTGATATATATGTCTATCATTTATTTTTTCTACCTATCTATATCTATCTTTCCATCTACCTGCCTCTATCGTTCTTTCTATTTATCTATATATCTTTCTCTGTACCTATTTATAGATAGATACCTATGTATCTATTGTTCTATCTACCTATCTATATCTATCTATCTGCCTATTTTTATTTCTATCTACACATATATAGAGCTTTTTCTTTCTATGTACCTGTTTATCTATGGATCTCTCTCTCTCTCTCTCTCTCTCTCTCTCTCTTTCTCTCTCTCTAGCTGCCTATCTAAATCTATTTTTCTATTTAAATCTATTTATCTACCAACTGATCAATGAATCTTCTATCTACCTATCCACATCTCTGTATCCACCCATCTATATTTTATTGTCTATTTGTTCTTGTACCTTTACTGTTTCCAATATCCAATGGATCTGGGATCTCTTTGGTGTGGGTACTCCTTCATTTTAATAATGCTTACATGTATATGTCATATCCCTAATAGAATGCAAGCTCTTTGAGATCATATTCTATTTTATTTTTGTATGTGTATCCCTAGTATTGTTTTTTGCATGGGGTAGATGCTTAATAAATTGAATTGAAGTTTAATTATTCACTAGACTCTACTTTCTAAAACAGGAAAGTGGTTTTCTGGGTGATCCATAAGACCCTGCTTAATTAAGGCTTGATTGCATCTTTCCAATTTTAAAGGTCACTAGTTTTAAAGCCATATATGCCTATTTCTGGTTATCCTAACTTCTTGAGCACCGACAATATGCTCCATTAATCCCTCCACAAAAAGGATCAGACTTGGATTCTGGCCAGGTGCTTTTGAAAAGCATTCCTCCAAATTAAAGGATGCTATATTTCCAAAGAAGCACAGAATGAAAGAAAAACTATTTTAATTCTTGACTCTAGAAGAATCTGACCACCCCAACAGGAGTACTGTCTCTTTAGGGTTCTCCCCCTCAAATCAGCAGAGAATGATGTTCATCTACTTTCCTTATTAACAAATGCAATTGTGCCCTACAATCTAAACTGCAATCTCTTGCTCTCTCTTTCCAGAGGAAGGGAGAACAGCTACTTGTCATTCTCTTTAGACTATCCCATCATTTATTTTATTGACCCTAAGTGGAGTAATTCCTGTAATTCATCAAGATGAATTGAGAAGGCCAACCCCATGTCTCTAAGAACTTATCATTCAAACCCAGAAAAATAAATTGGAGACCTACTTGTGCAAGATGTGTGTGTGTGAGTGTGTGCTCTCCTAAACATGTGTGTGGTATGGGGTTACAGATATGAGTCAATCTTGTTGTCACATAGATCAGGGTTCAAGTTCTATCATTGATGTATTAGTTTTGTAACTGTGTGAAAAGTACTTAGCTCTTTTAGATGTGATGACATTCCAGTTCCTAAATGTTCCAGGCACTGGGCTAAGTGTTGGGGATAGAAATACAATTTAGTCCCTGCAAAGTCTAAGAGAGAATATAATCCATCTAGTTTAAAAGGGTAGGGATATTCATCATTTACAGAATTCTAAAAAAATGAAGAGTAAGTCCACTGTAGTTTGGCATGATAAAAAACAGAACAAAACAGGATTTGGTATCAAAGGTCCTGAGTTTAGATCCTTGGATACAAGGGCAACGGATTTGTCTGTAAGTTAAAATTCCCTCATAGATTAAAATAGAAGGGTTGGACTAACTGATCTCTAAGGCAACCGATAGTTCAAAACTCCTATGAAATCAGTTCCAGGACTTGGAGCTCTTTAGAAGAACTACAGTTATTAGCCTTTTCTCTTGGGTGCGAATTTTCAGCTCTTTAGTCATCTTTATGGTTCTCTCTCTACCCCCAAAGAAATCCCCAACCGGCATGACTTCAGCAGCTAGGAAGGACACGTGTCCCACTCTCCCCCAGGAGATTTCTAGCATCTCTTTTCTCTCAGATTCCTAAAGAATGTGCCGGTGGCTCTCAGAGGCATTCCTTGCAGAAGCAGCCCTTCTCTTTCCGAGGGAGACAAAGAGGGAAGGAGCCTTTCAGCTCCCTTTGAAGCCAGTGCAGGCTGCAATACGGTCCCGTTTGCACCTCCCCCCATCCAGGAAAGGGCCTGGGGACTCAGCCAGTAATTTGGCAGGCAGAGGCACATACTGGTGCGGTCCTCTTCCCTACTCACCGCCTGCCCCCCCCCCCCAAATCACCCCCAGCCAAATTACAACTGCAGGACTGGCATAGGCTTTGCTGGGTATTTGAGTGGGAGGGATGGAATCAGAGCCAAACCAAGCCACTTAGGTGTAGCTCATAAGCCCTCGGAGCAGCAGCAGCCTCTGCATCTGGGACAGCAACAGCTGGAGCAGCCGCCGCAGCAGCAGCAGCCCCAGGACCTTGACCACGGAGCAGGGAGTAGGAAGAGGACCGAACTGCAGTCTGATGATGCCTCCTAGTCTTCAACGCAATTAACAAGCACTTTGAATTCTCCAAAGCTGCTGGATTCCAATTAGAGGCCGGACTTTTGAGGCAGTTTTTGGGATAAACACAATTAAGGCAACCTTGAGGGAAGGTAGGGAAAAAAGAAGCACTTTTCTTCCCTGGAAGAAACGTACAAATTAGCAAGATGATCTCGGGAACTCAGTGTGCCTTAGTCTTTCTCTTGTCTTTCATTGCCTGTCAAGGATCTCCGGCATCTCAGGTAAGAAGTTTTTCCGTGGATTATGCCACCTGGAGGGTTTCATGGCTGAAAATCTGGGTCCTCCTACCTTTCACAGGTGGGAGATGCTGCCTCCAGAGGCACGAGCCTTGGGCTTTTTTTTATATACCACATTGGTGCTCTGGTTGGGGGCTGAGATTAACTTAGACTTTTGTCTTTTTCAAGTATATGTCTGATTCTCATGTGGCACACAGGTCTTGCCTACAGGTGGGTAGAACCATTTGCCAACTAGTAATTGATCCACCCCATGAAGAAAGTGACTTTGAAAATGTTCTCACAAGCATAGAAAGGTACATACAGACATAATGGTTTCTGGGAGATTTATAAATCATTGTCCTTTGCAGTGTTTCATCCGGAATCATGTTCTCTTCTTAAACCTGAAATATTCTCTACCTTGGACAGATGCTTGTTTCCCACCTAATAACTGAATACTCCTACTGAATGATTTCCTACACCTCCACCCCGAAATAATTCCCCCCTCACTTGTGAGTGGCAGCATGGTATTAAAGGACAGGGAACTTCAAGCCAAGAAAATCTGGAAGTCCCATCTATGATATTGTCTGTGTGACCTTGAGTAAGTCACTTAACATCTCAGTGCTCTTGGTCAATTTCTCTAAGACTAAAAATTGCAGAAGAGGAGTGACCTGTACTAGTAGAAGGACTTTTCCTATGGAAGAGATCCTTATTCCAGGAAAACACAGTTCTAGTTCCTATTACCTCTCCAAAGTAGCATCTTGTCTCTCTATTTGTAGCACTTCCAGGAGAATCAGAGAGAGGTGACTAACATTTTCTATAGGGACAGTTGGAATTTAGGTCTATATTTTATTTCCCATAGGGAAAAAAGACAGCTTGCCTTTTTGATTTTTTAATCTGGTTGCTCTTGATCTTTGAAAGAATTCCAAATGGTTATGCCATATTTAAAAAGAGATATTTTCTCCTTTTTTTTTTTTGCTAACTCTTGGTTTAACAGTTGTGAAGTGGGTTTCCCAGGGTAGAATAAGGACACAACTTCCTTAGATGCTATCGAAAATAGGGATAGTAGGAAGGAAGGTAAGAACAACTCTGGGAAACTAAAGAACTTTATGTGGTGAGCCCTATAACTGTGGACATTAGTGAATTTGGGAGAGTGGTGTCTAATGTGCTGGTTTTAATACTAAGGATATTAATGTCTCATCTGTCATTGCTTTGCCAAAATTTTCTATATTTTGGACTGGATCTACTGAGTAAATGATCTATTGGCCAAGACCAAGTCTGGTGTTTGACAGATACATCAACATCTTTGAAACACTTAGAGATGATGAGTGCCTAAAAGAAGGGCAACTTACTCAAATCACCACTTTCCCCAGGGAATTACTAAATAGGATCACAGAATTTCAGAGCTAGATAGGACCTCAGTGGTCTCATTTGTGACTTCATTTTGTTCATTTTATCTCTCTTTTAACTCTTCTCCAACTTTACAGGGAATAAAAAAGTCATCAGCAAACATTTATTAAATGCCCACTATGTGCTGAACTCTACAAACAAAACTAGTGTAATAATGAAAAAAATATCTCGTAGCAGCAGTTAGGACTTGAAACCTGGGTACTTGGTTTCCAATCCTGGCTCTGTTACTGTTACTTGCCATTTGACCCTGTGTAAGTAATTTTCCTTCTATAAAAGGGGTATGATAGTACATGCACTACTTATGTCAGAGTTGTTATGGGAAAAGTGCTATGGAAATTTGAAGGAAGAGAGGTGAACCAGAAGTTGCTGCTTGGCTGCAAATCCTAGGCACACTTTATCAGATCATACTGGCAAGATGGTCTGAGAAACTCAGAATGAGCTCCAGAAAGGATTAGTCTTCAAGTAGTCAGTCCTTCCTTCCTTCCTTCCTTCCTTCCTTCCTTCCTTCCTTCCTTCCTTCCTTCCTTCCTTCCTTCCTTCCTTCCTTCCTTCCTTCCTTCCTTCCTTCCTTCCTTCCTTCCTTCCTTCCTTCCTTTCTTCCCCCTTTCCTTCCTTGTCCCTTACTAGTAACAACTTTAAGACACAAGGGCAAAAGTTAGGTAATCAGGGTTAATTTACTTGCCCAGGAACACACAGATAAGAAATATATGGGGCCTTATTTGAATCCAGAACCTCCTGACTCAAAATCTGGTGCCCAATAGACTGTGTCATTTAGATGCCCCAAGTAGTTATCTATTCAACCTAAAAAGCTCCTTTATTTAACCCAGTTAGCAACTTGAGGGCAAGGAGTTGATTTGTTTTTGTCTTTGAGAGGCAGAATATACAGGTTTGAGATCCAGCCTTGCAGTCAAGAAGACCTGAGTTCAAGTCCTTCTTCTGACATTTATGCACTAGTTGTGAGATCCTGGAATAAGACACTCAACCTTCCAGTGCTCTAGGAGTCTTTCTGAATGGCAAGGAAGGTGCTGACCTGCATTGACAGAGGGAATCCTATCACCTGGGAATTCTCCAAATGAATTGTCATAGTTCCAGGCTTTATCCCCATTTCATGTCCAGTGCTTGATACATAGTAAGCATTTAATTGATGTTTCTTGATTGAGTTCCTACAATTTATGAGGCATTTTGGGGACATAAGAGAAACAAAAAGTTGCTGCAGTGATCCTAATGGACCATTCTCCACTGAAGACAATTAGGTCATTATAATATATAATTATAGGGGAGGAAGAGGAAGACTATGGCAGCAATCTGGATAATTAATTTTCTATCATCTGAGAATAGATGACCATGGCTTATAGACATGTCTCAATTAAGTCATATTTCAGAATTAATTTATGCACAGGTATGTGACTTTTGGGGAAAAGCCTTATAGAGATTCATCAACAATGCATCTAATAAAAATGAATAGTGTTGAATGACTGCTAGGAGGACCTTTTCTTTTTTATGGGAGAGTTGTTGACTGAGATAGGGAATAGGGGGAGCGTAAGGAAGAAGAATTGTTATTTACAAAAGTGGAAAATTCCATCCATTTCCTCATCCCCCTACCACCCTTTCCCAAGTGTTTTTAGATTTGAGAGCATTTTCAAGTTGATCTAGGTCAGACCTTAATAATTAAACTGTAGAGATGTTGTTTGCTGGAGAAGATACAATGGTCTGAAAAAGTGACTTCAGGAAGGTTAAAGTGACTTGGCTTTGTGTTAATAGTAGGATTTGGACCCAGAGCTTCCAAACTATGTTGCATTTCACTAGGCTATTTTCCACTGACCTGCAATTCTGGTTCTTATTCTTTGGAGATTAATGATATTTTACTTTGCAGTCATATAGCATCACTGGGAAAATATTGATATTAGAAGTTATGACTTTTTGTAAAAATTTTGGCAGCTCAGGATTATAAAAAGGCACATGGAATTTCCTAAATGCAACCTAGCCTGCTCCCTTCCTCCCATTCCATTTAAGAATTAGTTTGTTGTTCAACTCCTGCACCCATTCAATAGATATGCATTGATATATTAGCTTAAAAATGTTGGTAAATGATAATAACAATAATAGCAAGCACTTAAAAAATCTCCTACTATGTGCCTGGCCCTGTGCTAACCACTTTACAAATATCTCATTTGGTCCTCAAAACAACCCTGGGAAATAGATATTATTATTGTTATTTCCATTTTACAGATCAGGAAACTGAGGTAAATAGAGGTTAAGTGACTTGCCTAAGGTCACATAGCTAGAAAATATCTGAAATTGGATATGAACTCAGGTCGTCTTAAGTCCGGTCTTAGTGCTTTATTGACTGTCTCACCTAATTCCCAATGATTAATTGCTCACATACATATCAGTATCTGGGCAACTGTGCTTTGCATCTATTTGATTTTCCTGTGTGAATGGTTAGACTGTCTCTTTCTAAGTGGCCATGGATTTCATCAAGGTGGCCCATTAATATTATGGGGCTTGATTCAGTAGCACAGTGAGCTTCCTCCTCAATAGAGGATAACTTGTCCATTGGTACTCTACAAAAAAAAATGCTCCATTCCAGTGAAAAATACCTTTAGTGAGCATGAGTCTCCCTTCTGTGCTGTACCTACATTCCCTTCTCTCAAAGAATCTGAAATGAGCCCGTTATCACTCTAAGTGCTTGTGATTAGAGAAAATATTGCTCCCATGAAGAAACCATAGGAAAATGTGTTCTTAGAGGAAAGAAACTGACCCCAAGCAGGACAATGGGAAGCACCCACTCCGTTTTCAGTGTTTGCTCCTAGAATGATCTGATTATAGTCAGTGTCCCTGTATCTTTGTCTTCATTGGTCTCCTAACTCTTTACCTCCCTCTTTCAGCATTTCCTACATCTCTCCACCCCAATCCATCTTTCAACTCTCAACCACTCCCAATTTATTCTTTATCTTTTTGGCTCAGTTGTAAAACTATAAGTTGGCCAGTTGTTCTCTAGCTGATGGAGAAGCACGGCTGTAAGATCTGCTTGTTTGTCCATGATCCAATTCTCCGTACGAGTACACAAGTAATAACACTGCTTTAGTGAAGCCAGGAAAATGTAGAGGACTGAATACTTTACCACATGGGAGAAATCTTTTTGAAGAAGAACTCTTAAAGTTATGTGCTATGCTGTCAAGTTAAATGCTTTTGTTTTTTAAAATAATCAAACAATAAATAAGGTGGGATCTTATGTTATTTTCACTTTTCAATCAGTTGTTTGACTGTAAAGATGTGTGCTGTCTATTAGAATTGCCTGCCCATGTTCCTTTCTCAAACATTTGTTAATGATTTGTTTGATATATATGCAAATCATTCTTGAATTTCATCAAATAAGAAAGTAGGTTACTGGTTACTTCACTTTTTAGGTTATTAATTCCACCTATAATTTTTTCAATTGTTTGGTGTTTTTTCTTCCATCAGACATTTTTAGTTGCATCTCTCATTAGTTCTTCGAAAATCGCATCAATTCCTGGAGAGTTTCTTCTGTTTTAATTTTATCTGATCCAGCTGTTTTTTACTTTGTCTTCAGCCATTATAAAAAGACATCAGTAATAAAAACATATTGTTATGGAAGCATTACTCTCCTTAAAATGCATTTTTTATTTTTCTTTTTCATCTCTAAGTGCTCTTGGGGTAATCTGACTTAGGTGAGTTTTTGACTCTGCTATCCTATTCACTGGCTTGTGAGGTATATATACTCCTGGTAATCCTTTCCTAAAACATTTCACAAAAGTTATTTTTCTAGTCTTTTTTTCCATTGGGGAAAAGAGCAAGTGTTTGTTGGTTCAAGTGATTTCTGAGGTATTCTTGCCTACTTGTGGTGGCAATTGCTTTGCGTTGGCTAAACTGCAGGAAACATAATCAGGCAATTGTCTTTTGCTTTATTCATTTCCAGTTATTGGGCATCAGTAGCTTTCTTTCTTCACACTGTAGTGAAAATAGTTTGTGCATTTGGGGTGATTTGGGGGCTAGTGAGAAGAGGGCAATAGAAAAGGGGATAGGGAAATTTGTGAATTTAATATTCTGAAGGATGAATGTCCACTTGTTCCTTAAATTGGTGGTAGCAGCTAATTACCAAGGAGCAACCATGGGAAATTTCCTCAGAGGCTTTCTGTTTGGGGGCTGACTTGGGTTTGTTTCATAAAAGTGGTGACAAGGAGAAATAATAATTAAGCTCACTTTTCTTCCGAATCAAGAAGTGGTTCTTATTAGGGAGCTGGGATTAATTATCTTTGTGGGACTTCATTAACTCTTCTGTTGTTCACTCTGTTCTCTATCTTAAGTCTTTGCTATTCATTCCCTCTTGCCCCCAGATACCTGTGTTTCTTATCTCAGAGCTGTAACTAGGAAATGTATAATACTTCATTCAAGGAGGAGGCTGGTTCTAGAGTAGGAGTGAGGGCTAGGAGCCAGGGCCGTGGGAAGGGTGATGTGGAGTAGGAAGTGTGCCCCAGACAGGTTTTGTTAGCATTCTAGGTCTAAGCACTAGTTTCTTACCTTTATTATGGTTTTCTCAACTTTATCTCAATCCCATTTTTCATAATTCCAGCTGAAAGAAAAAAAAGCAATTGACAGTAAAGAAGTGGGGAAAGACAAGTGTCATTAAATAAGTAGTTCAAGGGATCCCCACTATTCTAGTCCTTTTGAGTCACTGCTTCTTAGTCAGTGGGGAAAGTTTTAGATAAATCATGGAGAGAGAACTAAGTCAGACACTAATATAGAGTAAAGGACCTAGGTTGCTGCTGAGGATTTTAGGTCTAGGGGAAAATATTCAGAGCCTTTCAGTGCTTTGGGCAAATAACAAGTCTCAGAGTTCTCCATCTATTGCGTTGTCACAGATTTTTAGACTCTACTTTATAAACCATAGTAATAATTCACAGTATATAGTGATCAAAGTATACAGAGTAGATCTGACATATCTATTGATTATCATTGATTTTGAAAATAGATTTTATTGGTTTTTTTTAATCACCTATGTTTCCCACTCTCTATCCCCAGGGAGCTATCCCTTATAACAAAGAACAAAACAAGAAAAAAAGAAAATAGGAAGGAATCACTTTAAATTGGTAATAACACTTTAGGATGGAAGAATTTTTCAGTTGACTTTCCTTTGTAACATAAGAGGCATGTAGGTAATATCAGAACACTAAAGCTGTATGCATGGAAGACTGAAGAGGAGGAAAGGAAGTAAATATGTGAGCACTGTAGATAAAAACTTGCCTAATTTACATTTACACCTCTCAGGACCTCTTCTTTTCTAGCTCTGAAGCAATCTGAATACTTTGAGATTGCATTCAAGGGGTTATGCTTTATGATCCACATTGGTATCTTTCCTCTCTACCTGATCAGATTAGCAAATTGGATGATTTCTATTTTAACTGGAGAATGATCCCTTTGCTTAAACTTCCTCAGTCCTCTTTAGATCAAAGGAAATTCTTGGAGAAAGAAAGAAAGAAAGAAAGAAAGAAAGAAAGAAAGAAAGAAAGAAAGAAAGAAAGAAAGAAAGAAAGAAAGAAAGAAAGAAAGAAAGAAAGAAAGAAAGAAAGAAAGAAAGAAAGAAAGAAAGAAAGAAAGAAAGAAGGAAGGAAGGAAGGAAGGAAGGAAGGAAGGAAGGAAGGAAGGAAGGAAGGAAGGAAGGAAGGAAGGAAGGAAGGAAGGAAGAAACAAAAAGAAAAGCAGGAAGGGAGGGAGGAAAGAAGGAAGGAAGGAGGAACAAAAAGAGGGAGGAAAGGAAGGAGGGAAAGGAAGAAAAGTATTTATTAAGCACTTACTATGTGCTATGTACTATTCTAAGGAGTAGGGATACAAATATAAGTAAAAAAGAGATGGTCTGGGCCATTCACTATTTAGAAAATGGGGCTGCCAGGTGAAGCTATCTTCAGGTGCTGGTAAAGAGTTGGAAAAGTCTGGAAAGTGAGTGGAACTAAAGACCAAGTAAAGTTAAATAATTTTCCTGGTGCTCAGATGGTCCAGAGCAGAGGTGGATATGACCCAAATTCCATATTCTTTCTGTCAAGAAGACACCTAGAGCCTCTTTCTAGAACCTGTCCTAACCCTTACCTTTCAAAATAAATCCCCACTTTTCTGCAATAGCCTCTTGACCTAGCTATTATGTGGTGGGCTCTGGGTGAAGGTTCTGTGAGCAAAGCTTAGTTCTCTAACAAAGAGTTTACTATAGATGAAATGGCATTCCAGGAATTAAAAATCCTTGCCATCCAGGAGGGCCCCCACCCTCAACCAGGTGCTGTATGCCATAACACATTTTTTCCTGATGAAAACTTATCAAAGGAGCAGAGATACAGATGAAATCTTTAAAAAAAAATTTAAAAGCCTCTTGCAATGGAATAGAATTCCTTATCTCAGGCCCAGGATTCTGGAACTGGTATGAGCAGTTTTTGAAAAGCAGGCATTTGAAAATGAAGGGCTATGCTTGGTAAACAAATACAAGTCCATGAAGAGATGAGTAATAGTTGGGTTGATGGAGGTTAGCAGCTGGTATCCCTGAGTAAAGGAATACTAGAAAGAGGGGTCCCCTAGGCATCAGTATGCTAAATGGAGAAAAAAGTATGGGATACCCCCTTTACTCCAAAGGACATGCCTTTCACAAGGGTCCAACTGCTGTCATGGCCCTTTCCCAAACTCACCCACGGCTCCAGCGATATTATTATTAAGGTTCTGGTAATGAAATTGACTGTATAGTGTTCTTGGGTCTCTTTCCCTCACCAACCCCCTCTACCACAATTTCCAGTAATGATACTGATGTTCAGTGCCCTTATTATCTTGAAACCCAGGATAAATTTACATGAATCATTATTACTACTATCTGGCATAGGCTTTTGCCACCTAGGCAGTTGGGTATGTATAGAGGATCCCCAAATTCAAAACTAGTCTAAGACATTTATTAGCCATTTGACCCTGGGCACAGGGTCTGTCTATCTCACCTATAAAATAAGGGCAATGAAAGCATCTCGCTCCCAGGGTCTTTGTAAGGATCAAATAAGATAATATTTATAAAGTACTTAGCACAGTGCTTAGCATATAGTATCCCTTAAATCCTTCCTTCCTTCCTTCCTTCCTTCCTTCCTTCCTTCCTTCCTTCCTTCCTTCCTTCCTTCCTTCCTTCCTTCCTTCCTTCCTTCCTTCCTTCCTTCCTTCCTTCCTCCCTCCCTCCCTCTCTCCCTTTCTTCCTCCATCTCTCCCTCCCTTCCTCACTTTCTTCCTTCTTTTCTTCCTTCCTTCCATCAAATAATATATTGGATGTTAAAATTAGTTGAGAAAATGATAATTTTCACAACACCCCAGAGAGAAAGAGACAACAGGATAGGTAATGTGATACCCATTTTATAGTGATAGAAACAGTCTCAGTGAGAGGAACTGACTTGGTCAAAATCATATTGTCAGTTTGTGGCAGAGTCCAAATGTTTGAGGTTCCCATCTATCACTCTTCCCCATCGCCATTAAATCTTGCCATTATGGAAATAGCCAGGTATGTTGAGCTAGGTTGGCATGGGTTTGAATTCCTCCCCTGACATTTACTAGCTGTGTGACCATGGGCAAGTGACAATTTCTCTGAGTCTCAGTTTCCTCATCTATAAAATAGGGCTAATAATACCTACAGTCCTTACCTGAGACTTGTTAGGAGAAGCAAATGAAATGATCAGTCCACACACATTTATTAAGTACCTACTATGAACCAGGCACTCTCTCCATGATCCAATTTGAGATTTTCTTTGAGTGACTTGCCATTTCCTTCTCTAGTTCATTTTACAAATGAGGAAACTGAAGCAAATAGGGCTACCTGACTTGCCCAGGGAGTAAGTGTCTGACGCTAGATTTGAACTCACAAAGATGAGTCTTCATGATTTCAGGCCCCGTACCACCTCACTGCCCCATTGTATTGCTTAAACATATGTGATACTTTATACATGCTTTTTACATGCCTAAAATAAAGATCATTATGTTTAATTCTAAATTTATGCTTCTTCCAAACTATTTCTGTCAAGGGTACTCCTCCCAGTTTACCCATGTTCACAGCATCACCTTATGTATCCAACCAGTTGCCCAGGCTTTTCATTTTCTCTTCATAACATCTCCTGTACATATCTCTTTCCACTCCTACAAGCACCATGCTGGTCCAGGACCTTATCACCTTCTACCTGGACTATGGCCATAGCCTTTTAACTTGTCTCTCTGCCTCAAAGATGTACCCTCTTCAATCTACTCTGTACACTGCTATCAAAGTGATTTCCCTAAAACACAGATCTGATTTCTTGCACAATAAACTCCAATGGCTTCTTATCTCTTAGGATCAAGCATATATTTCCCTGATATTTAAACCCTTTACACCCTGACTTCAACCTCTCTTTCCAGCTTTATTACACATTTATTGTTTAGTTGTTTTTAGTTGTGTCTGACTCTTTGTGATCTCATTTGGGGTTTTTACCAAGAGGTAAGGATACTGAAATGATTTGCCATTTCCTTCTCCAGCTTATTTTACAGATGTAGAAACTGAGGCAAAGATGGTTAAGGGAACAAAGCTAGTGAGTGTCTGAATCCAGATTTGAACTCAGGTCTTCTTGATTTCAGATTTGGCACTCTATCCACTGTGTGCCCCTTATTACACATTACTCCCCTTAATTAAATCTGTGGTCCAACCAAACTGACCTTCTTACTTTTCCTCATGTGTGGCGTTGCCTCTTGTCTCTCTTTATTAAAAAAATATTATTTTTCATTTTTTTATTTTGATGAAAAACACACTTCCATATTGGTCATTATTCTAAGAGCAAAGTCATACATAACCAAAAACTTTAAATAAAACCATAACTACACTGATGTGAAAGGTGATTCCAACAGTACTTTCTTTGGAGGTGGATGGCATTCACCATCATAAGTCTTTCAGGATTGCCCCAGATCAATATATTGCTGAGAGTAGCCAAGTTTTCACAGATAATCATCATCCGATATTGCTGTTATTGTTCACAATGTTCTCTCAGTTCTGCTTATTTTGCTCTATACCACTTCCTGCAGATCTTTCTAGCTTTTTCTGAAACCATTTTGCCTATCATTTCTTATAGCACAATAGTATTCCATCACTGACATGTACCACAATTTGTTTAGCCATTCCCCAATTGATGGACATGCCCTCAATTTTCAACTCTTTGCCACTAGAAAAGGAGCTTCTATAAATATTTTTGTAAAGAAGGTTTGGGATACAGACATAGTAGTGGTATTACAGGATCAAAGGGTATACACAGTTTTATAGCCCTTTGGGCATAATTCCAAATTGTTCTCAAGAATGATTGGATGAGTTCTCAACTCCACCAACAATGCATTAGTGTCCCAGTTTTGCCACATCCCCTCCAACATTTACCACTTTCCTTTATTGCCACATTGGCCAATCTGTTAGATGTGAGGTGGTACCTCAGCATTGTTTTAATTTGCATTTCTCTAAGAAAGAGTGATTTAGAACATTTCTTCATATGGTTATTGATGGTTTTGATTTCTTCATCTGAAAATTGCTTGTTCATAGTCTTTGACCATTTGTCAATTGGAGAATGATTTGTATTCTTATAAATTTGACTGAGTTCTCTATAAATTTGAGAAACTAGACCTTTATCAGAGACATTTGCTATAAATTTTCCACCTAGTTTATTGTTTCCTTTCTAATCTTGGTTATATTAGCCTCATTTGTACAAAAGTTTTAAATTTAATATAATAAAATTATTCATTTTATATATTATAATACTCTCTATGCAGGTAAACTATTCTGTATTCTCCAATTTCAGTTATGGCATCACTCTTTATCTAAATCATATATTCATTTTGATGTTATCTTGGTATAAAGTGTGAGATATCAGTCTATACCTAGTTTCTGCCATGCTGTTTTCCAATTTTGCCAGCAGTTTTTGTTAAAGAGTGAATTCTTATTCCAAAAGCTGGGATCTTTGGGTTTACCCAACACTAGGTTGCTAAGTTCATTTACCCCTGTATATTGTGTGTCTAATGTATTCTATTAATCTACCATTCTATTTCTTAGCCAATACCAGATTGTTTTGATGATTGCTGCTTGATACTACAGTTTGAGATGTGGTGCTGCTAGGCTACTTTCCTTCTCCCTCTTGTCTCTTTTAAACAGAATTTCTGAGACATTCTTCAATCTTTCTGCATCCCTACTTTCCTTGAAAGTTTAACTTGAGTCCCCTGCTGTAAGGGTCTACCCAAATTCTCCTTCCCTCTCCTAAATTACCTTATATCTGTTGACTTTTATGTTTTCTCCTCTGACAGCATATAAGCTCCAAGAGGGCAGGAAACTCTCCTTTTTTTGTGCTTTCAGTAGTTCCCTCATATAACTGCTCATTTTTTCATTATTTAAATGTTTCCTTTAGTTCCTATGTGCTGGGATATGTCTCTGGGACACAGTAGATACTTAATGAAGTAATATTAAATTATCTCATTTGAGTCTCACAATTCTTCTTTGAGGTAAATACTAAAACCTCCATAAGGAAACTAAGACAGAGAAATATGGAGTAAACCTAGCCAGTGTCAGATGTGGGATTTGAACCTAGGCCCTCCAGACATCCAGGACTAGCACCTTACATCCTCCATGCTGTCCCTCCAAAAGTCACTCAGAAATTCAGCAAAAACGAGAAGTTGAAATTCCTGTTTGTTGCCAAGGCATTTTGTTATTACTGTTATTTCCAGGACTTAATCAGTCACAGATGATCCATAAGACCCCCACCCACTCACTGGTGTCCAGAGAATGTGACTTCTTTCATTTGAACCCCCATATCAATGTCTTGAGAAATTAATTATCTCATGATAAGTTACTTAAATAATATTCCATCAAAGGAAAAACCAAAGCATCTTCAAGCTGGAAGGGGATGTTAGAAGTTGTCTAGGCCATCCTCCCACCTCCTTAAAGCATCCCTGACAGAGTAATTCATCAGACTTCCAGGATCACTAAATCAATCTCTCAGGAATGGAAAGCTTAATAAAAACCACATATCAGTTCCACCAAACTCAGCCAACAAGAACTCTGAACCCCAATTCCATTTTATCTATTGCCAGTGGACATCTCCATTTCCTTTAGGTCCTTTGGTCTGACTCTTTCTATGTCCTAACCCCATTCATTTCCAAATACGACTTCATGAAGACACTGAATCAAAACTATTTGGATGCTAGAGAAGGGGAAGACTGTTTCTTCCTGATCTTCTGAACAGGGGAGAGATTTACCTTATATCAACTCTATCCTGAAAAATTGTACAATTCTTTTTTTTCCTGGCATGATCTATTCTTTAGAAACAGCTGTTGTCATTCACATCCTAATTATGAGCTGGTTCTTGTCTTTTTTTCCAGATTCTTACCCAAATTCTGGCTACATTCTGATCTTCAGTAGAGTTTTCCCACTGGTGTTGAGTTGTGGCAAACAAATAATACTCTTTGCTGATGTGGAAAGACAAGACTAAAAAGCAGCTATTAAAGCTATTTGCAAGAGCACTAGTGAAGAAAACATCATTAGGAGAGTTTGAATAAAAGTCAGATTCTAACAATCCTTTTTAATTGCTTTTGAAATCAAGACATCATCATGATTGAAAAAAAACAACAACCCTCTATTACCAACAGAAAAATATCTTAAAATCCTTAACTCAGCCATCAAGTCTTTCCAACCTACCCTCTCAATTTCTCTTTAGTTACTCTTTTTCATGCCCCTTACAATTCATCCAAACTGCATTGTTTCCAGGTCTCCCAATGTAGCCTGTGCTTTACTGGCATAAGCAGAAAGCTCAGTAAAAGGATTGGCAATATCCCATGGTGTAGGACTCTTCAGGGGAATCCAGAGCAGGAGAGTTGGGAAACTGGAAGGAAAATGAAATTCTGAAGGTACAAAGAGGAATAATTTCAATAAACGGGAAGTGAGGGAGTTGTCTAAAGAGGCTGATGTGGATACACGGGGAACCCATTGATCAACATAGATGTAAAAAGATGTGCTGGAGATAGAAGCAAAGACAAGTAACAGAGGATGAATACAAATGTTCTTACAATCTTGTGAGAAGAGTGTCAGAAACACCAAGGTCCAGAATGAGCTGAGGTCAGGAAGAAAAAGCAAAGGATGAAAAAAGAGGAAAGATGGAGGAAGAATGAAAAAAAGGGATCAGATTAGTGGTGGATAGGAGTAATAATACCTCAAGATTGAGAGAAGGCAGAGTTATTCTATTAAATTTTTATTTTTACATTCATCTACCCTGCCAAGGAGATAAATCTTAAAGTTGGATTATTCTTCCGTTGTTTTTCAGTCACGTCTTTGTGACTCCATTTGGAATTTTCTTGGCAAAATTATTGAAGTGGTTTGTTATTTTCTCCTCCAGCTCATTTGACAGATGAGGAAACTGATAGGGTTAAGTGACTTGCCTAACTTCACACAGCTAATAAGTGTCTGAGGTCAGATTTGAACTCAGGAACATGAGTTTTCTTGAACTCTATCCACTGAGCCACCTAGCTACCTTAAGATTGGAAAGAACAGATTAAACAGAACTAATTGTGAGTTAGTCAGTCAAGGAACATTTATTAAGCACTTAATATATACCAAGTATTATGCCAAGTGCTGGGGATCCAAAGAAAGGCAGAGATATGATTCCTGACCCCAATGAGCATGTAATGGAGTTGATACCTAAGAAAAGAGGGAGATTATAAGAAATAAACTAGCTGCCCTTGATGAATTAAGTTTCTGAGTCAGTTGAACTATATTCCAGGACACTAAAAGAACTAATAGATGTGACTACAGAACCCTTTGAAAGAACTAGCATAATGGCAAAATGGAAGAGCACCCCAAAATTAGAGCACAAATGTGATTTTCTTTTTTATAAGTGATATTTGTAAAGGACTTTAAAGTTTTCAAAGCACTGTATATAGCACATGTCATGTATAGTAGGTAATGCATGTATTGTCATTCCCACTTTCCTGATGAGGAAATGGGCTCAGCAAGGTTAAGAACCTTGACTACAGTCATACTACTAGTAGACTTCAGAGTCAGGTCTTATCTTATTCCAAGTCTAGCAGTCTACCCTATATGCATTGCCTTTCTGCTATCCTAATTTTCAAAAAAAAAGAAGAGAATATAATCTACAAACCATGGGCTATTGAGTATGACTTGGATTGTTGGAAAAATTCCAGAATTAACAGGATAATTTGTGAACATCTAGGAAAAGAAGTGATATTTTCCAGAAATCAGTATAGCTTCCTCAAAAACAGGAAGACCTGTTTTTGCCAGACTAACTCTATTGCTCTTTTTTTCCTTAAAATCCTTACCTTCCATCTTAGAATCAATAGTGGGTATTGGTTCTAAGGCAGAAGACTGGTAAGGGCTAGGCAATGGGGGTTAAGTGACTTGCCTAGGGCTACACAGTTGGGAAGTGTCTGAGGCTAGATTTGAACCCAAGACCTCCCATCTCTAGGTCTTCTGAGGCTAGATTTGAACCCAGGACCTCCCATCTCTAGTTCTAGATTTTATTCCACTGAGCCACCCAGCTGCCCCCTCCATTGCCTTTTTGGATGGAATTTCTAGAGTGAAAGATCTGGACAATACTGAAGATATAGTTAATCTTGATTTTGGCATAATATTTGGCAAGTTTCTAATGCTATTATTGTGGACAAGATTCAACATTGTGGGCTACATGAATAGTTGGATTCAGAACACACCAAACAGCAATAATTAAGAGCTTGACATCAACATAGCCAGTGGAGGGCCTCAGGAATCTCTACTTGGCTTCGTTTTTGTCAACAAATAGGACAAAATCATTGATTGCTTGATTATCACAATTTTGGATGTCTTAAAGATCTGTGTGTGTGTGTGTGTGTGTGTGTGTGTGTGTGTGTGTGTGTGTGTGTGTGTGATAAGTAAGATATTGGGTGAAAGGATTAAAAAACATTAAAAAAAACATTGATGGGCAAGACAATCAAACTGAATCTAAGATTTTATCTAATAGAAATATTTATCTGATCTGACACTTAGGTTGAAAAAAATCAATTTCACAATTATAATAGAAGAAAAACAAACAAACTGGGTTTTTAGTGACCTTCAATATGAGTTAGTAGTGGAGACTTCCCTAGGCGGAAGATAAGAACAATATTCCAGGGACTGTGAAGATGCCTGAAGCAGGTTCTGCGAAGCACTTAGAGCTTTGTCAGCCATGGAAAATGCCAAGGTCATCCCCTGAATCCCAGGCCATCACTAGCCATGCTGACTTTTGTCTTGCCACAAGACTTTGATGATTCTGGAATAGAGAATGAGACTGATGACTTTGTGTAACTCTCCCTCACTAAAACCCAATTGGTGAGCCAGTCAAGACATCACTATTGTGACATCATTGATCCTCTTTGAAAATGAAGGACCATCCAACCAACAACTAACCAACCATCCTTCAGGGCTCAAGTCAAAAACTCTGAAGTGCCCCCATGATGGCCCTTGGGCAGATGCCATCTCTCCCACTAAACTTTATATTTCTCCTATAACAACTTGTCTTTCTACCTTAAATGTCTTTTTGTGATTTTAATAGATTTCCTTTATTTGATGATAAACTAAATATGTCTTATTCATCTCTATGTCTCCCATAGTACTGAACATAGCAACTGGCATCCATCCCAATAAACATTTGTTGAGGAAATGATTGAAAGCAACACATTGTTTTTATTGAGATTAAAGTAATCCAAAGGTTCTTGTTCTGGATTTTGTAAATGTGGGTTTGTTTCATTTTAGCACAGTACTTGGCATATAGGTGGTGTTTAAGAAATGCTTGTTGTCAGAAATCCAAAGATGAAGTGGATGTCATTCTCAGGTGACGATAACCCTTCAGCATTTTAGTAGAGAGCACAATCTACATCGTGGTGCTCTCATCAAATAGACCCCATGTTGGATCTGCCGGTTGTCTCTGACAACTTTCTTCCTTTTCCCTTTTATGAGCTTTTGCTTTGCCACATGGACCTAGTGATAATAATACTCGAACTGCAGCCAGAGGGTCCGGGCTTCAAATCTAGGCTTTGCTGCTCACCATCTGTGACTCAAAATAACAGAATTTCATAGCTGAAAGAGACTTGAGACTAGCTTGCCCAACCCATACCATGCAGGCATCCCCTCTACAACATACCTGTCCTGGGGTCCTCTAGCTTCTGTTTGCAAGCTTCCAATAGGAAGATTTTTATTCATCTGTTTGTTTTTTTTCTGACATGGACCTGAACTTTGTTCATTTGAAGTTTCCTCCCACTGCTCCTAATTCTGTCTACTGGGGCCAAATAGCACAAATCTAATCCTTCTTGCACATATCTTGAAGACAATTATCATGTGCCTCATAACTTCTTTTCTCCCATCTAAACATCTCAAGTTCTTTCCTGCACTCCTCATATGACATTGCCTTAAGTCCATTCACCATCCGAGATGCCTCTCCTCTAGTTTATCAAATGAATGTGACTAGTAGAGAGAAAAGAGATGCTAACAATCAACCAACCAGCATTTTCTAAGTGCTGACTGTGGGCCAAGTACTTGTGCTAAGTGTTGGGGATAAAAGTAAAAGTAAAAGTAAAAGCCATCTCTGCCTTAAGGAGTTTATAGTCTAGCAGAGAGCTTATATTTGATTCAATCAATCTGTCAAGCAACCAAACATTTACTAAAGAGCATCTGTGAAGGCAGCTAAAGTGGTTCAGTGGATTGAGAGCCAGGCATAGAGACCAGAGGTTCTGTGTTCAAATCTATCCTCAGACACTTCCTAGCTGTGTGATCTTGGGCAAGTCATTTACCCCCCATTGTCCAGCCCTTAACCACTCTTCTGCCTTAGAACCAATACATAATATTGATTCTAATATGGAAGGTAAAGGTTAAAAAAAAAAAGATAACCTGTGCTAGGCACAGTGGATTCAAATACAAAGGGGGAAGTAATTCCTATACTTGAAAAGGTCACATTCTAATTATTCCTGAAAAAAAATCTACCTTCCAGTGCTACCAAAGATGGCACTCTCTTTATTGGTTGCCTTGGCACTCCTCTGATTCATTGCCATGGACTTCACTTAAACTCCAACATCTTTTCCAAACTAAGTGCTGATTTTCCATCCTACACTTGGCAAAGACACAGATGAACGAGACACATATTGTATACTTGGACCAAGTGTAAGACTTTACATTTACCCCACCTAATTGTATTTTAACCAGAGCTCCAACCCTTTTAAAATCCCTTTGGATCTTGACTTCATTATCTAGTTTATTGACTATGCCTCCCTACTTTCTGTCATCAGCAAATTTTATAAATGCGTCATTTATATTTCTATACTTCTAAAATATATTAAGCAATATAGAGCAAGTGCAGATCCCTGGGACCTCAATCCTAGTTACTAAGTTCATCTTGAGCCACTTAAACCTCTATCTCTGGGCCTCAGGAAGGACACTGTCCAAGTCTAAAGTCATTGTGTTGGGGGCAGCTAGGTAGCTCAGTAGATAAAGAAGCAGGCATGGAACTGGAAAGATCTGCATTCAAATCTGACTTCAGACACTTCCTAGCTCTATGACTTGGGCAAGTCACTTAACCCTCATTGCCTAGCCCTTACCACACTTCTGCTTTGGAACCAATACTTAGTATTGATTCTAAGGTAGAAGGTAAGGGTTTAAAATAAAAAGTCTATGAACAATAATACAAAGCAGACTATAATAAGTACAAAAGGGAAGGTCATATAAGAAGGGGTTCAATGCTTATCTGTGCCATGCTTCCTTAAGTAGTACTGAGTTAATAAAACTTGCCTTTTTGGATTTCTGGCTTCCTTTACCAGTCCTTCCTTGTCTTTGCTTCTGGTCAGTCTTTCTATAAGCTCACAACATCCCACTTTTTTATTAATCCCAAACATAGTCTGTTGACCAAGACACAAGATGTCATTATGAACATTTTAGCTAGACCTCAAACTTGAATCCCTGCCTTGTTTATTATAGCCCAATGTGTGAAAAAATGCATAGCAGGAGATTTGAATCTTAGCATTAGGCAGAGTGAAATGTCCCCAGAGACTTAATGGCATCTCTCACATAGGAATTGCCTTAAAGGGAAATTAAACTTTAGGGAAGGTTGTCCTTTTTTCCCTTTTCTACTTACCCCAAAGTCAGCAATGGAAAAAGACAGTCAAAGTCAGTTTTTGCTCAACAGAACCCTTAATAAGATGGTAAAGTAGGCAAAACTCTTTGCAAGTCCTTCCTCATGCAATGAAAAATTGGTAGACCCAAGTCAATGCCTGGTAATTTGGAGCAGTGAAAAGAATACCACATTTGGAAGCAGAGAAGGGCCTATGTTAAGTCTTGGCTTTATTCTTGTCATGTTATTTAATTTCTATTATATCAGTTATCTATTTTCTCCTAAGTAAAATGAGAAGGATAGAATAAATAATCTCCTTGATCCTGGAAAACCAAAGCTCTGGATAATATGTCCTTTCTGGGGAAGATTTGAATGCTAAATCTGTCATGTTATCAATGCTTCTGGTGGCTGTTTCTAATAACTTATGTAATTTAGTGCTAGTATTTACAGTTTAATGACTGGCTTTTTAACCCACCCCCTAAAAAAAGGACTCTGGTCACATTTAAAAATTTATTTTGCATCATTAATATTTTCTTCATCACTTTCTTAAATCTGGACAATCAACAAAACAATAAACCTATCCTTTAATTTAATTTAAAGCATTTAATTTCTGCAGTCTAAATGCTCACACTGAAATTTTAACAATCGGCTGTCTCATCTAGTGCTGGCTCCAACATACCCCTGGTGAATGTCATTTTCTTCAGAAATGAGGCCTGACCCAGATGGAGTGAACTTCTGCTCCTCACTGAGAGGTTCTAACTTTCCTCAAAGGCCAGTTGTGCCTTAGAGGCCCCTGAACATGCCTCCCATGTTCCTAGCCTGAGTGATGCTTAGAAACAGTGCTCTTCTCCCTACCCTTTCTGTAATCTAAGGATATTTAACCTGAAGATTGTGAACTTTGTTTAAAAGAGATTTTTTTTGCTCCTCGATTCCAATACAATTGGTTTCCTTTGCAATCCTATATATTTTATACATTTAAACACATCATTCTGAGAAGGGTTCGTAGGTTTCACCAGACTGGCTGTCAAAGGGGTCCATGACTCAAATAAGGTTAAGAATGCCTGATCTACTGGGAAAAGGCCTGGAGTCAGCATCACATCATTTGTGTTCAGGTCCTAGCTGTGGGCTTTGTTAGCTAGGCAAATTTGGGTTATTCACTTGACTTCCTGGGCATGTCCTCACCTGGAACAGTGAGTAAATGATAGTTGCATTGGCTGCCTCTCAAGACTATAATGAGGGTCAAATGAGGCCATATCTCGATTGTGTGGGCATCCCCTCCCAGTGCCTCATATCAGCTGAAATGGTACACACAGAACCCTACTGCCTTGGAGCAGAACACCTGCTTGCTTCTTACTATTCACCATGGCAAATACTACTCATTTTGAGGCTATGGATCTCTTTTATTCCTATTTAATAGTTAGGTTTGGATGTGGTCTGTCCCTCATCCTCTGCAGAACACAAGACATCTGAGGAGAGAGTTTCATGAATTACCATGGCTGAAAAAAATAAGTCATCACTTCTTTGTCAAACTTTTGTGGAAGATGGTTAACAAAATCAATATAACTGACCCTTCAAAATTAAACATAGAGACTGTTGCAGTCAGAGCTTCAAGTACGTGGGATGACTAGAGCTTTGGCCACAGGTGCCAAATTTAGAGCTTGCAACCCGCATTTGCAGTGTTTCAGCATCATAGAAATAATAATACTTAATACTTGGCATCTAGCAAGAAAAATTCCTTTCCTTTCCTTTCCTTTCCTTTCCTTTCCTTTCCTTTCCTGGGCTGAATCTCATTGCTCATCTGCCCAGAAGTTTTAGTTTGTTCCATTTCCATCTTAGATCAGTTCATCCTTTCTTAGGACAACCTGATTCTCCCTCCCTCCTCCTTATTGGTGCCTAGGAGGTACACCCCATAGGCTTTAGCCATAGTTCAGCATTCCTGATCTCAAGTGATCACTAGACTCAGTCTCCCCAGGAGCAGGAATTAGAGGCATGAGATACCATTTTATGCAGATTTATTTTTATCCAGTGCCTAACATAGTGTTTGGTATATAGCAAATGTATTTTAAGTGCTTGTTAGCTGTTTGAGTGGAAAATGAGGGAAGACCTATTTGTATTGAAAACCCAAACCAGGATTCCCAAACTGCTAAGTGAATTTCCTATTAAATTTTAACATCTTACCTGACATAAAGTCCCCTGTTTGGTATGGAATGTTCTTCATAATTTGCCTCTTTTCTACTTTTCTAGCTTTCTTATGCCTTGGTAGTTTCTTGAATATGATATTCCATCTTCCGTCTTGCTGCCTTGGTACCATATTTCCCCATGCCTAGAATGCTCCCCTTTCTAACTGATGCCTCTTAGCTTTCCCAGACTCCTTCAGGGGTCCCCTCAAATCCCCCCTCTCTGTAGGAGGCTTTTATGCTTTCTCCTTTCAGATCACCTTAATCAATATTGTCTTCCCTGATAGAATGCAAGAATATTTTTTAGGCCTTTCTTCCTATCCCTAACACATGGTAAGCACTTCATGAGTATTTACTGAATGACTAACTTTGTCTATTTTTGACTTCCCAGCAGGTGACTCAAAGGCCATTACAGAGGTCTCAATTTTGTGATCCTGCTTGCTCCAGGCCTGCTTTTCCCTAAGTCATCCTCTAAACTTCAAAATCATCCCTCCCTCTCTCTCTTCTCCTTGCCAGTCAACACCCTCATTTTTTAAATTTATGAATGGCTGGTGTCAGAGATGAATGGTTTATAAGCCCACAGAGCACATATCTTCCACTTGAAAAGAGAAGTTTGATCATTGGTAGAATGCATAAGAGAGATCATCTTGAGCAATGGGTTCTTTCTGGTTCCCCTTATGAGGAAAAGGAGTCAGACACTTGGTCCTCACTTCTGAAAGCCAACCCTGGCTTAATGGGCATGGGAAGTTTTCTAGAAAGCTTTGTGAACCTCATTGTCCTTTTAAATTTCTTCCCTTTCCCCTTGTGACTATTTCTGACTCAGACAGATGCTTCTGGGTGAAGGATGAAGGGATGAAACCCAGACAGGCTGGTTGAGGAAAAGTAAAATATAGATCAGACTGATTCTCATGCTAACCACAATTATTTTTTTTGGATGATTTCAAACCAGAAACTCAATCCTGTCCTGAATATCCTCATTCCTAAAAGCATCCTTCTTTGACATCAGATTTAATTCCTTAGGCAGAAGCCATGGTAGGCAAAGGTGTCAAGTGAGAAAAGCTCCCATTTTTAGGTTTTAAAGTTTGCAAAGGTCTCTCCACAAAACAAACCCAGAAAGAAATATATTATAATATGTTGTTATATTATATTATGTTGTTATGTTATAATATATATACATACATATATATATATACATTTTGTAAATAAGGAAACAGGTTTAGAAAGGTCAGATGATTTGCTCAGGATCACATAGAAATGGGATGATTTTGTAGAAAGGCTAGTCTTGGAGTCAGAAATATGAACGTGGGCCAGTCACTTGGGTGTTCTAGCCTAGACAACTCTCTTGTTAACTTTAAGGAAAGGCTCTAATCTGTAATTGGTTAGGAAGCTTCCTTACCTAGTTGTTTCCTAGGTTAATGAATTCCCAAGTTCAGTTCCTATCCATATATTATAGCTAGTGTCACAGAAGGACTCTCAACTCTGATCTCCTGATTCCTAGTCCAGTAACCCATATTGTCTTTTGTGAATGAATATATTTTTAATTTTTTTTTGTTTTGCTGCTGGTTAATACCACTAACCAGTGCTAACCAGTGGTAGGGCAATAGATAGGTTATACCTGGAGTCGGGAAATAACATCTTGAGTTTAAATCTGGCCACAGAAATGTACCAGATGTGTGGCCATGGACAAGTCACTTCACCATGTTTTCCTTGGTTTCCTCATTTGTAAAATGAGCTGAAGAAGGAAGTGGCAAACCACTCGAGTGTCACTGCTAAGGAATCCCCAAATAGGGACATAAACAATCAGACATGACAGAACAACAACAAAATACCACCATCCACTTTCCCATTCAGATCTGATCCCTCCACCTTCAGGCTCCTCCTCCCTTTCCCTTTCAAAACCTCTCTGCCTTTTACCTTCTTCTGTCTGGGCTCTATTATCTGACATATTGACCTAACTAAATAAACTCATCACTGAGTATAATATATGTATTATATTATCATCCAAGGTATGGTAATAATGCTTAGAAGTTCATTACTAAATAGACTAGCAAGTACAGGTAGGACTAGGTAATCTTGGAACATAGATTTAGAACTGGAAGGGACCTTACTGATTTTTTAGTCCAAATCACTTGTACCAGATGAGGATACTGAGACTAGGGAGAAACCTCTGAGATCTTTGCCATTTTCTGATCCTATGATAGTAATTGTACTGATAGATGATGATAAATTAGTACTCTTTCCCCAAAATAATGTCATTTCATTTTTAAATTTTTTATTTTTTAATGTAATCTTTAATTTATTTAATTTTTATTTATTTTATTTCCACCCCTACCCAGAGAACCATTCTTTACAACAAATAATGAGAAAGTGGGGAAAGGCAGTTCAAAAAAACTATTCAGTGTATTAATCAAGTCTAACAAATTCTCATTTTAATAGGATTTTCTAGAGGTATGACTTGCCTAATATAAATTTCAGGTACTACAAGACAGATGGTCTTGAGTTGATAAGTCTTTCTATACTGCTCAAACTACCTGAAATTATCTACTTATTCCTACCAAATCCTACAAAGAGGGCCAAAACCATAGAGATTTTTGTGTTTTGGAAAAATTCAGGTTGATTTTCTTTGCTGTGGGTTAGGGACAGTAGACAGGAGGGAGGGGGAGAGCAGCAGTGGAATTAGCAGTCCAACAAGGGTACAACTGTGTTAGAAGAGGAAGCTGCCTGTCCTGAAGCATCCTGAGGCCCCTTTGGGACCTGAGCCAAAGGCAGAACCTCCCTCCTTTAGAGAAGGGAGTCAAGCCCCTAAGAGTAGTGACTTAGGAGGTGAGGGGGAAAATGGCACACTGTAAGTTGTTGTAGTCTGACTGAGAACCATGAGGTCATCACATAGCAACAGTGGTTGCCCTGTGTTAGTTATGGCTCTGGTTTGGACTCTGCTCTATATTCTTTTGCATGACCTATCAAGCAAATGGAAAAATATCCCTTTGGGATTAGGTTTCCCAGTCCTCAAAAAGACTCATAATTGATTGGAACAATGAAGGTACCCTTTCCAAGGATAATGGGTTAATCAGAACCCACTGATGGAGCTTAGTAAAAATACCTGGGAGGTAAGAGTATTCATTGGCTACAAGGTGAAGAACATCAATAGTTATATATTCTACATTTAGAACTGTGTATCTTACAAAACATTTTAAAAGGGAGAGAGGATGAGTGGACAGTAAATTGTCTTTCCCATATAAGTCTTAGTGTCCTAGGTAGGAGTGGGATTGAGTAAAAACAGGAGCAAAAGCAACATACCAAACTGGAAAACTGAGACAAGGCTTGCAAAGTATGCAATGAAATCTCATTAGCTCATCAGCAGCATCTGGGGAATTAGCCATTCTCCTGCCTCCAATATTCTTTTCTCCTCCTTTGAATGGTGAGTAACTACCCAACTCTATCAAAATAAACACATTTTTATTAAAAACAACCCATGGTTTGGCAGGAATTGAATGTATCCATTTCCAAGTAAGTAAAATTTGCATCCCAAGAAATTAATCTTTTTTTCCTTGAGTGCACTCAGCCTCATGTGTGGGAAAATATGTACCCATCTGGTTAGAGGCAGATAGATCCGATTTTTCCATTCTTGAGATGAAGTCATCCTTAGATCCTCTATGGAGGGGTACTTGGTGAGCTGAGGTTTGGAAAGACTTTGGGGTTGAATGACTTGGAGAACAGGGATACGCTTTTTGGGGAAGTAATTTAGCAATTCATTCCTTGCTTTTCAGGGGAACTGGAAGCAAAGATAGGTGGTCTGGGCCACATGGGATGTCATGAGTCAGGATATCAGAACACTGAATTGGTAAAGATAAATCAGATTCAAAAGGACTCTAGCATAAAGAATTTTATGAAGGAAAAGTGATGTTGTCATGGTGGGCCCATGAAATTTTGAAGACCCTGATGTCTACTCGCTCTCCCCACCCCATACACATTCTTGCCCCTTTTCTCTCATCAGAGATCTCCCCATAAAATACTTCCAAGTATTAAAAACATTTTAAGAGATCCAAACTATGGTGAACTGTGCTTGTTATTGGAGGGGATAAAAGTTTACTTAAGAAGTAGTTCCTGACAATGTCATTCAATTGATGTATTTATTAAGTACCTTCCATGTGCCCAGAACTGTGCTATGCACTGGAAATTAAAAAAAAAAAACAATAACTCTGCCCTCAAGGAGTTTATATTTGACTTCACATAGCTCTTCTACTTTTCTTTGTGCTTGCACCTTCCTTTTTTGAAACATGTTCTCTAGCCAGAATTGTAAATGAACTCCTTACCATGATTGATTACTTGATGGTGAACCCTTCCCAGGTAGTATATATATAGAAAGATCACCAGCATTGGATTCCCACATATATATGTGTATGTATATATATATATATATATATATATATATATATATATATATATATATATATATCAGGTCCCTAGAGATGCAAATATTTCACAAAGAGGAGGGAGAGGCTCACAACAGCAAATGAGAGAACTGAACAATTTCCCAAATACAAACAAATTCACTGTGTTTGTGTTTCACCAAAAGTTAAGTTTTGCCATTTTTTGTTTTTGGTCATTCCTTAAAATATGCATGGAAAGAAGAGACTTGTGTCATCTCTGTTTAGAAATCCTAGCAAAACAGGTAAAACAGATTATCAAGGAGATTCTATGGAGGTCTAAAGTCCAAATCAACTTAGAGGGTTTTGTTTGGTTCATTTATCTCATTAGAAGGTCGAGGAAAAGGGAGGAGGTTCTTGCTATAAGATAAATTGAGAGGTTCTCTCATTCATAAAATCATTGAATGCCAAGATCTTAAAGGAATCCTGTTGATTATTTGAGGTGCTGCAATCAGAGGATAGAATATTGGACTTTGGGTAAGGGATACCTCAGTTCAAATCCTTCTTCAGACATTTACTAGGGGTATGATCCTAAACAAGTACTTAAGCTCTCTGTCAGTTATCTCATCTTTAAATAAAGGTAACTAGCACATACCTCTTGGGTTGTCGTGAGAATCAAATGAGGTCATGCATGTAAAGTGATTTGCAAACCTTAAGTTGATATGAAAATACTAGCTATTACTTCTGTGGTATTATCTGTACCCAACTGCATGTAATAGAGAAGGAAACAGAGGCTGTAAGACTGTTAAGATCAGAGCTGAATATCAGAGCTCAAACTGAACTTACACTAAGGTACCAATTCGAATATCCAGGTGTCTTTTTAACAGAAGCTGGTTGGTTGTTGTCCTTGGCACTCAAAGAACTGAAGTGATATCAGTGGGTCGGGACAGTGTACGTACAGGGTGTCAGACATAGGCTGATCAGACCAATACAATTGCAGAAGGTAACCTTGTACAGTGGTCAGAATATTAAATTGGAATAAGGAAGCCTGAGTTCTTTACCCACTGCTCCCATGGACTAGAACTGTTAGGTATGTAAATCAATCCCCTTCTGTGAAGTCTGAGTGTCCTCATCCATAAAAGGAGGGATGGAGGGGGTTGAGGTGGGACTAAGTGATTTCTAATACCTTCTATAGCTCTAGTATGTTGAGGTTCAGTGCACCCCACCCCACCCCCCTTTCTGATAGTCTTAGGCACAAATAAACAAAGTCCGAACTTATCGTACTTGGAGGGTAAAAAGGAAGTGATATTGATCAGAGTTGGGAAGTTAGCTTAGGGCAGCGGTTCTCAACCTCTCAATTTGTAGCAATGAGAATACATAATGCATATCAGGTATTTACATTCCGAATCATAACTGTAGCAAAATTACAGTTTTGAAGTAGCCACCAAAATAACTTTTTGGTTTGGGGTCACCGCAACATGAGGAACTGTATTGCGGGGTCACGGCATTAGAATGGCTGAGAACCACTGGCTTAGGGAGTTTGGTTGGAGGGTGCCCAGCTTTATATTGACAATGGATGGGGGGAAAGAGACAAGGCTTTACAGGATGGAGTAGAGTCTAGGTAGGAGAAGCAAACGGGACAGCTAATGGAGTTGCTTTGATTGGAGGGTGATATCTTGGAAAGCTGGACTTGATTAGAAGGTCTTGAGTTCAAATCTCTGACATTGGGGAGTCAACCCCTTAATGTTTCAGGCCCTCAGTTTCTTCATCTGTATAATTAAAGAGATGCCCTTTGAGGTCCCTAAATCTATGATAATATGCATAACTTTGGGCAGCTAAGTGGTAGAGCAGCAGGACATGAGTCAGGAAGACTCCTTTCCCTGAATGAAAATTTGACCATAGACATTTCCTAGCAGTGAGATCCTGTGAAGGAACTTTACCCTTTTTACCTCAATTTCCTCATCTATAAAATGAGCTGGAGAAGGAAATGTCAAACCTTTCTAGGTTCTTTGCCAAGAAAACCTAAAATAGGTTCACAAAGAGTTGAACATTACTGAAATGACTGAACAACAAAAATGTATAACTTCTAAGTTGTTGTAGAGTCTAGTTTAATTCAACATATAATTTATTAATGACTAGTACTAGCCAAGCATTGTGCTTAGCCTGGGGATATGGAGACAAAAAAATGAAACAGTCTTTACCCACAGGAAGCTTCCATTCTATTGGAGAAGGCTATAACACCGAGATAAGGTTTTCAAAAAATACCAAATAGGTGGCTCAGTGGATTGACAACCAGACCTAAAGACAGGAGATCCTGGGTTCAAATCTGATCTCAGATATATCCTAGCTACATGACTGTGGGCAAGTCACTTAAGTCCCATTGCCTAGCCACAATTGTTCTTCTGCCTTGGAACCAATACGCAGAACTGATTCTAAGATGAAAGGTAAGGGCTTAAAAAATATAAAATATACAAAGTAATTTCAAGAGAAAGGAAGCCCTAATAACTGGAAAGATTAACTAAGACTTCTTTTAAAAGGGATTCCAAGGGGCAGAAGAAGCAGAGAGTGACTGCATACCAGAAATGGGGAGCCCTAAGATAGATGTCACATTCTAAGAACAGCTCCCAGTCTAGTTTGGCTGGAATGAAGTCAGATAGGTGTTACAGATCAGGGATTGTTTTCCTTAAGTTGTTCCTTCTAAACTGGTGAAGTTTCTTGTTGGGAAGGGACCACATTTTAATAATTATAATTATCACTCCCATTCTCCATCAATGTTTGCAGTATTCTCAAACAATGTGTAATAGGGCATTGAGTAATCAATTTCCTCCAATGAGGAGAGTTTTATGCAAGAGAACTCAAGTCCTGATTACATTTGTCTATTGAGTGTCGAAACTCCCAATCTTTACTTCTTTACCCACTTAACACAATCTCCTAAAATTTGTTTTAAGTCTCTACTAGGCAACTAAAATTCTTTCTAAGTTCAGTGATGACTCCTTAATTAACTTAAAAAAAAACTTTTTAAAACCCTTACCTTCCATCTTTGAATCAATACTGTGTATTGTTCTAAGGCAAAAGAGTAGTACGGGCTGGGCAAGGGGGGGGGGGGGTAAGTAACTTGTCCAGGGTCACACATCTAAGAAGTATCTGAGGTCAGATTGGAACCTAGAATCTTCCATTTCTAGGCCTGGTTCTCAATCAACTGAGCCACCCAGCTGCCCAATCCACTGGCTTTTTCTGATCCTTTACTTTTTGTCCCTTCTGTAGTATTAGACCTTTTTCTTCACCTTCTTCTCATTCCTTTTCTTTCTTAGCTCTCATTTGCTCCAAACTGCACCCTCCTTCAGTTTCACCGTGCCCTAAATTATGTCTGAAGCCCTCTTCTCTTTCCTCTCCTTAGTCTCTTAGTTATTAAACTCATCCACTTTAAGGACTTCAGATGTTACTGCTGTGGGTCAAGATGCCAATGGTACCGGGTTAGCTTGAGTAAGATACTTACTTGAATGAGCTTTATACTTTCATACCACTAACTGGCTTTTTTGTGAGCTAAAATGATACAAGAAAGACATGGAGTAGGCTGAGTTGATTTTGCCCCAAGGTGAGCTGAGCTGGGACCCACCTGTGGACCCTTTGGGAAAGGAGTATCTGAAGAGAATTTTTGAATTCTCTTGGGATCTCCTTGGACCAAAGGGAACTTCCTTGTATACTATGTTTTATTTCCTGAAAAGTGACTTTTGCTTCTTTGTGGATTATTTTTACCTAGTGGTTGTTAGTAAAGGAATTATATATTTGAACCTTTAGGTTTGAGGCCTATTTTGCCAAATATGGAACTAACCTTGATTCAATCAATCTATATTTTCAGTCCCAATCTATCAAGTCTTGGTTTTCAAACAACTACTAACAACAATCAGAAGTTTTCCTGTGTCTCATGCACTTTATAAATCAGTCAATTCTTATATCAATCCTTTAAAGTAAGTACTACAATGGGCATTATCATTCCTATTTTTGCACACATTTGGAAAATGAACCTTGGGAAGTTTAAATGACTTGTCTATCATCACAAAAGGGAAGTTATGTGGCACAGTGGATTAAGTTTGGGGCCTGAAGTCAGGAAAACTCATTTTTCTGAATTCAAATTTGGCCTCAAACATTCACTAGCTGTGCAATTTGGGGCAAGTCACTTGACCATGCTTGCTTCAGTTTCCTCATCTGTAAAATCAGATGAAGAAGGAAATGATAAAACTACCCCAGCATCTTTGCCAAGAAAACTCCAAATGGATGATGAAGAGTTGAACACAACTGAAATGACTGAATAACAAAATTGTTACAGAACTAATAAGGGTCAAAGAAAGTATTAAAACACAAGTATTGCCTTGACTCCATGTCCACTACACCATGTTGAGTCTGTACATTCCCTTTTGGTTTTGCTCTGATTCCTCAAGATCAACAGATCTAAATTGGACTTATTTTCACCCATAAAACTTGGCACTCCTCTTGCACTCACTGTTTCTAATAATACCACTACCACTCTTCTAATCACTCGACCTCATAACTCCCACCATATTTGCTGTTCTCATCTCCCTACATATTTATCAGTTGCCAAGTCTGTTCTGTTCTCTCTCTCTCCATTCACAATGTATATAATTCGGGCTCTCTACTCTCAACTACTAGGCTCTTTCCTTTTCCAATCCATCATCACAAAACTATTAAATTAATCTTACTAATGCAAAGATCTGCTATCTCCATCATTAGAAAGGAAGTTCCTCAAAAACAGAGACCATATTTTTCCTTTCTTAGAGTACCCCAGTGCTTAGCACAGTGCCTGGCACATAGTAGGTGATTAAGAGTGTTTTTAACTGATTGACCAACTGACTGAGTTTACAGCTTTAAATCTGTGATCCTACATATTCTTACATTGAACATTACTGGTGACACTGGCCAGTTAAAACCTGGCTCCCAAACTGACAGAAAGCAAAAACTAGATCATTCTCTTGTCTTTGCTGTTCTAGAATTCCAATCACTCTCAGCTAATGAGAAACAATAGCATCATTTATTAAAAAGACTTGCTTGTTATCAAGCACACATGACCAGCTAGATATGATCAACTCCATTTGAGGATCTATATTTTGTACATGTGGGGATTCTGTCTGCTGATGCAGATCACACCCTAGCTATGGTGCTGGAGATGACTTAGAGAAATAATTATGGCACCTAGAGAAAAAGAAAAAAGACAAAGAGTCCTGCCTCTCTAAGGGCTTGAGATGAAAGGAGGGTAGAGAATAGAAGGGAAGGTGAAGTAGCACAGGTCTGGTCAGCTAGGTAAGAGAGGCAAAGGTGGCTGGTTTGCAATGTATACATGCTGCCAGATATATAACTAATCATTTAGAAGGAACTTAGATGCTGATGATAATGATGTTGCTAAAGACATTCCTAAGGAAACTGGCATAAGACTTGTGGCAACAAGAAAACAACAACAACAAAATAGCAAGTTTAAAAAGTAGATGCTGATGGACGATAGATGAAAGGGTTGTCCTAGTCTAATATTTATCTCCTTAATTCATTCAACAAATATTAATCAATTGTACATTACTCAAGATGTGTTCTGATTGGATAAAATACAGTGAGACAGTCATTTCCCTCATTTTGGATACTATACTTTTTTGAGTACTGGACTTGAGGTCAGGAAGATCTGCGTTCAAATCTTACCTCAGCCACTAATTGTATGATCCTAGTCAAGTCATCTAACTTCTTTATGTCTCAGTTATAGATGAGGAAGTGGGTTCAATGGCCTCTAAAGTCCCCTCCCAGTTCTAAATTTATGTTCCTATGAATGGAATATAAGATAAACTCCCCAATTTCCATTACTTCATTCGGCTAGGTGGTACAGTGGATTGAGTGCTGGACCTGGAGTCAGGAAGACCTGAAACAAGAAAGACCTCATTCATTTACTAGCTATGTGATCCTAAGCAAGTAAAAACTTCTGTTGGTTTCAGTTTTCTCATTTGTAAAATGGGGACAATAGTAGACCTTGCTTCCCAGGGTTGTGGTGAGGTTCAAATGAAACAATGTTTGTAAAAGCATTTTGAAAACCTCAAAGTGATACATAAAAGCTAGTTATCATAATGGTGAAGCTGGTGGCAATGATTCTTTTCCCCTCCCACTCTTGGGGTGTACTTTCCCTTCTCAAATAGAGAACTGAAGCAACCACAGCACTCTAAAGATAACCAGAGAGATGAGGGGAAAGTTGTTCAGTGGCTTGAATTAAACAAAGATTTTTCCCTGTTCTCCACTTCAACTCTATGGTGTTTAGAAACACTATAACCTATCCTATCCCCTAATACTTATCCTATTTTAAGACCTCCCAGAAAGTGAAGTCAATTTTTTCCCCTATTGGTTGGTATGAAAGGTTTGGGAAGCTGGGGAACCCAGTTACCTGTGCCTATGTAATCTCTTGGTCATTGGTAGGGAATTATTTCTTTCTGTAATTGATATAAATATTATTTATTTTTTAGGTTAAATCCCTAGTGTAGACAATCTGAAAAAACCCTGATAATTTTTTTCTTTTTTTGAGTTTAGATACCCAAAGTAACTGTTCTCTAAATATCTGATATTTGTCTTTTAAATATGAAATTGGATTTATGAAGTTATTTTTATGAGTTTATTATCTTGGAGTTGAGCTTGAAATATAGCCCAGAAACTTTGTTCTTCCAAAATAAGTTTTATCTATACTTTTTATTTCATCACAATCATTTCCACTGCAAGTCCTCAACCCCCTACAGAAACTTTCTTTGTGATGAATAAGTAAAGCCAAAACAAATCAACATATTAGTCATGTCTAAAAATGGATGGCTCATTCTGCATATATGTTTTGCCCCTTCTACTGAGACCCAGACTTCATATCATATCAATTCATATCCTATCAATCCTATAAAATCCCATTTTGACAATATTAACCAGAGTTCTGATATATCCAAGAATAATTTATGTATTTCCATCACACATTCTTTAAAAACATTTAAAAAAACCCCTCAACTTCTGTCTTAGAATGCACACTGAGTATCAGTTTCAAGGCAAAAGAACAATAAAGGCTAGGCAATTGGTTAAGTGACTTGTCCAGGGTCACAACGCAGCTGGAAAATGTCTGGGACCAAATTTGAATCCAGGATCTCCTACCTCTCTATCCACTGAGTCACCTACTGCTCAAACTATCACACATTCTTAAGGATCTTCTGGTCCACCTTCCTCATTTTATAGATGAAGAAACAAGACATGAAATGTTTTCTGATTTCAAAGCTAGTGCCCTTTCTACTATACTATATCACCTCTCCATTTCTGGGCTTTAGCATGTGCATGGATGCAAAAAGAGGTGGAAATCATTCTCACGAAAGTATTGTGAGAAAGAGATAATATAAATGAAAAGAAATCAATGGAATAAACTCCCAAAGATTGTTGTCAGGCAATGTATCAATTGTGTGCTTTTCACCAAGACTGAAACAGGAAAGAGTATCACCCAGGCAACAGTTTACTATCTAGGACCACTGTTACCCAGAACCCCCCAGAGAAAGAGTGAACCCATTAGGTTAGCCAACCCATTGAGAAGGTGAATTTTCCTTTTTAAAGAAAGATCTCTTTCTGTTTCTTTGGGGTGGTAGGTTGGGGAGGAGGATTCTCCTATGGATTCTGTCAGTGGAAGTCAAAAAGAAAAGGGAGATCTCTGGGTTAGAGCACTTTTCTAGTTTAGCACGTCAACATGGAAAAGAAGAAGAAAGTTCTGCTGGGAAAAGATGTATATATAATTCCTACATGACTCAGACTCCAAAGGTTTTAAACCCTTGGCTTCAAGGTACACATTTTGCAAGTGTGTTTGGCACTTTAAAAGGACATTGAAGGCATCTAAACATCTGTTTTCCCATTTTTAAAAAAATGTTGAAATGAAATATAGTTCTGACTTGGAAAAAAGGCTAGCATGAGTCGTGGGCTCTGATCCACAAACATACTACAAAGGAGCTGCAAAGCGATCACAACTTCTACCCCTAGTCTCAGAGGTAGGATTATTCTTTCACAAAGAAATGAAAGAAATCTATGGGAAATCGTTCCTGCATGAAGCAATTCATTATTTTGGACCCCATTGGCTAGGTCATGTGAAAACCCCAATATATACTAAAATTCTGGGAAGCTTCAGAAGCCTGGTGAATCAGTCCCTTGGTGACTTTATAAAAGCTTTGTACTGTGCTAGATGATCATCTCAAAGAACACATTCTGGACAGTAAATCTGAGTCCTGTGATTTCTGTAAAATGAGCTTCTCTTCCCCCCTTTTCTTTTTTTGAGACTCCCTTACTCTCCCCAGGCTGAAAGTGTAGAGGCCAAAATGAGCCAAATACTGATAGGCTGAAAGATTTTTCCTGAAACTTTGCCTCTTTTCAAGCAGGCTAGTGCCCCCCTCCCTCATTTTCTCTGGGAGAAATCATGTATTTATTGCAGACATCCATTCAGCATCAGTTCAGATCGCTGTTTGGAATGACTGACCTCAGTCAATCCACTGACCCCAGCTTCCCCATAGCGGGGATTGCAGGTGAGGGCCACCATGTTGTAAACTTTCTTACTCTAGTCACATTTACCTTTCTCTGCGGAAAGGAGTAAAGAATGTAAACAGTGAATGATTGGGGTGTTCCGTGTTAAATAAAGATAATCTGGAGTTAGCATGATTGGCAGGAACCAAGCTCAGAAGAAAGAAAGGAAAAGCTCTTTCTGGGTCCCAGTGGTTCCTGAAATATTACTTCTTTTTCTGTGATAGGTGTGTGTGTGTGTGTGATAAATAGCTTTTAGTTTACAGAAAATTCTGTTCAATGGAAGCTATCTTGAACCCTCCCCAAAGTAGAGTATTTCCTGCCTTAGTAAAGGGAACATAAGGGTGTCAATGGAAGCTATTTACATTGATTTGGATGATAGGTGGATGAAATGGCCTCATATTTTTCCTAACTCTAACATTCCCTTCTATCACATTCCCCAGCATTCTTAAATTTATTTGGATCTAGTTGAATAGAGTTTAGAGGCCTCGATAAATATCGTGCCAGATCTCCTACTCCTGGAGGGGGGCAGCAGAAGTCATTTTCTATGGTGATTGAGCTCCCTCAAATTAGTATTTGCTTTCTGAGAGAATTTTCATGCCCAACTCACTCTCAGAAATTGGCCTCATGAAGGTGTTTCTGCAACTTCTGAAGCTGATCATACTTCTAAGTCAGGTACCTTAAAAAGGGTCAAGTCTGACTTCACAACTAGGCTGATGCATGATAAGAAGAAATCTCTGGCCTCTTGATTTGTGTATGCCTATGTTGACCACAAGATCCCAGAGGATATAAATATTAAAGGATGAGGATGTTAAATGATAAAGGTAGGCTTAATATGATTGATAGGGACCAGATAGCAAGAGGGAAAGAAAAGCTGTTCCTAGATCCCAATGGTCATTGATGGTCCTGGGTCCCAGTGGTTATCAACTAACCAAGAACTGAACCAAAGAAGAGTCCATGGTTTTCCATATATTCTCCATAAAGGATTCACCCAAAGCACCTCTGGCCATAATAACTTGTGTATATTGGTGTAGTATTCATGCTAGATGCTGTTCATATGGTGTCCTTCACTCTTATTCTTGTTATTCAGTTGTTTTCAATTGTGTCCAGGTCTTTATGGCCCCATTTGGGGTTTTCTCGGTAGAGACACTGGAATGGTTTGCAATTTCCTTTATGTTTCATTTTCCAGATGAGAAAACTGAGGCAAACAGGGTTAAGTGACTTTCCCAAGGTCAAACAACAAGTACACATCTGAGGCTAGATTGGAACTCAGGAAGATGAGTCCTCCTAACTCTAGAATGGGGCCCTATCCACAGGACACCTAGCTATTCTTGCTATATGATTAGTTCCCCATAACTTTCCTGATAAGATTTCCCTGATGATGCTTTCTGCCACTTTCTGCCATGGTCTAGTAGCTGGGTAGTTAAGTGGATAGTTGGACTTAAGAGTCAGGAAGACATGAATTCTAATCCAGTCTCAATCATTTACTAGCTGTGTGACTCTGGGCAAGCCACTTAACCTCTATCAACCTCAGTTCCCTCATCTGAATAATAGAGATAATAATAGCACCTACCTCATGAAATGAAATAATATCACAAATCACTTTGCAAACCTTGAAGTGCTATCTAAATACTAGCTATTATTAATATCATTACTTACAAGTATCATTGGTCACATGCTGCAATCATCTTGCCATAGTTCTCTTTGTCCTCTTACTTACCTACAATTTCAAGTTTTCTGTCTTGTCTGATTTGCTTTGGGATAACACCCAACCCTATCCTAAGTAATTCATTTAGAATCTGGTGGTGGTGTGAGTCAGACTGTCAAAATGGTAAGAACAGTTTGTTGTTGATATTGAGTCATGGAGTTTTCTTGGCAAAGATACTGGAATATTTTGCCATTTCCTTCTCCAGTTCATTGTTCAGATGGGAAAACTGAGGCAAACAGGGTTACGTGACTTGCTAGATTCACACAGATAGAAGTGCCTGAGCCTAGATTTGAACTCAGAATATGAGTCTTCCTGACTCCAAGCCTGGTGCTCTATCCACTGTCACCTAGCTGCTCCCAAGAATAAAGGAATAAAAGAATTAAGTAGGGATCACTATGAAATAATTTATTTCCCTGATGCCTATATTTATTTGCATGTCAGATATGGGAAACCACAGGAATAGATTAAAATCTTAATATAAATGACTTAAAATAATCTATTAAGCAAGTTTTATCCATTTATCCAAGATAATCAGGAACTACATAAATATCACATGAAAATTTTCATAAAGAATCACTTATGAAGGGGCAGATAAGTAACTCAGTGGACTGAGAACCTTGCCTAGAGACAGGAGGTCCTGGGTTCAAATTTGGCCTTAGACACTTCCTAACTGTGTGACTCTGGGCAAGTCACTTAACCTCCATTGCCTAGCCCTTATAGCTCTACTGCCTTAGAAACAATATAGTAGTATTGATTCTAAGATGGAATGTAAGGATGTTAAAAAAATCACTAAAGTTTAGTCTTATTGATTGCTGTCTGCTTTTTGTTCTTCCATTCCTCCATCCCCCAGTTTGGTTGTCTTGGTATGGACTAGTCATGGCCTCTAACCCCATTGGTCTAAGATTTTCTTTTAGAGAGGCACAACTTGAGATAGAGGAGTTTGGGAATGAGATAGTTCTGTGTGGTTTTATTTGACAGCTCACGAGAGCCCTGACCTTTCTCTTGGGGTTTGAGTTTAGCATTTTCTGAAATGGGGTCAGCATGTTCTTTTTTTCTTGGAGTGTCATTCAGGAGGATCATAGGAACAGGAAAAATCATAGGAATAGATTAACCTCTATGGGACTAAACAAAATAAGTTTAATCCCTCTTCCACATTATGACTTCAAATACTGAGGAAAAATATAATGTCCCTTTTCTAGATCTTTTTCAGATGAACTATTGTTTAGTCCCATCTTTCTTATGCCATACTGGAGCAATTGGTTTTCTGAACCTAAGTGTAGGACTTGATATTTATTCCATTTAAATTTCTTCTTAGACTTGTCCCATTGATACAGCCCATCAAAGTATTTGCAAAATGTACCAAATTTGCCCATTATTCAAATGCATTAAACTAAAGCACGACAGACAGTGAATTTGTGAGGTGCGACTCAAATGGCTGCCCTTACTGAAGAGAAGCTGTCTTATGTGCAAATTTTCTGACTTTCCCGTTTGGTTTCCAGCTTAAATATTCAGGGAGCCATGATTCTTCACAGCAAAGATTATCATGAGAAAAAAATATGCTTAAGAACAACTGATCTAGACCAATTTAAATTCCATCATTAAAAAATGAGGAAAACCAAGACCCAGAGATATGAATTGTCTTGTTTGGGATGGCACAGTGAGTTAGTAGCAGAAGTGCGATTTGTACTCAGGTCTTCTGAAGCCAAATCTCATGCTTTTTCCACTGTAACAATGTGGCATGGAGCCCCACATCTCTAAAAGCATCTTGGTATCCAAACTTCATTATCTAGTTCTTGATAATAAAACCAAGTTGTTCCAATACATGCTTGATTATTTAATTACTTTCCAACAGGCTCCAGCTTCCAAGTACATTGGTTAGAGGTTTATGCCCATCAAATCATTTTCTTTCAGGTTATGTGGCAACCTGCCCAAGCCTTTTTAATTCTCACTAAGCTCTCTGGACACTGGGAGTAACAAGGCTCATGGCAGCTGTTGCCAATATTCATCCAACAAGAAAGCTGGAAATTCCCTTGTTGGAAACCCTACATCCTCCTCATTTCCCTGGCAGCTTCACCCTGACAATTGGCACCTTTCCTGCTCAGTGCTCTGCAGAACTGACTTGCACCTTTGGTTTGTTCTGTAAACAACTGAGCTGCAAGGTTTCTTCATGGCACCAGAGCAAAGCTTGTCCAGAGAGATGGGAAGAGAACTTTTGCATCCACTGATCTCGTTAGCAATGTATTTCTTTCTGTAGCCTTTCCCCAGACCTTTATTGTGCCTCTGTTTCTAACCAGGACTTGTGGGATTTGACTTGAATTTGAAATTTGTTCATAAGCTGTCTTGTGAATACTGTTAGGATCATGGCACCTCATGTAATATATAAACCAAGAAACTTTGTAAAGAAACATTCTCTGACTCTGAAAATGAAGTTCATTGTTTCTTGACTCGCCTTAGTGATAATTTCATCCTTCATAGGTAAAGGAGCTAGTGAGAATAATTTTTATTCCAGACCAGATTCTTCAGAGGCAACATAGTTTAGTGGATGGCATATTGGCCTCAGATTCAGGAAGACCTGTATTCAAATCTCACTGTAGATTTGTGACCCTTGGAAAGTCATTTAAGTACTCAGTACTTCAGTTTCCAAATCTGATGGCCTCTAAGGAGCCTTCCAACTCTAAATCAATGGTCCTCTGAGTAAAACTGATTTTGATGATAGAAATGATGGGAACCTTCTTAGAAGAGACCATTATCTCGTAAGGGTTTTTGATAACAAGGAAGAGGAAAGTCAGACATGGTAGGGCATGCACCATAGATTTGGGTAGAGTAGAATCCAAATAGTTTCAAGATGACAACCCAAGACAAATGGGAAGATTTCAAGACTTATTTTATGAGGGATGAGGTAAGGGCTTTAAAAAATATAACGAATTTATGGGGGCAGCTAAGAGGCACAGTGGATAAAATGCCAGACCTGGATTCAGGAGGACCTGGGTTCAAATGTGACCTTAGATACTTCTTAAATGTGTGACCCTGGGAAAAATCACTTAACCTCTTTTCCCCAGTACTTGCCCTTCTCTCTTAGAATTGTTATTAAGACAGAAATTAAAGAATTTTTTTATAGAGTGAATTTATGGAGATAGAAAAGAAACAGTTTTCATGATGAAGCAAAAGTGGAGATATTGAAAGAGACTGATGTAGATACAGAGAGGATGCATCAATCAAATTTTATTTTTAAGATATGTAAAAAAAAGGAAATTAACTTGAATTCTTTAAGGAAGCTAGGTGAAAACTAATTCTCTCCTTAATAATGTTCCCTATTAACTCTTCATTTGCCATTTTAAATATTTGATATGAATGTATATATAGAACATTCTATATATACTTTCATTCTGTATATTTTACTTTACTTTCATTCTGAATTTACTAAACAAAATTAAATGAACATTTCCATATATGTTTCAGAAAAGGAGAGTATTATGCACAAAACTGTGAATCTCTTATGGAGAGCTAACTTTTCTTTTTAAGTATGTTAATAATTATATAAGTAAAAAAGTAATAAAAATATTAAGTATAATAAATTCAACATGTAAATTTGAAAGTTCTCCTGCTTGTCTATAATTCTTTAGCTAAGCTTTTGTATTATTCATCCTCTACTACCTACCCGTGATGAGTTCAAGTAACCAAGGTTAAGATAAACTTCATCCCAAGCTACTAAAAGAATTAGTTGTGATAGTTGGGCTGTTTATAACTTAGCAGAGAAGCATACCATAGGGGAGAAAACACTGTACATGGAGTCAGCACGATCTGGTTCTACTACAGCCTCAGACATTTACTAGATTTATGACTCTGGGGAAGTCATTTAACTTATCTGTGCCTAAATTTTTTTTTAATCTATAAAATGAAAGGGATTGGACTTGATGGTCTCTAAGGTCCTTTCCAATTTAATCTGTGCCCTCTAATCACTGAAACATCATGGGGAATAAAAAAGGTGCTACAGGAATGGAAAAGGCAAACATTAACCTGATTGTCACAAAAAGGAAGAAAATAGAGTCTGAAAACTATGATAGAGTGAGCATATACATTTCTAGCAAAATTCTAGATTTATTATGGGGTTAGATAGTGAACATCTAGAAGGAGAAATAGTGATCACAAAAAATCAGCCTGACTTCATTGAGAATTGGTCATGCCAGACTAAATTAATTTCCTTTATGACAGAATTAATATAGTGCTAGATCAGGGCAATTCTGTAGATGAGATTTACCTGGATTTTATCTTAATAATATTTTACTTTTCTAATTGCAATGTAAAAACTGTTTTTAACATTCATTTTCTAAAAAGTTGAGTTACAAATTCTCTCCTTCCTTTTCTTTCCTTGACCCTTCCTAATATAATTAGCAATTTGCTATAGGTCATATATGTGTGATTACACAAGACATTTCCTTATTAGTCACATCGTGAAAGAAGACATATATGTGTGTATATACATGTATTTGTATATATGTTTAAAAACCCATAAGAAAATAAAGTAAAAAATAGTATGCTTTGATCTGCATGAAGGTTCACCCAGTTTTTTTCTCTGGAGGTGGATAACATTTTTCACTATGAATCCTTTGGAGTTGTCATGGATCATTGTATTGCTGAGATTATCCAAGTCATTCATAGCTGCTCATTGTACAATATTGCTGTTACTATGTACAATGTTCTCCTGGCTATGCTCACTCCACTTTGCATCAGTTCACATAAAGTCTTTCCAGATTTATATGGATTTTAACATTTAACAAAGTGTCTTGTGCTCTTCTTTTTGGATAAAATAGAGAAACAGGGAATAAATGACATTGGATAGATGAATATAGGAACTTATTGAATGCTCAGATCCAAAGATTTATCATTAATGGTTCAATATCAACTTGGAAGGAATTCTGCAACAAAGAACAGAGATCTATGATTATTGGCCTAGTGCTGGTCGGTATTATTATCAGTCAGTTGGATAAGGGCATAGGTGAAACCTTATCAATTCTGAAGATAATACAAAGCTGGAAAAGAGAACTAACATACTTCATAATTGTGTTGAGCTCCAAAAAGGATCATAATAACCCAGAGGCAATCTAATCCAATTCCTTTATTTTATAGATGAAGTAATCAAGGCTTTATTGTTGCTGTATAGTTGTTTTTCAGTAATATCTGACTCTTCATGACCCCAATTTGAGATTTTCTTGACAAAGACACTGGTGTAGTTTACCATGTCCTTGTCCAGATCATTTTGAAGATGAAGAAACTGAGGCAAATGGGGTTAAGTGACTTGTCCAGGGTTACACAGCTAGGAACCGTCTGAGGCTGAATTTGAACTCGAGAAGATAAGTATTCCTGACTCTAAGCCTGGCATTCTATCTATTGTACCACCTAGCTGTTTCAACTGAGACCTCAATGGGCTAAATAATTTTCCAAGGTCAGATTTGTAATGAAAGGGCAGACTTAAGATTTAAACCCATTTATCCCTGTTGCCAACTTCTCTGCAGATTTCCCCCACTCTCATCTATATTGTCTCTTATCTTCAATTTTCCCCTATTTACAAACTCCTTCATTATTGTTTATAAACATGTCTATATCCTACATTTAATATTTCTTCTTCCTTTTCTCTAATTCTCTTCTAAACCCTCTACAACTTGGTTCCTGACCCTATCATTCAACTGAAACTGCTTTTTCCAAAATTACTATTTTCCTCTTATAGCCAAAACTAATGGCCTTTTCTTTCCTCTAAGTCTTCAATCTTCTTCACCTGTTTTGCAACCAGTGGCAGTATTAATCAGCTGTTCCTCTTCCTGAATACTCTCTTTTCCACTCTCTAGAGTTTTTGAGACACTTTCTCCTGGTTCTCCTGTCTGAAGGTTCCCTCTCAGCCTTCTTTTTTGGTTCTTTATCTAAGTCTTACTCATTAAACATGGGAGTCCCCTATCCTCTGTCCTAAGTTTTCTATCCCTTTCACTCTGTATTCTCTCAACTGGTAATCTCAGTTCCCATTATTTCAACTATAATCTCTCTGATGATGATTCCCAGATCTATGGATCCAGTCCTAGTGCCTCTCTTGAGCTGAAGTCTTACATTATCACATGACTTTTGGGAACAATGAGCTGATGGGCATCTCAAACTTAACATATCCAAAACATTTCTTGGTATCTTCTCCTTCACACCCACTCCTAATTCTGAAATTCTCTATTACTGCTGAGAGCACCACTATCCCCTCAGTCATTCTAGCTCACAATCTCTGAGCAATTCTCAATTCCATACTCAGTCACCTCATATATTCAACCTATGGCCAAATTGTGAAGTTGGTACCTTAATAAGATCACTTATGTTTCCCCTTCTTTCCCTTTTTTATATTTTTTATTTTCTTAATTCTTTTTGCTTTTGAAAAAACAAATTGGCTTTCATTGTCTATATCACACACATCAATGAATACTGTGTGTTAGTTCCTTCTTTCCATTCTTCACTTGTCACCCTAGTTCTGTCCCTGATGAGCTCTTCTTGCCCATAAGATTGCAATAGCATTCTAGATATCAAGTCTTTCATCATGTCAATCCACTCACCTGCCAAGGTGATTTTTCTAAAACATAGATGTCTGCTTCTATCACTTCCCTCATCAATGAGCTCTTCTTACCTTAAAGCTCAAGTATAAAATCTTCTATATCACATTTAAAGTCTGTAACTTGGCCCCTTCCTGCTTTTCCAGTCTTTTTACACTTTATTGCCCTTTGAATTCTATGAACCTGCTACTCTGGCCTCCTTGCTAATCCTTAAACATGATATTCTGCCTTTTGGCCTCTTTGCACTGGCTGTCTCCCATGCCTGGAATATTTTCCTTCTTCACCATTACATCTTAGTTTTCTTGGTTTCCTTCAGCACTCAGCTTAAATCCATCTAAGTTAATAGAAAAGGAGACTGTGACTCCTTCTCTATACCTTTTTTTCCTTGCCTCTCTCGTCTTTGTCTTCCTCCATCTTTCCCTCTCCTTTATCTCTCTCCTTCCCTCTCTCTCTCAAAGAATGCCTCCTTAGTGATTTCAAAATTATGTTATTTCCTGTACGAACTTCTGTGTTCCAGTCTAGCTATTCTTTGTGGTATATAGGATAGTGTGCTGACTTTAAAGTCAAAAGGACATAGTTTCAGATACTCTCTGTTAGCACCCACCCCTACCTCGAGCCTCCGTCTCCTTTTCCATTCAAATGGAGACAATAGTAACACACAGTTCCCAAGGTTGCTGTGAAGATCAAATGAGAGAAAATGTGTATAAAGTATTTGTAGACAGCAAAGCACTTTGTAAAATTGAGCCACTATGGCAGTCTTCATCTTCTTAAGTGTTATTTCTACTTACTTTTATAACCTTTCAAGTACGATGTGTTAGTTCCAATAGCTTTAAAAATATTGTTTGCTATAAACACATTGACAGATCAGTTTCATTTTCTGTCCACTTGTTGATTTCTTTCCAGTTTTATTCAGTTGGTTTGAAATTGCTTAACTGAGCCTCATGTTAAGTTTTGGATATGCTTGTGCTCTGTGCCCCTAATGCCAAACTGCTACATGAAAGGCTAGGGTGGTCATAAGTCCCTCTTTTCTTCTTCCTACTTGAGAGCAAACTTTAGAGAAAAAGTCTACCAATTTAAATGTCCAAAAAGGAAAGAAAGAAAAAAGCTGATCTAGGGTTTAGTTTTCAGAGTATTCGGGAAGGCTGAAGGAAAGAATGTGGTATTATTAACATATGACAGTGTTGATTACCCTTGATCCAAATATGATTTTCAATAATAAGCTTTGTTTGCTTCCTTTCCCAAGACTGATATTTTTTAAATTGGAAATACTAATTGGAGGTGAGGCATTTACACAAAGTATGATGTTTTGGTGCCATAATCTGACAGACATTGAAACCAGTCAGAGCAGTGAGAAGGGAAGACAAGTGCTTATAAGTAACATTAAGTCTTCCTCCAAAAGCCATGGACATTGAAGTTTGGGGCTATGCTGGCTACAAATAGGGCTAGATCATTGAGAGGATGCTCAGAAGCATCCCACATGACTGTTGGCCAGACCCAGATTTTTTCTTTCTTCATTTGCAGAACTGTCTTAATAAACAGCAGCTCCTCTCTGCTATCCGTCAAATGCAGCAGTTGCTAAAGGGCCAAGAGACTCGCTTTACAGAGGGGATCCGCAACATGAAGAACCGACTGACCATGCTTCAGAATTCTGTGAACAAAGCCCTTCCGGATATCCCAGCAGGTAAGATAGCAAGGCAGTAATCAGTTGCTGCAAAGCATCCATGGCTTTTTCTGAGTGCTCTGATAACATTTCCACCCTCACCCCCACTAACACCTTTCTTGCAACAATTCATATGATTTCAACAGTCTTAAAGAGTCAGTAACAGTATCTATGATCTTGATGAGACAGGCATTCAAAGCAGGAGTTATACTTCTGTGACAATACAGTCTGTCCCCAAGGCTGTTTCCTAACTAATGAAAACCCAGTGTTTGTGATCTCTTGTTATATCTGACAGGATCTTAAAGTCTCCACTCCATGTTTAGGGTTTAGAGGAGGAATTTAGTGTAGGATTTGAACATAGTGAGTGTTTAAAAAATCACTACAATCTGTAAAATGGGAGGCATTTAGATTAAATGATCTCAATGATTGCAGTTCTAATTCTTATGATCTGATGATCCAATAGTCCTGCAACTTTCCATTTTAGTAACTCTTTGAACTCACTGAGCTGTTGTCATGAGTATAGCACTATGGTCCAGGATGGGAAAAATCCTGGGAACAGAATGCCCTTTGAATATGAAAATGGCCCCGTTTTCCAAGTTCCTTTTTTTCCAGCATTGTGGTTGAATTGTCACAGCTCCATTCCCACTCTTCCCTTTGGCTCCTTGTGAATAAGAATGGTGCTACACTGTGCAGTCTGTGTCAACAGCGTAGAAAAGCTGGGATACCTTTTTCCTTTGGCACAATATCTGAGCAGGTGTTGGTCCATTCCTACCCCCCACCCCCCAGGACTTGACTCATCATGTCTGGCTTTTAAAATCAATTAAAAATTTTTTGTGCCAGGCTTTTTACTCCAAGCAGGGGGGAAAAAAAGTTATCTTACTGATGTCATAGTGACCAAAGAGAGCCAGAAAGAGGCAGTGATCTGAACTTTAGAGAGCATGACAAGATTAAGTTCTTTTGTTTTCAAACATAGGTCTTTTTGTTAGGAAATTCCACCCTGGGGACAGACTGTATTGTCCCAGAAGTATAACTCCTGCTTTGAATGCCTGTCTCACCAAGATTATAGATACTATTACTGACTCTTTAAGACTGTTGAAATCCTATGAACTGTTGCAAGAAAGGTAGCTTGTGCTGGTAGTCTGCAGATAATTTAATGGGAAGTGCTTCTCTATGGAATGGAGAAATATAGGAGAGTAGAGCCATTGTGTACTCTAGTGATTGGGCAATTGACAAAGGGACAACTCACTCCTGGCTCTAATTATAGGCAAATATTCAGTTGTGCCCTGAGTAGGTACTTTGTCTTTGGAGTTCATGGAAAACACCTTGAAGATGCCAAACATTTACTAGTTTGATTATTCAGAAGTCATGGCACATGGATCCATAAAACATCGTGGACAAGTATTTCAGAGACCCACCATAAATATTCATAGTGTCCAACTTTATGGAATCATGGATTTGGGTGGGGGAGTATTTCTGGATTTATGTAGCACAGTTCAAAAAGGTGAGTCCATTTAGTTATCCATTCAAGCTATGTATGCTGTGACTAAAATGGGGCTAGACTCAGAGCCAAAAGCTATGATGAGGTGTAATGATGAGTTGGTGAATTGGGACTATGCAGATGTTCTAACTGGATTATCCAGGTAAAAAATACATCCATTTGGAGTGGGCTTGGTAAGTCAATTAATAGACATTTATTAAGTACTTGCAATGTACTAGGCACTGTATTAGACTATAGAGATACAAAATGTATGGTCCCTGTACTCAAGGAGCTCACATTCTAATGGTGGAGAAGGTATGCAAACTATATATATACATACATACATACATACATACATACATACATATATATATATATATATATATACACACACAAAGTAGATGGAAATAATCTCCCCCAAACTGCCTGATAAACTGACTGAATTCTTCGCCTCAGTTTTTCTTGAGGAGGTCATAAATATCCCTATATCCCAATTATCTTTAGGACTGCCCAGATTCCATGGGTAAGCATTCAGCTCTCTGCTTTGCTTTCTTTTGGAGACCTGACCAAAGAATGCCTGAGGGAACCCATTCTTAATGATTCTGTATTTTTTAATTGTATGTCAATATTTCTTTTGATGTTTTTTTTTCATTGAAGAAAGTGATTTCTAACTTCCTTGTAGTTTTTCAACTCAACCACTCATATCACTCTTCATTCCTCCAATGTCCAATCATCAAGGAACAGAGGATTAATTGTTCATTTATGAAACTTGAATTCTTCAGAAATAAGTGGAATTTTATGGAAAAAAATCCTCTTTGGGTTCTCTTTTCCAAGAAGGGGGTAAGGTGGAGAGAGATAATGTCTGATAGAGAGGTAGATGAAAGCTTTAATCAAAATATCCCTCATCCCAACTATGAAAGCTTCATAAGAGAGCATGCCAGTCAAGGCCAGAGATTGGGCTATTGTTGTGCTTTTTCCAGTGCCAAATAACAGTTGTAGAATAGCCATGTTAACCTCCCTGCTTCAGCAAAAGATGAAAGTGCTAGAAGAATGCTTTACATGGCCCATAACAATCCTAAATATGGCCTTTATCAGATTAAAATGTAATTGTGAAATATTTAACAATATAAATTAAAATACCATCAAACATAGATAATATTACTTTTAAAAGCTAAGACAATATGTGGTGTGCACGAATACTTATGTATGGTTTGCAGGCCCTCATTTCTATTTGATTTTGACACAATCTCTCTAAAATATCCTACAGAGTACTGTAGCTTGTCAGGGAGAATAAAGTGTTCCTGAAAAGAATAGAAGCACATTTGGGAAAGAGGAAAACAAAAAGACTAAAGAATCTAAGGAATACAGGCTAACCTAAACCTTCATTGGGAGGTTGGAAAGTGGAAAAATGAGACACAGAAAGAAAGGAAAGATGGTGAACCACCAAACTAACTGAATGTATGTATAATTGTCTGGAAGTCCTACCTTCCTAAAGAGGATGGATCTAGATTTTTTTAAAAATAAGGAAGCATTTTCCCCTGCTGCACATAAGGATTATCCATAGGTTCATCTAGGAGAGAGAGTTTCTTCTTTTGGTCAAGGTAAAAAAAAAAGGTAAATTATGGTGGTTGGGGATTCTTTCCTAAGGGTTATTGACATTGTCCCATGATATGAACAATGTGAGGAGGTATGTTACCTGGGATCAGTATCTTTGATATGAAGAAGACCTCCCCAGGGCTTAGTGCATGTGAGACCTTGGGCAAGTTCACTGAGACATCCCAGATTTCAGTTTCTTCATTTGTAAAATGAAGGAGATTTGACAAGTATCCTCTGAAATGCCTTCTTCTTTTAGATATGTGAGCCTGTGAACCTAGTGTGTGATTGTCAAATCCCACTATTAATACTCACTTCTGTGATTTTCATGGGGCAAGTGATATTTTTCAGAAGGAAACTATATAGAATACCATGAGACTATGGCATCCTGGGCAAAAAACTGAAGACCTTTGCAGTACCGGTGATGTTATACTGGAACTGCTATGTGAAGGTACTATAGGAGCCCTCAAGAGAAAAATATAAGGGAAAGGAAAAAATAGTTAAGAAAATGGCTAATGAGTAAAGGGCTTAGATCCCTGGGCCTCGGCTATAGACACAGTAGTGACAGACTCTTGGCTAGGGATAGAGTAAAGGTAAGGAAGAACATAGTTACCCAGTGACATAATTAAATTAAAGAGGGCTTTAAATTTGAAAGGAAAGAGGAGAGGGGCAGGCAGGTGGCCCAGTAGATTGAGAGTCAGGCCTGGCGAGGGGAAGTCTTGAGTTTGAATGTGACCTCAGACACTTCCTGACTGTGTAACTCTGGGCAAGTCACTCACCTCCAGTTGCCTAGCCCTCACCACTGGAACCACACCGTGGAACTAATACTTAGTATTGATTCTAAGATAAAGGTAAGAGTTTTCTTAAAAATGGAAGAGGAAGGAGAAAATGTTCACATAAATCCACAATGCCAGATATCAGTGGGTAGGAAGTAGGAAAGGAAGAATATCAATCAAGAAGACCCAATAATTCACAGGAGACAATAATCTTCCTGTTCAATGCATGGCATGTAAGTCATTAACAAACCGAACTAGACATCTTCACTCAAGAAAATAAATTCTCCCTCTGAGGCTTTACTGAGACTTGGTGAAATGTGATTCACCAATGACAGTGGGAGGAATACTTTAAAAGAACTGATTAGATAAAGGAGAAGATAGAATAACATTCATTGTAGAAGCTGACAGAAATTTCAGTCTCCCAGGTACATCTCTACTGAAGAAGAAGAAGCAGCTTCACTAGGAAGAGCCTTGGCTCCAAGTCAGAGGTTGTAAGTTCAATCTTGCCTCTGACACTTGACTCCTGGGTGATCTTCAACAAGTCACTTATCCTTCTTGAGCCTCAGTTTCTCCTTTATAAATTGAGGATATTGGACCAGACGGCTTCTGAGATCTCTTTGTCCATTCAGCTGCCGAAGTACACTTTCTAAGGCCAGGTCTGACCATGTCACCTCTCTTCCCTACCTATTCCCTACTCGATAAACTCCCATGACTCTCTATTATCTCCAGGATCAAATATAAAATCTTCTGTTTGGCATTCAAAGTCTAACCTGGCTCCCCCATATTATTTCCACCCTACACCTCATGTATTCTGTGATCCAATGACATTGGCCTCCTTGAATAAGATACTCCATGCATTTCCAGTGGCTTTCTACCATGCTTGGAATCATCTCCCTTTTCACCTCAGACTCTTGGCTTCAGGGGCTTCCTTCAAGCCCCAGATAAAATCTCATCTTCTTTAGCAAGTCTTTCCTGATTCACCTTAATGCTAATGCCTTCTCTCAATGGATGATCTCCAATTTATCCTCTCCATAGATGAATTTATCCATTGATATTTAAATATACATCACCTCTATCTCTCTGTCTAGCTATCCATCTATGTCTGTCTGTCTGTCTCTCTAGCCAATATATAACAATGGCAAGATTTGAACCAATGGCTTCCTGACCTTGACACCAGCTACCTCTTCCCTCATATTCCTCACATGTTAGCAATTTAATAAATGTTTATAATAAAACAACTATCATTTACATAGTGCCTTAATTATAGTATTTATATTGTTATTCCATTTTACAAAAAAAGAAATTCAAGGTAAGTCATATACCCAAGGTCACACAGCTAGTAAGAATGTGAGGCAGGTCTTCCAAACTAAGATCAGCACTCTATCTACTACATTATCTAGTTGTTTGAATTCAGTTGAATTTTTCTGAATCTGATCAAATCACCATTAATGACTTCCCTCAAATAGGATGTTCTATGCCTTTTCCCAGCTTTGGTGTCATTTAACATCCTGAGAATAGCAGAACTACTGGCACATTCTGTTAAATAAAGCTGTTAATCGTTCTCTTGAAAATTTTGAGTGAAATGACATTATGGCAGAAGTTGGTTCCATAAGAAAAAATGTATGTGGGTAATTCCCTAACAAAATTAGAGCAACAACTTTGAAACATTATCGTGGTGTTTGGGTATGATTCATTAATGGCATTATTCCAAAACCATGTTGGTTGTGGGTATGTTATTTGAGCTATGTTTGCCTATATACACTCTCAGTATGCCCAGTCCTTCCAAATGCTCCTTACATTAACAAATTGTCCAGAGCTATCCAAGGATATATGCCTAACAAGACCATCTCCGCACCCCCACCCGATGACAGGAGCAGCTGCATTCTAAGACCATTCCTAGGAATGTTTCTGGCTACTCCTTTCCTTCTCTAATTGAGGTTACTCAGATATAAAAAGCACAACACTTGTAAATAATACATTTTCCTTTGCCAGTGATGACATATCTTTGTGTTCAAGATCCTTCTTCAGGATCTAGTTCCTTTATTCCTTTATTTATTATTATATTTTCAGGAAGTCCTTTCTATTTACAGTTATAACAACTAGGAGTCGGTGTGTTTGTATAATCTGAAGATCAATAGACTCTGGTGTATAAAACCTGGATTCCAGTCCTCAGTCCTCTAGCTAGCTGTGTGACTTTGGACAAGTCCCTTAACCTCTTTGGTGGTGGGCGGATTGACCCTCCTTATGATTTAATGATTCCAGTAATGGTTTCTATTATTCTGAATAGAAGTTCAAGACGTTCTTTTATAGGGTTTCATTTGCCTTAGGAAACTATTCTTAGTTCCCCATTATGGTTGAGGAAACATATAAACAATTTGACCAAAACCATCATATCTAAACTCTATAGTATTAGAAGACATAAATACTGCTACATCCCAAGTCAAATTTGAGTATGTTCATAAAGAGTTTTTCCAGAATACTTGGTGACTTGTTCAAGGTAGTGGAGTAGAGCCCAAAATGTATCTCAGTTTAACCAACTGTAAAATGGGAATAATAATAGTACTTATCTTACAGAGTTGTTTTTCAGGTTCAAAGGAGACAATATATGTAAAGTACTTTGTAAACCTTAAAGGTAGATATAAATGCTAGCTCCTACTACTATTAATACTATTTATTATTAGTAGTATAAGAATTTAATATTAGCATTATCCTTTACTACTATTATTATTATCATTACTATTGTTATCCTTGCTGGGTTTAAAATTTTTGTTTCTTTGGACAAATTACACTGCAATTTGGGAAAAATTTCCTAATATTTGAAGCCTTAGGAAGTAGTAGGTCCTTCCTCATGGGAGATCTTCAGATTTCTACTCCTAGTCCTGCCTTTTCTTCTTTCACCATTTCCTTCTACACCAATGTTTTGTTTCTAATCAGTCCCCCTAATTCCCACCCTTATTTTACTTCCCTTTCTACCCCCCTCCCTTCTTATTCCCCCCTTATTTTCTTTACAGTCTTTTTAAACTACCCCCCCTTTCCCTGCCTTGTAGTGTTTCTCTCCCCACCAGTCCATTTGTTACCCTTCTACTCCTCTATAGGGTGCAAATCAATTCTCTGCCCCAATGGATTGGATTGTTCTTCCCTCTGAGTCAACTTTAATGCATGTAAGAGTTGAATATTTCTTATCTTCAACCTCTTTACCCTTCCAGTGTATTGATGTTCTTCCCCCTCCCACCATGAGCGTCTTTGTGACATATAAATTTACCCCCCTTTGTTTCTTTTCCCATTTCTTTTAGTATTAACCTTTTTTTTTAGCTCTAGTTATATATATATATATATTTATGCATAAATATATCTATATACATATTTATATCCTGGCATTTCATCCTATACAATTTGTCACTGTTCCCTCTAAGTGTAATTCTTCTAGCTGCCCAGGTGATAATAACAATTTTTAAGAGTTACCAATGACCTCTTTTCTTATAGGGATACATATCATTTTAACTTATTGGATCTCTTTAAAAAAGGGTGGGTTTTTTGGAGGGGGTGTTTTTCTTTTTTCCCCTCTTTCTTAATTATCTTTTGATGATTCTCTTGAGTTCTGTGCTTGGGCATCAAATTTTCTATTTAGGTCTGGTCTTTTCTTTACAAATGCTTGGAATTCTTCTATTTTGTTAAATGACTATACTTTCCCCTATAAGAATAGAGTCAGTTTTGCAGGGTAGTGGATTCTTGGTTGTAGAGCTACTTCCTTTATTTTCCAGAATATCATATTACACGCCTTTCAGTCCTTCAGTGTAGATGCAGCCAGATCCTGTGTTATCCTCACTGTGGTTCCATGGTATCTGAATGACTTCTTCTTAGTGGCTTGTAATATTTTTAACTTGGTCTGATAGTTCTTGAAGTTGGCTATAACATTCCTGGGTATTGTCAGTTGGGGATTAAGTACAGGAGGTTATCTATGGATTCTTTCAATCTCCACTTTTCCCTCTTGTTCTAGAATATTAGGGCCGTTTTCTTGGATAATTTCCTGTAGTAGTGTGTCCAGGCTTTTTCTTTTGTCATGGTCTTCTGGTAGACCAATGATTCTTAAATTGTCTCTCCTGGAACAATTTTCTAAACCTTCTAGTTTGTGAATGAGATGCTTCATATTATCCTCAAGTTTTTCATTCTTTTGATTTTGTTTTATTTAAAAAAAATTTTTTTTAATAAATCCTTACCTTCCATCTTGGAGTCAATACTGTGTATTGACTCCAAGACAGAAGAGTGGTAAGGACTAGGCAATGGGGGTCAAGTGACTTGCCCAGGGTCACACAGCTGGGAAGTGTCTGAGGCCATATTTGAACCTAAGACTTCCCATCTCTAGGCCTGTCTCTCAATCCACTGAGCTACCCAGCTGCCCCCTTGACTTTGTTTTATAGTGTCCTGCTGCTTTGTGAAGTCACTTGCTTCTAATTGTTGTATTCTGGTTTTAAAGACTGGATTTCATCCCTGGCTTTTTGGTCATCCTTCTCCTTCTGGTCTGATTTTCTTTGGAGGTCATCTTTCATCCTCTTTGCCTCACCTTTCATCTCCTTTGCCTCATTTTCAAGATGATTAATTTTGGCTTTCAAGACAATGTTTTCTGTTTCCAGATGACTTATCTTGCTTTTAAAGTTGTCTTCAGCCTCTCTTAATTGTGTTTTGAATTGTATTTTGAGTTCTTCCAGGGCCTGTATTCAATTTGCTGGGTTTTCTGTTTTTTTGTTTGGAGTTCCCTCATCTTCTCTGTTCTGTTTGCTCTTTGTTCATTGCCTGTATAGAAGCTGTCAATTGTAATTCCTTTTTTCCTTTTCTGTTGTTTGTTCATATTTACCCCTTCTTTACTCCCTGATGTTGCCTGAGCTCTTGCTCCTCTCATTTTGTGTGTGTGTGTGTTTTTGGGCTTTTCTTTCCACCTTCACTCTTAGAGTTTTGTCAGTAAATCTCTCAGTGAAGTCTGTGGGGGAGGGGTGTTGGAGCTTGAGTTTCCCTGTCCTCTGGAGGCTTTGATGGGATTAAGTCTGGCTGAATATGCCCTGGGGCCAAAACCTCAGGAATGAGGGGGGGAAATATGGAGTGACACCACTGATGCAACTAGACTGCCCACTCTGTGCTCTGCTTTTCTCCTCTATCTGCTTCCCCACTGCTTGTGTTGAACACTCTGAGCCTGGCATAGCTTTGCCCACTAGGTACTCCCTCCAGACCAGTGCCTTTGCCCACCCAGAGGTTCCTGCTGCAGCTGGAAGCTTAATGCTCTAGGTGGGGGAGGGGTCCCAGGACCTTCCTTCTTCCTTCCTCTTAAACCAGAGTGTTCTTGAATTCTGGCTTTGGGGGCCATACCTTTTAAGTTGAGTCCAGCAGGAAGGTTCATTGGCTCTGTCTTGTTGTTAGGTTTGATTTTCAGTCTCCTAAGAACATTTAGTTCTCAATTGGTAAGGAAGAGTTTTCAGAGGTCTGAACATTTTCTGCCTCTATGCCACCATCTTGACTCCACGTCCTTATGGGAGAGCTTCAGAAAAAGATATGATGTCCACTTGTCAAGTGTGTTGCACAAGGGCTCCTTGTCCTGGATGAGATGCTCTAAATGACCTTTGAGGTCAATCTCAGAGCCAGAATCACTCCCAGCTCTGGAATTCTGTGGGCCAAATCTAATTGGCTGACCATTCTCTCATCCTCAAACTCGGGGGCAAAATCTTCATTTCTATCTTTGCACAGAACTAAAAGCATTTTGCCTGATGAACCTGGAAATCAATTTCCATAGATTTGCAGAGAAGACCCACATTCCAATTCCTCCTTTGAACCTGTAGAACTAATTTCAGACCCAGTCTTATCCTACCTTCTCCTGGGGTGTAGAGCTTCACTTAAGTAATTTTGTCTGTATTCCTTTTGTAGTCTCCTGCCCTGCGCTGGAAGCTCCACCCAATGGGAGAAAGTTTGGCAGCAAGTACTTCGTGGATCATGAAGTCCATTTCACCTGTAATCCTGGTTTCCACCTGATCGGGCCTAGTAGTCTCCTCTGTCAGCCCAATGGCAACTGGACAGGCAACAGACCTGAGTGCAAAGGTATCATTTTCTGTCTTCACATGGCTAGGGTTTGTATGGCCCCATTGCCTGTACTTGGGTTACCTGCTCACAAGCTTATATGTGACTTTAAAGAAAGATAAATAGACCAATATAAAGCATGAATCAATAGTAACTGGAGCACAAATAGTAGAATTCTTTTTGTCTTCTTGACTTTTAGACCTTTGTAAATCTAATGAGGAAGTGGTGCATACTTCTTTGCTCTTTTCAGCTAGATGACTCAGTAGATTGAGATCAAGGCATAGAGATGGGAGGTCCTGGGTTCCAATGTGACTCTAGACATTTCCTATTTGGGCAAGTCATTTAACCCCCATTGCCTAGCCTTTACCACTCTTCTGCCTTGAAACCAATATATAATATTGATTCTAAGATGGAAGTAAAGAATTAAAAAGAAAAAAAATGAATGAATGAATAACAAAATATTTATTAAATGCCATTGTAAGTTCTGGGGATATAAATGAAAAAAGTTAGACAGTCATGGTCTCCAGAAGCTCACACTTGTATAAAGACAAAAAATAAGAGAAAGTTTAGCTAACCTGAGATGGAGGGGTAGTTCCTGAAACCTTTTAATATCAATTTGCTACATGCCTTTTATACAGGCAAATCCCAGCAGAGATCTTGGGCTTCAACAGAATATGTGAAAGTAGACATGGGAAAAGCTTATTCCTTCTTTTTCTCTACTTAAAAGAGAAAGAATTCTTCTTTTTCTTTTCTTTGTTTTTAAACCCTTAAGATTTGGGCTTGGAATCAATACTGTGTGTTGGTAACAAGGCAGAAGATTGTAAGGGTTAGGCAATGGGGGTAAGTGACTTGCCCAGGGTTATACAAGTTAAGAGGTATCTAAGGATAGATTTGAACCCAAGACATTCTATTTATAGGCCTGACTCAATCCACTGAGCCACCCAGCTGTCCCAGAGATAGAATTCTTCAAAGTGTGCTAGGAAGAGCCATCCTTTGGAATGGGGGTGTCCATTTTCGATGAACCTTTGGATTCACTTGAAAAAAAAATACTATGTATTGGTTCCAAGGCAGAAGAATAGTAAGGGCAAGGCAATGGGGGTTAAGTGACTTACCCAGGGTCACTTAGCTGGGAAGTATCTGAGACCAAATTTGAACTCAGCTCCTCCCATCTTTACGCCTTACTCTCAATCCACTGAACTACCCAGCTGCCCCCTCTGCTTCAGTTTTCAAAGATTCAGAAATTAGGCAGGGAATTTTCTTCCATGGAGTGTTTGATATTACAAAGTTTACAGAGTTTTGATTCATTCGATGTGATCCCAAACCTTCACCGAACTTTAAATGTAAAAACTGATAGACACATAGATATTACAAATAACTATTGATTGCATTAAGTAATTTGTGAACAACTTGGACTATTGTAAGTAAATTGAATATATATTGATATATTTCCAGCTTTGGGTAGGGGTTAGATTAGATAACCATTAAGTTGCCTTCCAAATGTTAAATTCTTAGTTCATACTTGTATATGTGGTCCACATAAAGTTTATAAAGTTATATAAATATTACATATATATATTAATAATTTGTGAACTAAGATTCTATTCATCCTTTTTTTGGAAAGGCTAATAATTTGTTGGTTGAGTATGGGTACCATCATACTAAAGTATTAGTTGTCTTGCCAGTCTTTTCAAAAGTCAAAATGGTTGAAATTCAAGTGTATAGAAATTCAAATACATTTTAATTTATTCATAGCCTCAGTCAAAGCTAAAGGTCAACATGAAGCAAAGGACTCAAACTTAAATATTCTCTAGGTGTGCCTGAGAGCAAAGACAAGAAGAAGCTTCAGAGCTGTAGTCTTAGATTTGAATACTTCTCATCTAGGGTCAGTACTCCTCAGTGGTTAGCATTCTTAGCAAACTGACTAATTTAGGACACTTTCTTCCTGCTCAGCCACTGATCAAAATAGACCAGCAGGACTCCAATCCAAGATCTATTTCTCACCTGGGTACAAAGGAGCAGAGCATGACTGCTTGGGTTAATTCCAAATGGAGAGCTTCTAAAGGAACACATAGAAAGAAATCCAAGACCAGAAAGGGGTTGGTATTCCATGACACAGGAAACAGAAGATTCCCTGAATACCATGGTCCTATTTAAGCTTCCAATGTGTGAAACCACACAGATTTTTTTGTGACAATAACTAGTCTCCATGTAGGGATGGGGAGTTTCTGTCTGATTCTTTTTTTGTCTTTTAAAAAAGCAGCAATATTTGACTATCATTCTCCTCCTAGTGCCTATGTTTATCATTTAGTTCTTTTATTTTTTTAAACCTTTACTTTCTTGTCTTAGAATCAATACTATGTATTGGTTCCAAGGCAGAAGAGTGGTAAAGGCTAGGCAACTGGAGTTAAGTGACTTGCCCAGGGTCACACAGCTAAGAAGTGTCTGAGGAGGTAAGATTCGAACCCAGCACCTCCTGTCTCTAGACTTGACTCTCCATCCCCTGAACCACCTAACTATTCCTATAATTTAATGAGGGTAGAAGGGTAAGAGCAAGGGTTTTACTGCTAAGCAGTCTCCAGGAAAGGGGCTCTAGAATCTAAAAAACAGCTATTGCATTCATTTCATTTTCTAAGTCAAGTTGACCCTGGATACTGTGTTCAGGGACTTCACAGGGGGAGAAAAGCGATTTTTGGATCAATTAACTTTAAATTGAATCAGAATTAATTTCATAACCTGTAATGTCTATGTTACTGAAGAAAGTGGCAAGACACATTAATACTAACCTGGCTTCCTCTCACCCTGCCCCCCAAATACCTATGGAAGGATGCCTCTCTGGCAGCATATGACTGATCCAACTTGGCAGAGAAGAAAATTACATATAATTACACCCTGTTAAAAATAATTTAGTGGGCAGAGGTTGGCTCCATGATGGAGAGCAGACATTTGGCATCTTAAATATCCAGCAGATTTTTTTCCCTCTCATTCCTCTGAAAGCTATGTTTGTAAAATCCAGGACCTCTCTAAAGCTGGTATATAATAGCCCTAGCAGTTGTCCCTCTGAAAAATTGCCAAATTGACATACCCAAGAGAAACACAGATTAATCTTTATATCACTGCTTCGTTCTATTTAAAAAGTCAGCCCTGGCAACGGAAAGGAGTGATCCTTGCTCCAACCCTAGGCCAAGCTTCTTTGTCTTCTTTTCCCCAGCATGCCTTCCCTTCTTTAAATATTAACTCAGCAAATGTCTGTTGTGTACATACTTTATTATTGTTATTATGAGAATGCATTTATTAAACTATATGTCATGGAATCTACTAGGTTCTAGAGAAATAAATAGAAAAATGAAAGTCTTGGCTTTCATTGAGCATATGTTGTAACAGAGAGATATTTGGGGTGTTCAGGGAAGAAAAGTCCCTCTGGTGTGAGGGTTTGCTGAGCTCTTTATTTTCAGGGCGGATTTCCTCCTTTGACGTCCACCTGCCATCTAGCTCTCACCTGTGGCTCTGAGCTGTCTCATAAACAGCAGACACTCTCCTGTAAACCATCCTGGCACAAGGTTGAGAGTAACCAACCTGCTCATATCTGTAGTGGGTGTCTACCCCAAGCATGTGATGTTTTCCCCATTTCGCCCATGGAATTGGCAGATGAGAACAGTTTGTTCCACTGACTAAGAAGGCAGCATCTATGGAGACTTAGAGCTTCATTAGACTCCAAAGAAGCCAAGGTCATCCACTTCATCCTTGACTCTCATCTTGCTACTGGACTTCAGTGACTCTGGAAGAGAGAGCGAGGCTGATGGCTTTGTGCAGCTCTGGCTCACTTCAATCTAGTTTATACTTGAGTCAAAAGACATCACCCAGAGAGCGTTTTATGATTTCACATTTACTATTTTGCTATCTAATTATTCTATTCTTTTACTATCTCAAAAGTCCTTTGGCGACAGGCAAGGGACCAAAAAGCAGGTGTGGATATACTGGGAGCTGTAGTTACAATCCTGCACATAGGTGGATCGGGGACTAGCGAAGAGGATGTCTTCTCATTGGGATTCAAGCAGCTCCCTGAGTGTCTGAAGAGCCCTTTTTAAAGATTGCGCTCCTCACCTGCTGGTGCAAAGAAGGAGGTAGAAAAGTGTCCTAAAAAAAAAAAGCCATCTGTTTCACCTAACTTTGGCCCGCTTACTGCAGACAGTAGGGATCTTACTTTGTGGTCAAAATATGAAAAAATCAACGAAAACTTTTGAGAAGTTAGTTGCACTCACCATTGTAAAGGCTACAAGTCAAGACTAAAGTGGAGGGAAAGTTGGTGCACGACTTTCTCTTCAAAGATAATTGGACACTCAATGCAATCACTGAGATGCAACAGAGGATGAACTGATTCTTTGCCACTTGTGCCAGTTTTGGCCTTACAATTAACATGAAGAAAGCAGAGCTTCTTCACCAACCAGCACTGCATCGTCCATATGTGGAACCATTGGTTATAGTTACATATCGATAGCTCCAATATTATATTTTATGAAGTTTAGTTTATTAATAATCTTAGTTTATTAATCAATTAATAACTTTTATTTATTCATTAATTATTCATTATTATATTTATGTCATTAATAATCATAATAATTATTAGTTATAATTATATTTATAATAATTAATAATAAGTTTATTAATTAATTGATAAATTAGTTTATTAATAATCACTTGGAGCAGAAGAAATAAAAAGGATACAGAAGTATAAAAACCTAATTATCTAACAGAAATAATAACACGTGAGTAAATTCTCCTGCCATTCACCTCACACCACCTCCCCAAAACCTGATCAGTGTAAGAGAGCCAAAGAGGCAGGGCTAGCCAACATTTATATCCTCTCTACATTAGCACTTAAGGTGAGAAGCAACATGGGATGCTGGGAATTATAGTTCTAGGGTTCAAATTGTAATTATACAATATAAAATATATAATTATTTTTAATGCTATGGGTAAATTCACTTACCTTGGCAGTATACTTTCCACATACGTAATGAGGTGGATGCCCACATTGCCAGAACTAGCTCAGTGTTTGAGAGACTCCCAAAGAAAGTATGGGAGAGAAGAGATCTGATGGTCTACAGGGTCATTGTGCGTTTTATGCCTGTGAAACCTGGAGAGTCTGCTAATGCAATGCCAGGAAATCGGATCACTTCCATTTGAATTGTCTTGTGAAGATTCTGAAGATCATCTGGCAAGATAAGGTAGCAGACACTGAGGTCCTTTGCAGAGATGAACTGCCAAGCATTCAGACTTCACTGCAGAGAGCACAACTCCAATGAGCTGGCCACATTTTTAGAATGCTAAACACGTTTGCCTAAAAGACTATTTTACAGAGAACTCGCGCAAGGCAAGCACTCACATGGAGGTCAGAAGAGGCGATACAAGATACTCTCAAGAACTTTGGTGTCAACTATAAAATATGGAAGACCTTGGCTCAGGATCATCCTGCATGGCATAGCCACATCAATAAAGGTGCTATACTTTATGAGCAAAGCAGAATCCCAGGAGCTGCAGAGAAACATGAGGTGAGCAAATTTAGAAACATCCCCAGCCCCAATTTTCATATAGGCTATTTGTGCCTGACCTTGGTAAAGACCTTCTGAGATTGTACTGGTCTGATCAGCCACAGCCGGACACCTTGTGTATTAGTTCCAACATAGTGATGTCATTTTGACCTCCTTAGAGAACAAAAAACAGCAACTACCATTCTAATGGAGGACGATGTCATATAAATATATAGTAGTTTGGTGGCCAAAGAAGGGAGTTTTTGACTGAGAAGTCACAGGGATAGTGAGTGGAACCATTGCACAATTCATGGTCATAACCTTTCCAGAAGCAGTGGTAAGACTGGCTTGATAACAGTTTTCAAAACAAAAGATAGAAAGTGAGAGAAGGAAAGGAAAAGCAGGACATCTAGGGTAGATGGTTTAATGGATGGCTAGCTAGCTAGACAGACAAAGCATTTATTAAACACTGAGTGGCAAGTGGCAAAGTTCATTTGAATCCAGGTTCTCTGATTCTAAATGAAAAACTATTTCCCTTGCATAGAGTCAGCATGGTACAAAACTGTAGGGCTCCTCACTCCTAAATTCTTATTCTGATGTCTGTGACTCTCTTTTCAGTCACTCAAATACTTTTCTTCTAGGTGCTGATACATCATGTTGTCTTCGACAATTCCCATTTTAACTTTATATAGAGCAAAGAACAGAGAAAGGATTGACCCAAGAAAGATTTATGTTCAGGTCCTGCAAATCATAGAATGACTAGTTTCCAGAGAGGTGGTTGATCTGCCTTAGTGAATGGAATTTCCATACTTGGAATTCCTTACACTTATAAAATATGTGGCTAGAACAGCCACCCTTCCCCAATGGGAGAATTTTAAGAAAACTTTCTAATGCATTTCAAAGCCCTTTAATTGATCCTGCTTCAATGGCTGGACTGGAGATGTGTATACATCAAACATTTAAGTGCCTACTATGTACAGGCATTGTAATAAATGCCGGAGATACAAAGAAAAGGAAAAAAGACCCATAATCCCACAGGAAGGCTGCTTAAAATACGAGAATTATTCAGACCAACAGGAACAACAGAATGTCACTATGTCTCTGTGGAGTTGTGATTTCACCTGTGTGGGTACTCCCTTCAGAGGTGCAGATTGCAACCCCTCCATACCTCTATACATAGTTTAATAATGAATTGCTACGCCTCTTTCTTCCCTCAAAAAACAAACAAACAAAAAACCATGTTCTGCTGGCCAGACTTCAAGTGCCAAGTCTCTCCAAATTCATTTAGACTGGTCCTCTGAGAGAAGAGAGTCTGTTGTCAAGCCCGTGTCTGACGCCCTCTCAGCTATGTGAGACCTGCCAGAGCTTGTATTCCATGGGCAAAGCAGCCTTCAAAACCTAGGGTAACTCAGCATTAGAAAACCTAGCCAAAGGAATGCAAAAGCTGCAATAAAGCAAATGATTCAATAAAGTCAACCATGACACCAGACCGCTTGCTGCTTTGCCCTCCTGCCTACTGAGCTGAGTACTTAGTGCCAGGTCAAACGCCTGTGCTCTTCACATTCATCTGTCTACCTGGAAAATAAGGAGTTACTTGAGATCTCTGAAAATTGCTAAGCATTTCGCCACATCCTGCCGTCTTGTCTTGTCTGGCATGCTAATAGGAGAGCTCAGCTGGGCCACAGAGACCTGCGCCCTCCCAGGGCTGCTGGAGGGGAGCAGGGAATGAGGAGGATAAGAAGCACAAAAGGATTCTAGTCTACTAGGAAAGCCAGAGGCCAAGAGCAACTTCTGATGAAGTCAGTGGGCCATTAAATCCTCCATGACTCCTTGGAAAGATAAGCAATAGAGGGAGTCTTTAGGATGCCTTTCATGAAATGAAAATTCTTGGCAACCAACTCCAGAGAGGGAAAGATTATATTCTGCCCCCAAACACCTGTGCAGTGGCTGAACCTGGCATTCCAATAAGAAGCTGGCAGTTATCTGCCATTCGCTCCTCATTCAGGGGCTGCCATGGCTCACCGCTTCCACGCTCCCCAGAGCAAGAAAAGGACAGCAGAGCAGAGCTCCTTCTGGGGGGTCAAGTTGAAGGATGCTGGGTTAATACTTTTGGCTTTCTGTCAATTTCTTCACGGTCTAGCAGGCGGCCAGTATTTAGACTATGCTGTTGGGATGTATATGAGTAGGAACAGAGGCATTCCTAGCTCTGTGGAATTTGCTGACTACATTCTTTGGAGTGGTGAGACTGCTAACAGAAATCCTGGGGAATAGATGAAACCAGGGCTTAGGATAATAAGAAATTGAAAGCATTCTTTCCCAAAAGATGGGTGTCAAAGCTGAAAACAAGTTGGGGAATTTTTCCTGCCATTATTAAAACATTAACATAATTTTCTCCAAAATTTAAATGAAGCTTCATGTTTTTTACACTCTTCCCCATCTATGTGAAGTCCTTATTTCACAGAAGTCCTTCTTATTTCACCTTAGTGCTATTGCTTTCCTCCTATTAACTTCAATTTGACGTTTATGTTTTGTTCGTATACAGTTGCTTTCATGTTGTCTCCCTGTTGGCATGAGGTCCTCGAGAGCAGGGACAGTGTTTTTGCCCATTTTTTTGTATTTCTAGTGTTCAGGCTAGAGGCTGGTCCATAATAGGTACTAAATAAATGCTTATGATTGAATGAATCCAGACAAATATCAAGGCTTTTTTTAGCAGTTCCCTTATTCAGGCATGACTTGACCTGGACAGCTTCTGAGAGCCTTTCCAACTCTGAAATTCTGTGCTTTCCTAAAACCACAGGATCATAAATTTAGACCTGGAAGGATTCAAATAATTGTTCAAGCAAAACTAACACCTTGCACTTGGCTAATAATATAGAATGGTTTCTCCCTCATGATCCCTAGGAGACAAGTGTATTGGGGGAGCACAAATTGTCAATCAAGTCTGCCAAAGTGCCAAGCACTGTGCTTAATGCTGCTGAATTTCATAGCATCATATCGTTTAGTTTAAAAGGGAAGGAAGGAGAAAGGGGGAAATTTTGGTATCCAGACACAGGGTAACACCTGGAAATGAAATGAATGTTGACTTTGGAGTCACAGTATTTGAATTTGATTACTAACATGAACTTTGGCAAGTTACTTAGCCTGTCTGGGTCTCAGTTTCCTTAATCTGTAAAATGAGAACACTGCCGATTATGAAGCAGGAATCTTTTTTTCACTCTTTTTGAAGGTTTTTTTTTTGTCACATGGAGTGACTTACATATGACTACATTCTACATGTCTTGTGGAAAATTTTTGTGCATATTTAAGTTTCAAAGAAGCACAAATCATCAAGGAGAAACTTTGAGTAAGACGACTGTTTCTTTTGTGTGGCTATTTCTTGTGACCAGCCCTCCAGTATATTTGTGTGTGTTGGCCAATGATAGTGTTTCCTTTTTGGTTGAAGAGAAAAACAGCAAAATTGGCAAAATAAATAACTGGACAGAAGAAATTAGAAAAGTACAAGGCGTTAGCCTAGTTTTCAAAATTATTAGATTCTTTCCAGGTCTAAATTTGTTATCCTCTGGTTTTAGGAAAGCACAGAATTTCCCAGTTGAAAAAGACCTCAGAAGCTATCCAGGTCAGGTCAGGCCTGAAAAAAAATGCCTTCTACAACATACTCCACAAATAATCTAGTGAAGGGAACCCACTGCCTCATAAGTCAGCATGTTCCCATTTTTGATAGCTCTAACCTGGATATTTTTCTTCCTTTTCTAAAAAAACAAAAAATAACTTACTTTTGGTCTTAGTATCAATTCTAAGACAGAAGAATGTAAAGGGCAAGGCATTTGAGGCTAAGTGACTTGCCTGTGCTCACACATTTAAGAAGTGTCTAAGGCCAGATTTGAACCCAACTCCTCCTCACAAATAGGACTGATGCTATATTTACTGTACTACCTAGTCACCTGATATTTTTCTTTAAAACCAAATTTGAGAAGCAACTAGGTGGATCTGTGAATAGAAAACCAGGCCTAGAAACAGAAGATCCTACGCTTCAATTTGGCCTCAGACACTTCCTAGCTGTGTGACTCTGGACAAGTCACGTAACCCTCATTGCCTGGCCCGCACTACTCTTTTGCCTTGGAAAGAAAGCAAGTAGAAAGCTGATTTCATCAAGACTTTACAAAATTAAGGGCAGCTTGGTGGCTCAGTGGATAGAGTCAGGCCCAGAGATAGGAGGTCCTGGGTTCAAATGTGGCCTCAAATACTTCTTGGTTGTGTGACCCTGGGCAAGTTCCTTAACCCCCATTGCCTAGCCCTTACCACTCTCCGCCTTGGAACCAATACCCAGTATTGATTCTAAGATGGAAGGTAAGGGATTTATTTAAAGACTTTACCAAAGTACAAGGCAAAGTCTTAAATGAAAGATGTAAAAGTCTTAGACCTTTTTCTTTGCATCTTGGGAAAGGAAGTTGGGGGAGGGAAAAGGGAGTTCACTCATGAGGCAATGAACATTCCCACTTGCTGGTCACTCACTGGAAAGCATGACAGGACATGTTTGTTGGATGCTCTCTCAAACTGAGGAAGTTCATGTTGTCATTGGGGAAGGGAATGTCAGCAGCATGCTGGCATTTGTGCCAAAGAAAATTGACCCATGTGTCAATATGTGGTGGGGTTTCTGACCCCTGTTCTGTGTTAATATAGTCATTTTCAGGGACAAAATCTACATCATTACACATGAAAATATTTTTTCCCCCTTAGATATCAGTGAATGTGCTAGCCATCCTTGTCAAAATGGCGGAACATGTGTGGAGGGAGTCAATCAGTACAAGTGCACTTGTCCACAAGGATGGACTGGAAACAACTGTCAGCAGCAGACTCAGACAGGTAGGTAGCAGTTTTGAGAGTGGGCAAAAAGAACAAGAAATTGGAAGAGTACGGTATCAGTTTTAGATCTTCAAACCATTGACTTGCTTGTGTATTCTTCTTCATGCCTGGAGTCTTGGGATTCTCCTGCTATGTTACCTATTGACTTCCCTCTGTTTCCCAAAGGCTTATCTTATGTGGGATGGTACTTTAGCCATTCTCTTTTCCAGCATTAAAGTCACTCTATCAGAAGGTAGACGTGGGAAGTCTATACAATTATCTGAAAATTTCCTAGGATGTGAGTTTTGTTCGATGTGACTACATCGAACAAAATACATAAATACATAATAAAAATAAGACATAAATAACATTGATTGTTACCTTTAAAGGATCAACATTCCTGCTTCCAGTTAAATGGCGTCTCCTCTACAGTCTTCCTATCATATCTCTTGAGATCAGAAGCTTCTTCCTGAAACAGCAGAGACTAGGTGGTGGAAAGTGCCCTACTCATAATTTTGTCAAGTTGGTGAGGGATAACATATGTGACTGGCTACTCATTTTTCTTCAGTCTTCAAACACCCTGACACCAACAATAGTGTGTGTATGGAGAGAGAGAGAGAGAGAGAGAGAGAGAGAGAGAGAGAATCTGTATGCAATATGGAGCTTTTAAGAAATAAAGTTTCAGGAGCAGCTGAGTAGCTCAATGGATTGAGAGTCAGGACTAGAGATGGGAGGTCATAGGTTCAAATATGGCCTCAGAAATTTCCCAGCTATGTGACCCTGGGCAAGTAAGTCACTTAACCCCCATTGCCTAGCCCTCACTGCTCTTCTGCCTTGGAACCAATACCCAGTAAAAAAAAAAAAGAAAGTTTCAAAGATCACAAATTAGATCAAAAGGATCTCATATCTGTCTTTTTTCCAAAAGAGCCCAGAATATCCAGTTTGGCTATTCACATCATTGTGATGAATTTATATGAGAAGGAGTAGGATATTGTCCAGCATCATATGACTTCCATATTTTTGAAGGTTCAGAAATCAAGAAATATTTCTTGATTTGATTCATTGATTTTCATATTGTTGATCACATTAACTTATTCCACTGTGTTGGATAGCTTTAACCTAAGAAAAACTCATAACATCTCTACCCAGAAATCAGTCAATAGGTCAACAAGCATTTGCAAAATACAAGGAACTATTCTAAATACAAATACATAAATACAATACAGAATATACAGATCTTTACTATCAAGGTAGGAATACAATCTTTACTATCAAGAAGCTTGTGTTCTTTATTTTTTTAAGCCCTTACCTTCTGATTTAGAATTTATATTTAGCATTAGTTCCAAGGTAGAAGAGCAGTAAGGGTTAGAGCAATTGGAATTAAGTGACTTGCCCAGGGTCACACAACTAGGAAGTGTCTGAGGCTAGATTTAAACCCAGGACCTGAAATCTCCAGATCTGGCTTTCTATCCACTGAGCCACTGAGCTGCCCCAAAGGAGCTTATACTCTCCAAGGAAAAACACAGAATCTTCCATTGATAAAGGAGAATGACAATAATAATAGCTACCAAAAGCAGTTGTGAAATAGTCCAAAGAATATCAAATATAAAAATATTTGTTGCCCACATGGAAAATTGTTCCCTAATTAAAATGTAACACCAACATAATAAAGTCAAGAACAATTCACTTTAAATGGGGTTTATTACTCTATATCAATTGAAACCAATTATGGTCCTGTCTAGTCTTAATTCCATTATCATCTCTCCAAAATAGAAACAAGTACAGCTTCCAAATTTTAAGCAGTTGGATCAAAACATCCAATTAATCACTTAATGTATATAGATGATATCACACTATATAATAATAATAGTTAACATTTATATAGCACTTACTATGTCTAGATGTTGTTCTACTTTGTGTATTACATTTAGTCCTGGTAACAATCCTGGGAAGTGGGTGCTATTATTATCTTCATTTTACAAATAAGGAAATGGAAGCAAACAAGATTAAGTGATTTTCTCAGGGTCAAATAGTAAATGTCTGAGGTCAAATTTGAACTCAGGTCTTTCTGATTGTAGCGTCCTATCTACTAAGCCACCTACCTGCCTCTACCAAAAATATGGTTTAGTTGCTTGTGGAGTCTTTCTCTAATGATATCAAAATATTGCTTGTACCTGATAAGCATGAAATTCCTAACATATATCAAGAAAATATAGAGACTGAAAACTTGAAGCTTGAAACTGGAGGTCACATTAATACAACAAATGAAAGTAATACATGCAAGTCACAATATAAATCTACCCAAAAGAAGGCTATGGATGAACACATCAAGTGATTTACAGGCATTCTGGAATCCAGGAAAAATTGGAAAAATACATTTAAAGCAATTAAAATCTATGCAATAACAATCTTTAAAAAAAAACACCTTGCCTTCCATCTTAGAATCTATACTATATATTGGTTCTAAGGCAGAAGAGAATAACACTCTTAATATATATGACAGGCACTGTAAAATAAATCCTAACAAATCTGGAAATTATCCCAAGAAAAACCTATTCAATATTAATAAAATATAAAGCTAACACTGAGGTAGCTACAGAAATATTATTATTGTTTCCTTGCCATAAAAGGAATAGAAGGATTGATAAACATTCTTAGAGCAAACAATTGCTTAGTAACAGGTACAAATCATTGCATTTATTGAATGTAATCGAAAGTGATTTATCTCCGCAAGGAGCCTATGAAACAACTAAGGTCCAAGAATGAAATCAAAAAGACCTTCTGAGGAAAAGCTGTATGAACTTAGCCAACAATATACTGACAAGCAGACCACAAAAGACTAGACCATGTGGATTTGATTATGGAAACAGAAGGGTATATTATAAATGCAATTCAGAACCAGGAACCATGGGGAACCATGGAAAGGTTATTGTCCCAGAAGATCCCAGATTTGTGATCAAGGTAGATTGTGTAAGGGGTTGGTAAAAATTGTGCAACACATCACTTCAGGCTGTAAGCATTCAATACCTACCATTTATCTAGCAATACATGATCTGATGCCTATAATTATATTTCAGAAGTGTGCTATCTTTTAAAGACTAGTAGATAATGAATTTCCATACTACAGAGACAGATCGCAAAGTATATTAAAAACTCAATCACTAAACTACAATGAAACTGGTTTATGAACACTATGAGCCATTCCCTAAAATTTCTCAGCTAAAACATTGATCCATAAAAGCTTAAGAACATTTTAATAAAATGGCACCATACCAAAAACTCACAATCCCCAAGTTGCATGCAATGAAAACTTTTCAAAATTTAGAGACTGTGCAGTTGATGGGAAGAGAATGAAGTCTATATCATCCTCAATTACTCTATCTGCTAAAAGTGACTCAGTGAGTTCAAGTCCAGCCTCAGACTCTTCCTAGCTGTGTGGCCCTGGGGAAGTTACTTTGTTTTTCTCTCTTGGTTTCCTCAACTTTAAAATGGGGATGATAGTAACACCTTTATCAAATGGTTGTTGTGAGGATCAAATGAGATAATATTTGTAGAGGTTTAGCAGTGCCTCATGCATAGTAGATGCTTGATAAATGCTTGTTCTCTCCTCTAAAGAGGACAAGCTTACATCCTAAGACCCCTTTTTATTCAACCATAAAACACAGTTATTTTATCTATGTTATAGTCTGTGGACCATTGAATATAGAATAATAATAGCAGGATAATGACTTATCCCAGGATTATTTTTATCTGAACCCTATTGAAACATATGAGAAAAATAAGATGAACATAAAGTAATATAATCCTTATCACCCTGCCTTCTATTAAAGATATCCCTAGGGTGCTTCCAGTGAGCTTACAAAAGATAAACTTGCATCCTATTACTTTTATTCAATTATTAAAAAGCAGCTATTTTATCCATTGTATAACAGTCTGCCTAATACGAAATAGAAAGAACAGTACCAAGACGATGTCTTGTCCACGGACCATTTTTATCTGAACTCCCTTGAAAAGGAATCAAACATGCTTTATGGGTGATCTCAATCACTCATCCACATGAACTTCACCTAGAAACATTCAGGAAATGGCTGAGCAAAACAGACTCATTTGTAGAAATTGAGAGGTTTCTGGTAATGATATAGGGTCAGAGTATTCCCATGAAATATTATACAAAAGATATCCTCAAAGTTTCTGGACATACTGATTGATACAGATTATGCAAGGAAATGGTAGAAACTGTGTGCCACATCACTGCATTTTATAAAAACTTAGCATCATAAGAAGCTTTTCACCAGAATTTTATGTAAGTTCACTATTCTTTATAAATCAATAGCAAATCTCTGTATTACAAATACAGAACTCAAAATATTCTTAAGAATTCAACAAAAAAGCTGTACTAAAACTAGACAATTGTCAGAGACAAAACTATTGTCTACAATCATCTGGAATAGCATTGATCTGTAAAAAGTTAAAAGCATTTTAAAAAGATGTCAACATAAAATGGTGACCAAACTATGAAAAGTGAAAAGCTTTCAAATATAGTGACCTCAGGGAATGAATAAAAACCATGTAGGACCAAGACAAAATATATATCATCTCAACCATCTTGCCCATTACTAGAGTTGACCAGAAAATGCTTTTAAGTGAGCATAAAGGAAGCTGACAATCCAATACATTTATTCAGTTAAAAACCAGTCATTTTATTTCCCTGACCATGGAATATTAAACGTAAAGGAAAAACTAGCAGAATAATACACTATTCCAAGATTATTTCTCTAAACCCCATAACCAAAGATGAGAATAAGATTAAAAACAACAATCATCATCATCCTGCCCAAACAACATGAGAAGAATGAGATAACAACATCAGCAACAATCATAGTAACAGGAGCCACTGACAATTCTACCATACTTTAAGGTTTGCAGAATGCTTTACAATTCAATATTTCATCTTATTCTCTCACTAGCTCTAGTGGCATGAATTATAGGCATTATTCCCTGTATTTTATAAATGAGGAAATTGAGTCTCAGAGAGGCTAAATGACAATTATAGTCACAAATCAGTGTCAGAGGCAGGATTCAAATCTCCATCTTTCCTGAGCTCAAGTTCCTTACTCTTTGCCTTAAGGCACACTGCTGCTCAGTACACTTCCCTGCTGACTCCCTGGCTCAATTTCTTGTTTAACCTTCACTACATTGTTGAGAATAGGGCACTTTCCCATAGACCCAAGGCAAAATACACCAAGAATGATTTAAAGTTGATATTTCTCTCTTTAGCGGCACCTGAATGGAGTGTGACCAATGATCCTGCCTTTAGTCGCAAGCCACGCTGTGCCAAGGTGGATAGGACTCAACACTGTAGCTGTGAGGCAGGTTTCCACATGAAAGGCACAGCAGATAACAGCATATGTCAGGGTAAGTGCTCAGGGTACCCTTTAGGGTCAAGATTAGAGACTGACCTCAAACTCTTAAGTATTCATTACTCTTTTAAGACTCTGGGTTTCAGTGGATTGAAAGACCACACAAGCTTCCCCGTGGTTCTGGCTACCACCAAAGGAGTGACTCAGACAGAAGGAGGAAACAGATTCAATTAAATAAGTTCTGATGTTGCCTTTGTGTTTGGAACATGCTTGTTCCACAGTGGTGTTGCCTTTATGAAACAAGGAGTTGAGTCACTTTGCAACAGCGATTGTGTCTTCTTGAATATCTTGAACTGAAGGTCCTGCAGACATCTCACAATCAGCATTTCTAAAACAGAGCACAAAATCTCTCCCCTTCCTCCAAGCTTTCCCCCCTTTCAAATTTCATTGTGACTGTTTAGAGGTCCACTATTCTCACTGTCATCTCTGCAGGGATATTCTCCAGTTAGCACCATGCCTAAGGATTTATTGTGGAGTTTGAGGAAGACTGAATTATTTATACAATTTACATTGATTATAATAGTGGTGTAGCTATCAAGTCCCCATTATATTTTCTTTGTGAAATGGAGACCCAATCTCCATTTCTATGGGAGGTGGCAGCAGGATGGTACCCCTGCTATTCTTTGATGTTTTGTTCCATTTCCCGCCCTCGTGTACCACACCGGCACTGGGATCTCCTTTTCCTGCACACTCTGCTGACCAGGGGACTTGGACTTGGAAAAGAGCTACTACTCTAAGATTTTCTTTGGATTTAAGACCTTAACAATGACCCCATTTTCCAACTGTTTAAATGGATTCTCTCCCCTCCCATAATGGTAGGAGTTGGTTAAGTCTTTTCAAAGAAACAGTTAAGGGTTCCAAAGTCCCTTATACTCAGCCCACTTTGCTTTGGTGCAGAGTAGACTGAGTTAGATAGAGATAATATGCCCTCTGAGACTTCTAAACTTGCCAGCTACAAAACAAGGACACACCCAGATGGTGGCATGCATGCTGAGAAACGCATGTACTTTCACTGCCTTAACAACAGCCTGCCTGGGAGGGCACTGAGTCAGCTCTACCTCCCAACAGATGAGTGGAAAGAATTGTCCTCTTCTCCAGCCCACTGACTCTTTCCAGGCTTGTTCTCTTCACCCCACACCCTTATATCTATCATCCCTTGGGCTTCTGGAATAAAAACAAACAAAAACCTCATCAGAACCTCCTAAAGATCTCCTTGTGAAAAGTTAGTTCAGCCTCCAGCAAAGGACTCCTGTGCTTCAAAAGTCACCACATTCCAGCCTGGGAGCTCCCCGAGAGTCCAATAGCAGTATTCGAGAACATTTCCAAGGTCAAGAGTTCTTTACTCTTCTTATGTCACGATCCCTCGAGCAATCTGGTGAAATCTATAGATCCTTTCTCACAATAATGCATTTAAATATACAAAATAAAGTTCAGAGGATTACAAAGGAATTTCATTTAATGAAAGTATACTTATCAATAAATATATATTTTAAATCCAAGGTATAAAACCTCTGCACTAAGCAGAAGTGACAATAGCTATGTAGGTGACATACTCCTACTCCCACCCCAGGATGTAAATTGACATAAATGGTCCAGGCCTTTACAACTTGCATTGGTCTCAGATTCATGGTGGTGGATAATTTGTTTTTTCCACAGATGTGAATGAATGTGAGATTTACAAGTTGGAAGGGGCCAACCAGCTCTGTATGCACAACTGCATTAACACCCCAGGATCCTTCCGCTGCTCTTGCCCAGCTGGTTACAGAACCCTTGAGGATGGAAAAAGCTGTGAAGGTGAGTTATTTCCTTCTAATCAAAAAGACCTTTGGTTGGGAATCAGAGGAGAGAATGCAGAGCACATTGGAAGACCTCTACTTCAATCCTAATTCTGTTTCAACTTTCTAGTTACTGAAAAAAAGGGAGTAGGGTTGGGGAGGGAGAGAGCAAAGAACTAGAAATGATCAGTCTTACAAATATAGCCCCTAAATATTCCAGTCTCCATGGTTGTGTCATAGAAGTAAAAAATATCATATATAAAAGATTTTAAATAGGTAACTATTTTCAAAGTTGTAACTTCTTTAAGGTGCTAATCCCTGGCTCTGAAGAGAGAGGTTTGAAGCTTGCACAGTAGAGGGGAGTAGGGAATATGAGTAGATATGATTATGTTAGAGATAATCCCATAGTTAATGATATAGTATTATACCTTGTGGTTGACAAATTCATGGAGGGTGGGATGTGACCCCATTTTCACTCAGATTGGTTGTTCATAAATTTCTTGAGGTCAGGCCATGACCTCCCTAGAGAGACCTAATTCCTACTTGGAGACCACTTTCCTAGAGGACAGTAAAGATATTATACTATGAAGGGGAGAAAGGAGAACTGAAAGGGGATATTGCTCTGATAATGTCACTTATCCTCCTTGGGTCTTAGTTTCCTAATTCCTATTAAATGAAGTGATTAGAGTAGGTGTCCTCAGATGTCCCTTCCAGAATGAGAAATTAGAGGGGACTGAAAACAGACTCTGTAAACCTCACCATGCAAGGCAGTCCTTTGTACACTGCAGAACAACACCGTAAAGCAGATGCACTGTCTTCCTAGCCAAACTGGACACAAGAAGTAGGAGGAGAATTTATGCCAACTAGAAACAGAGAGGCTGAAGGTGTAACTTCAGTAATACCCATTTGTCATTTGCCATCTTCACTGCTAGTAGAATGTATGGTCTAAAGTTTCAGTTGTTTCCTAACATTTCAAAATTTATTTAAAAAAATTTTAAATGATAGCTGGACAGAAGAAAATTAGTGCTGCAAATTTATGAGTGAAAGATAATGCTAGGGGGAAGGGAAGAAGAGATGTTTCTTCATTATGCCAATGAGAATAGAATTCTAGTGATACTAAATTGTAATGATCATTCTAAGTCACATCTGTATCATGAAGTTCTTTGGGATGGATCCCACAGTCTGTCTTCTGAGCACCAGCCTTGCTAGCAGAAGAGAACTGGGTCATCAGATTTTCAGATGACACAAAATAGAGAGGGAGAGCTAACATACCAGATGACAGTCAGGATCCAATCTTGACAGGCTAAAGTACCAAACCAAATCCATTAAGATATTCAATAGAGATAAATGTAAAGATGTGTACTTGAGTATAAAATATCAGGTTCACAACCATAAAGGGCTGGGGGAGGGACAAAAGTAGGCAATAGTTGTTCTGATAAGGATCTGCATATTTTAGTGGACTGCAAAACCCCATAGGAGTCAGGGGTGTGATGTGACTACCTCCTTCCCCTACAAAATTAAAAGTTAATTAATAGCTTCTGGAAATATTGAGGAGATACTCCTACTATACTCCACCTTGGTTAGACCTAATCTGGAGTACTTTGTTCAGACCTGGGAGTCATACTTTAGGAAGGATATTGATATAGAGAGTGTCCCAACGAGACACTTGAACAGCAGAGGGTCTTGAGTCCATCAAATCAGAACTGGTTGAGGAAAGTGAGCATGTTTCACTTGGGGGGAGGGAGAAAACTCAGGAGGGACATTGCATTAAATTAATTGAAGAGCTACCAGGTGGACAAGGATGAGACTTTCTGTTTGTCTCCAGAAGAAAGAACCAGGAACAATGGCAAATTTTAGTTTATTGTCAAAAAAAAGTTACCTATAATTTGAGCTGTACTAAATGGATTTTTTTCATGATTAGAAGTCTTAAAACAGAGGTTTTATACTGTATGACAACTTTTATGTTATAGTGGGATATTCTTTTTGTGTCATTTGGACAAGATGATGGCTGCTTCCACCTTTCAAACTTTGTGATTCTGAGATTTGAGAAAGAGGATCTGGTTCAGATCCTATCTCTGTCATTTAAATACCTTGGGCAAGTCAATTTACTTACTAGTTCTTAGTTTCCTTACCTATAAAATGAAGGTATTGGACTAGTTCTAAGGTACCTAAATCTATAGCCTTCAGTTTGGAGAGGCTTATCATAAGTTTGGCCAGGTGAATATATCATAAATATTTTATACTCAACATTATTATAATCATTAACAATAGGGATATCTAAGAAGTAGAAAATATAATCCTGGTATCCTCAGGGAATTTACAATCTAAGTCGTGAAATAAAGATGTGTGTGTGTATATATATATATATATATATATATATACACATATATATGAAAGAGTTATGTGCTATAGTATATGATGAAGGTGCAGATAACACAAAGCAAAATGCCCAGTAATATTGTGGCATATACCATAGCATAATAGAAAAAGCACTGGATTACTGCCAAGAATATATGGATTTGAATACTTGATTTACCTAGTAGCAGCTAGGTGATATAATGGAGAGAGTGCTGGACCTGGAGTCAGAAAGACTCATCTTCCTGAATTCAAATTTGGTCTCAGAACTTTCTAGCTATGTGACCTTAGGTAAGTCACTTTCCCCATTTGCCTCAGTTTCTTCATCTGTAAAATGAGTTGGAAAAAGGATTAGCAATAAACTCCAGCATCTTTGCCAAGAAAACTCTAAGTGATGTCATGAAGAGACAAACATGACTGAAAAATGACTGAACAACAATAAAATTGCTCATTCATTTACTGTGCAGCCTCAGTAAAGACAATTCAATTTCTTAGACCTGTTTTTTCAAATGCAAAATCAAGGGGTTAGTGAGAGGGCAAAATAAAACAAGAATTACACTGCATTTTGTATCATAAATTTATGTTCTATTCCCTGTTCTGACACCAAATTATGTGACTTTGAATAAGTAAATTCATTTGGAGAATGTATATTGTTAGGGAGAAGACAGCATTTTATATAAAATTATCAAGGTCTCTTGTCAGATTTATGGATATAGGAAAAATGAGACAGAAAGGATCATGGGAAGTAAAATGGATAATCTTGATTGTATTAAATTAAAAAGGGTTTGCCTAAACAAAACCAATACAACTAAAATTAGAAGGAAAGCAAGAAAATGGAGAAAAAATTTACATCTCTGAAGGCCTCATTTCTCATATACATAGGGAATTGAGTGAGATTTATGATAAAAGAAGAGCCATTCTCCAATTGACAAATGGCCAAAATAAATGGGCAGTTTTTAGATGAAGAAATCAAAATTATCAATTGTTATATGGAAAATGCTCTAACTTCCTATTGACTAGAGAAATACAAATTAAAATATTTCTGAGGTACTGTTTTGTATCTCTCAGATTGGCTAACATGACAGAAAAGGAAAAATGACAAATTCTGATGGATATATATATATATATATGTATATATATATATATATACACACACACACACACACACATACACTAACGCACTATTGATGGAACTGCAAACTGTGCAAACTGGCCCAGACATTCTGGAGGACAGTTTGCAGTTGTGCATAAAAATCAATAAAACTGAGCATATCTTTTGTTCCAGAAATATAACTACTAGGTTTCTATCCCAAAGACATCAGAGAAAGGAAAGGACTTATATATATATATATACACAAAAATATTCATAGCAGTTCTTTTTGTAGTGGCAAAGAACTAAAAATCAAGAAGATGCAATGGGAATTATCTGAACAAGTTATGGTATATGATTGTGAAGGAACACTATGGTGCTGTAAAAAATGACAAAGAGGATAGTTTCAGAAAAATCTAGGAAGACTTATATGAACTGATGCAAAGTGAAGTGAGCAAAACCAGGACAATGTTGTACAAAGTAACAGCAATATTGTAGGAAGGATCAACTGTAAAAATATAACTATTTTGAACAAAACGATGATACATTACAATTCAAAGGGACCCATAATGAAAAATGCTATCTGCCTCCAGAGAGAGAACTGATGAATTCTGAGTGCAGATTGACATATCTTTGTTTTTCTTTTTTGTTTTTTGCAACATAGTTAATATGGAAATATGTTTTGCATGGCTTCACATGTATAATTTATATTATACTGCTTGCCTTCTTAATAGAGGGTACTAAGAGAAGGAGCAAATTTGGAGCTCAAATTTTTTAAAAATGAACATTAAGTGAATAAATTACAATTATAAAAGAAAAAATAAAGATTTGGAAGAACTGTCAGCAAGTACAATCCTTCATTTCCTGTATATCCTCTTAATTCCTTGCAATCTGAGGAAGAAAAGGAATTCCCATACATTTTGTCTGATACTGGAGAAAAATCTTGATACTTCATTTTTTTTTTGCTATTTTTCTCCCTGTGTGTTACAGATATTGATGAGTGTGCAGATTCTCAACATACCTGTACCCGAGGGACCACATGTATTAACACAGGTGGCAGTTTTCAGTGTGTCAATCCTGAGTGTCCAAAGAGTAGCGGTAATGTGAGCTATGTGAAAACATCTTCATTGTAAGTAAAGTCAGAGATGTCTCCTTTATGGGGTCACTTTAACCTAGAGGGACCAAAGGTCTTTTTTTTTAATGGTCTTCAACTCTTTAGTGGGGCTCAGGGGAGGTAACATTTTCTAATGAGAAAAATCTGTGGAGCTGGCCGTCCAGACAACTAGCCATTTCCACCATTGGCTAAAAGTGTGAACTGGAACAAGTCACTTATCTTCCCTGAATATTTCTGTTTCTAATTATAAAATGAGATTAATAGCTCTTGTCCAATAGATGCTTGTGAGAATAAGTGTATTTTGAATCTTATTGCTGTAGAAAAATAGGGTTTTAGTAATGTATTACAGAGTGCCCTAGTGGCATGTCCCAAAAATTTCCTTTCTAGAGAAGAAATATACACGTATATACAAAAATGTGTACTTTAGGGTCATAAATTTTATAGATATTTTATTTATTATATATCTATTACAGCCATATTATTAAGATTCAAAGGAATAGTTTTTAGTATTAATATATGTGTCATATTTCTAGCAGTCACAAACATCCAGAAACAGTCATTATATTAGACCAGATGATCTCTAAAGTCCCGTCCAACTCAAATTCTTGAAAATATAAATTAAAGAGTAAAAAGGTCTCTGAAGACAACCAAATCACAATATAATATAGTATTTTTTTGTTTTTAACAATAGCAATAACCTAGAGTAATTGTGAAAATATAAAATTGGGATTTAGTAGTCAATTCAAAGCAACATTTCTAAGGCATCTACTATATGCCAAGCACTGGGGGTGCAAATATCAAACTACCAACAAGAATTTTTTAACTGCTTACTATATGCCAGACACTGGGAATGCAAAGATGGATCAGGGCATATATATCTTGACCTCAAGGAGTTTATAATCTAGTAAAAGAGATAAGACTTTGACACAAATAAGTATGCTTATTTATTTATTCAAGTATACTAAATGATACGAAGAATTTGAGGGAGGAGAGGTCATTTCCATCTGGCAGAATTTGTTGGGAATCCTTTAAAAAATAGTTTGAGCTGGGCCTTGATGGAAGGGAAAGATTTTAATGGGTGAAGATGGGGGACAGTAAGGAAGAATATACTCCAGACAAAAGAGATTCTGAGAACAAAGAAAGACAGAAGAGAATAGAATCAGGAGAGAGCAGGATGATTTGACTGCGATATGGGATGGGCAAAATATGGTACCTGAAAAGGATGATTATATTTGTATCTCCCTCAAGGCCCAGCACAATACATTGCACATATTGGAAATTTAATACATGAATGAATAAATTAGGTTATGGAGGTCCTGGAATGCTAGGCTAAGAGTTTCTATTTTATTTATTAGACAATAAAAACCAATGAAAAGATTTTTAAGCAGGAAACCAACAAGACCAGAGAGATATAATTGATGAGAAGGGTTTGGGTTGGGGAAAAATTAAAAGCAAGAACACCAGCAACACCAGTTGTTATTAAACAAAAATAGCATATGTCTAATAAAGGAGAGAAAATGAATACATGTGGATTTTAATCCTGTATAATAGAAATAGAAAAGTAAATGAATTAAATTCAGTTATCTGAAAAATACTCTTACTCTAGTGGTCCAAATATAGACCAGTCTCGAATATGGGTTGTGCTTATTAAATGGTATCCTTTGAGAGAAAAATATACATGCATACAGACATATTATGTCAATCTGTCAAGGATCTGTGATTTTGTTGAAGGAAGAATTCCCTCCTTTGAGGTAGACCACAACCCTTCTAAATTTATAGTCCTAGAAAGGTAGGTAGCCTTGGAGCCAGAAAGACCTGGGTTTAAGATTTCTGACCTATATTTGTTATATGTTCTTGATCAAATTTCTTAAACATTTAATAATTTAGGCAATTCTAAGGCTATAAGTTGCAGACAAAATGCCAACTGGCATTGACAGAGTGAGTTTCCTCCTCTGTGAATTCCCTATGCTGATGAAATCACAGGTCCAATTCTTATCCCTGGAGGAAACTAATTAGATGGCTCAGTGGAGAGAGTGCTAGATCTGCAATTAGGAAGAAAGGAGTTCAAATTCTGCTTCAGATTGATACTAGGCAAGCCAGTTAACCACTGTCTGCTTCAGTTTCCTCATTTGTAAAATGGGAGTAATAATAGTGCCTACCTTCCAGGGTTGTTGTGAAGATAACATTTAAGAAGTTTTGCGAATCTTAAAGCTCTCTATAAAAGCTAGGTCTCTTTAGAGAGTTACATAAGGCTCAAAAAAGTTTAGTGACTTGTCCACGGCCACACTTACTATCAGGGGGAAAAGTTTAACCTAGGTCTTTTGGGTGTTAAATCTAATGCCGTATGGTACATGTCATATTGCCAATGTATGTCAGTACACACTGAAAAATAATACTGACTATAGGCTATATTCATATTTTACACAAGCTATATTTTTCAGGGAAGTATGACATATATAAAAAGTATGTGGAATACATCATTCCTGATACCATCTGATAAATTCTGTATTTGATAAATCAGTGATGGGATGAGGAATCAAAGGGACATCTTCACTCCACTACTCCTTTAATGGAATTGACTATATTTGTGTCCAATTCATACTTATGCAGGTGTGGTAGAAACCTGACTATTGAAAGTCCCTTGGATAACCATTCCCTGGAATGAGTGGTTGGGGAACAAACAGGTTAGAACAAAATAAGTATGTGTAGGGAGTGGTGTAGGGAAATCATGCTTTGAGAATCCATCATAGCATGCTTGTGGATAAACATACCCATCCTCGGTCTTAAAGCATCACCCTTTCTTTGTTTTACAGCCAATGTGAACGCAACCCCTGCCCCATGGACAGCAAATCTTGCCACCATGCTCCGAAGACCATCTCTTTTCACTATCTTGCACTACCTTCCAGCCTGAAGACACCGATCACGCTGTTCCGCATGGCTACAGCTTCAGCTCCTGGCAGGCCAGGGCCTGATAGTTTGCGCTTTGGGATTGTAGGAGGAAACAGCCGGGGACATTTCGTGATGCAGCGCTCTGATAGACAGACCGGGGAACTGATCCTTGTCCAAAGCCTGAGAGGGCCACAGACATTAGAGGTGGATGTTGACATGTCAGAGTATCTAGATCGCACCTTCCAGGCTAACCATGTGTCTAAGATCACTGTTTTTGTGTCACCCTATGACTTCTAAGAGGGGTGTATGGGGTGGTCACAAGGGCCAGTAGCTCGGGATTGCTTCTCTTTACCAAGGACTCAGCTCTGGGCACTGGTTCTAAAGACCCTTCCCACTTCTTAACCAAGCTCATGCCTTAGTCATGGAAGCTTTTTGATCACTACAATGCCGCTGTTCTGCATGATGGTCCTGAAGTGTTCTCAAGTCACTGACACCACTGAATGGTTTCTGCCTTAATGTTCTTCCAGATTATGCACTAACATTCTCAAGTCTTCCACAGGAAATGGAAAGTGTCTCTAAGCACTGTGAGAATAGTAATGCGATTCGGAGTTAGTTGAGGGTAGGAAAGGACAAAATATACTTTTCTGATGACCTTCAAGCTCTTCCTTTATTAGAATAAAATCCTACAACATAGCACTTGCCGGCTTGTGGATTTAACAATATTACAGGTTAGATCACATTTCCTCAAAACATAGGGAAATGTCATAAGTCTCTCCCTGCCATGATGCAGAAAACTGTTCAGACCTTTAATATGGGTTCTATCTTTGTCCCTCAGCACCATTTATTATGAGTTCCACTGTACATATGTCAGTACATTATTCAAAGAAGTTGAGGATGATCTGCAATCCTCTTTATAAACCTTTGAATCAAGAAGATTAAATAGTATATCTATAATAGATAAAGGAGACCTTGCTATTACTAGAAATAAACACTTCCTGAGAAGCAGAGCCATATATTAATAACTCCATTTTACAACTGAATAAACTCTGCTTTTCTGACCCTTGTTCCTGACTTCGGCCCATAAAACAACATGGCGCCATTTAGATGCATTGATATGGTTCTTGTTTGCTGACTAGCTCAAAGAAACTGATAGAAATGGGAAGAATAAAAGCAAGCAAGGTAATTTGTTGATGAATTCGTAATTTCCATGAAAAAAAGTAACTACCAAAGTCTATCTAGATGGAATATTGAAAAGCCCATCATCTGGTCATAAATTTTTCAGGGAAAAAATTCCAGCTGCCATTTTCCCCATATGGTTAATTCCCAACCCAAGTAATTAGATGCTTTCCTAGTGATTACAGAAAGAAAATACTAGAGAGGGGAAATAGAGAACATGCATGTATCCAAGAGATCTGTTTATTACCATTACTGAAATTTCATAGCATATATCTTTTTTAAAAAGTATTATGAGTTTTTATTCAATGTATTTTGTCTAAGTTTTATATGGCACTGAGAAGTGAAGTGGCATAGAGGATAGAGGACAATCCTCAGAGACAGGAAGGCCTGGATTCAAATATTGCCTTTAACACATACTGGATATGAGACTCAGTTCTCTAGGAAACTTTCTAAAAATTGCAGAGAAGGGTCTGATTTACATTGATAAACAGAGTTTCCTTACCTAAGGACCTGGAGAAAATTTTACTATGTCAATGGAAAAATAAAGGTAGTTTTGTGAGTCCTAGAGATGAGATTGTCCTAATGAATACAAATATCTTCATTTGTCACATTATGTTGAACTGATTAAAAATGGGCATTTTTCTCCCACAAGGTTTTTATTTGGATAATGAAACTCCCAATCATCATTGACTCATAGGTCTTCCCCCACAAACCTATTTCTCAAAATTCCCCATTTTCTCAGACTTAATTGGTGACTCAATAAATTGTTTTGTCTTGCCAAATCAGATAAGTTAGGAATTACAGGTAAGATATGAAAAGGTTGCTTCTAAGAGAGCTCCACCTCTGCTTTTGCAGGTATTAAAGGCAATATCATTATTCAGAAATGAAAAATAACCCCAATGACATGTGAGGCAACTAAAATAATGAATAGCCTTTCATATAACAGGATCCTCCATTTAGGTCTATTGAGGTGATGATTCATATGGCCAGTGAGGACTGTATAGGATGAGCTATTCTGGTACAATATCAAAGCCAAACAAGAATTTTAAAAGGTTTTTCTCTTTCAGGAAAATATCCTTAGCTTAAGAGGTTTCTAGTAGGCTCCCTGTAGCAGGATCCATGCCACTGGTGGTCCCCTCCTATCAATTTTCCTGCCATATTTAGGGAGACTTTGATTACATTGACCCATAGGGCCAACCCAAGGTGAAATTTTGAGATAGACATTGTTTTAGCTTTGCCAATTCTTTTCCCTTTTTGACACCTTTTCCATTCATTCATTCATTCATTCATTCATTCATTCATTTATTCAACAAACATTTATTCAATTGCTAATTACCTATGTCTTCCTATAGTCTCAGTTATAGTGGCCTCTTGCCCTCAGAAGGCCCTTAGTTTGATCAATCTTCTCCCACTAAATACCTGTATAGTGTCCCATTGGTCTTTACTAGGTAAACTAGTGCTTATTAATATGTGCTAATGTCATTCCTCTCAAGGAATAGATTTTAATTTTATTAGGCTGTTCTATGTAGAGAGAACTTGAACTCAGGAGTGAATTAAATGATGAGTATTTCAGATACTAGAGGAGGCTGATGGAAAAGATATTTAGGGAGCAGATAGGCCTTTTTAGCATACTGTAAATAATTCTGTATACACAATGACCAAATTTGCATAGGCAGAAGTCTATTTTTCATGATCCCTGCATACTCTAAGCTGCCCACTAGTCCCCAGATTTTACTACATACTCTACCTTTTCTCCTAGTGTGACAGCTGCTAAAGTGAGGAGGTAAAGGGCATTCTGCTATCTGGGGCAACCTTTTCTCCTCTCCAATACCTTTCAGTAAACAATACTCAGAAAGGGTTAGAAGTGAAATGTCACTGCTCCACTCTGTGGCTATGGGGACTTTAGTGTTGTCCCACTTTTGGGTAGTGCTGACAGATTGACACTATTGTATTGGCAAAGCCCATACATGCCATGAGTTCAGTTCTTTGAAAGTCAAATAGCTCATCTGTAAGCCATAAGAAAGAGTTATATGGATGTCTCAGAGGAAAACTACAGAACTCCATGGGGAAAAACTTGTATAGACCTTGTTGAGAATGGTCAAGGAGGCCTTTCTACCCAAATAAAATAAAGTCCAAAGTTATTCCATCTTATTGGGGTAGTAAATGTGGTCACACAAACTTAGGAATTCAGATACATCCCAACCTTGTTGATAAGGTTGCAACATGCCTAGCTAGAAGAAGCGTTTCAGCACAGTAACTAGGAAGTTCCAAAAAATATGATGACCAAAAGCAACAGGTTATGGGACAATAGATTTTGAGCTGCATAGATTGAATATAATGACTCCTCTAAGCAATCCCCAGCTATAATCTTAATTTTTATTCTTTCCTCATATTCAACAGTATAGTACTGGTGATCAAAGAAAAATTTTAAAAGCATTTTTGAGACCATTTAAAAATTCACCACCAAGTTGGGTTATTTAATTCAGATAAAAAGATATTTTGTCTTCCATATTCATTCTACCAAACATAAGAATAAATATTATCTATTTTTATTGATTAGAATAATAGAGTTTTAATGAGAAAACACTGAATAATTTTATTTTTAAAGTAAGTTAGCATAAAGGTTCATTAAATTTGGCATACACACGTTTGTAGACAGATCTAAGAGGATCTGTAAACTTGGATAAGAAAAAATAATTGCATCTTTATTTTCACTAGCCTCTACATGAAAGTTAGGTTTTCCTTTGGATATTTAAAGGGGGGAGGGGTGATCCATAGGCTTGACTAGACTGTCAAAGCATTCCGTGATACAAAAAAATAGCTAAGAAACCTTGTCTTCCTACATACAACTCCTGCTCAATAAAAGAGCAGGAAGACCTCCATGAACTAATGTTATATGTGATATCAATATTTCATCCTTCTCCCTTTACCCAAGAAACCCCCCAAATGTTTGAAGAAAATGTTGAAAAGGTCTGAGTTGATTTTTGCTTCTTCTGTTTATTCTTACTCTCTCTATTGGGAAGATGTAAAATAACTTTGAATGAATAAGAGACAGGAAGCATGAGGGGTCTGTACAGTGTACAAATTGGAGAATTGGCTCTTGAATAATGGAAAATGGGCTGAGCTCTTAATAACCTTTTTTTTCTTGTGAAATAAAAGCATTTCTTTTTTTAAAATAACTTTGCAACCAAATCTTCTCTCTTTTTTTTTAAAACCTTACCTTCTGTCTTAGAATTCAGACAAGTATTAGTTCCAAGGCAGAAGAGCAGTAAAGGCTAGGCAGGTTTTTGTTTGTTTGTTTGTTTGTTTGTTTTTGCATTTCATGACTTGCCCATGGTCACATAGTTAGGAAATGTCTTGGGCCAGATTTGGGCCCAGGACTCCATCTCCAAGACTAGGTCTCTATCTGCTGAGCCACTTAGCTACTCTGAAATCATTCTCTTTGTAAGAATTAAGGGGTTTACTAAATGAGTTGTAAGTTCTCTTCTAATTCTAAATCATGTGAATTAAAGACAAAATAGCATTAAATCGTTGTAATAAATTGTTCGGTATAGGAAAGGAATCTGAAGAAGGAATACAAAGAATATTAGTTATAAAAAAAGAGTTGTAAAAGGGTTGTTTCTGACAAACCTCTAATTTTGTAGTTGTGGAAGGCAAAATCATTATTTAGAATTAGCTGTATCTTAGGAACGTGTTATAGAGCCTGATGTGCATATTATGTTCATATTGATGTCCATGCTATAAATAATAAGTCCTCAGTATAGTAGACCTATGTTTTTAAGATCTCGTAGTCTAAAGAATGCATCTACATCCCCATCCATTTGACTTGGTAGTAACACATTTAGATAGACAAATGATTTTAGCCATGCTATAGACTTGCCTCCATGCTGCTAATTGTTTACTCCATGTAGGACCTAGTCTAGGAATGAAGATAGAGGAAAAGGAAGGAAGTATTCAGTGCTGTCAGATCCTCCACCAGCAGAACCATAACAAAAATTAAAGTGCTTGAGGCAATTCAGTTGAATTGAATCTCTGAGATACCAGCCCACTGTAGGGGAAATTGAATGTCAAAAATGATGAGACTAATTTGGGGGAGGCTTCCATAGAAGGGGAAAGAAGCAGAGTGTGGTAGACCAAAGAGGAACCTATCTGAACTACCAAGTGTCCATGGTGGAGGAGGAAATGTCATTTAAGTTTCCCATTTTAATTATTCTTGCTATGTAGGTGTTAAGCTCAATTGTTTTCTGCACTATAAGAAAAATGTAAGTGCTGTAGATTATCTCCAAATTTTGGTACCATGAGACCAAACTCCAGCTGCCCTACCCTCATTATAGTTCTTATCACCATCACCACCTTCAGCAATTAGATATCTTTTGTTTGATTCTGGGAGGGCGCTCATTCATCTGTGTTTCTGTATATTAATTGCCAAATGCTCCGTTATGCATGTATATTTTTCACATGAGTTATTTGAATAAATAAGAAGATTCTTGATCCAATAAAATAAAAAACAATTTACGTTTGATCTCCTTTTGAGATTTTTCAAAAAGGTAAAAGGGGGTACTTATCCATAAAGAATGAACAATTCAAATCAACATTTATTAAGCAACTAATACATGTATGTCAGGATGCTAATCATGGGGAATACAAAAATAGAAAAAGTCTCTAACCTTGAAGAGTTTACATCCTACTTGGAAACAGAGGTAACAACATTTTTACAAATAAGTGTGGAAGTTATGAGGACAAGGGAGAGATCCAGATAAGATACTATAAGAATATTTGAGGGGAAAAAAGAACTCATAGCTGGGAGGAGAGGTACCCAAGAAGTGGCATCTGAGAGTTAAGGATTCTGAGAGCTGGAGATGAAGAAGGAATTTATTCTAGGCAAGAGGGGGGTGGTCTGGGTAAATTCACTAATGTAGGAAATTGAATGTCAGCTTTGCCATGGCTGGTAGTCTACTTTGGCTGGAAAGTAGAGGGCATGAAAAGAGAATAATGTTAGCAAAGACCATAAGCATAGGTTGGCCCCAAATTATGTAGTTTGTATTATAGATAAATTAAGAATTACTGAAAAATGGTTTTAAGATTTTTACCCCAGCAAGATTATTTTAGTATCTGGGGGCAGCTGGGTGGCTTAGTGGATTAAGGTTCAGGCTTAGAGAAAGAGGCCCTAGGTATGGCCTAAGACACTTCCTAGCTTTGTGAACCTGGGCAAACTACTTAACCCTTCTTCTTGCCTAGCCCTTACCATTCTTCTGCCCTGGAATCAGTACAGAGTATTGATTCTAAGATATGATGGAAGGATTTAATGAAAAGATTAATTTAGCATCTGTGTGTGAATTTTAGATTTACTCCACCCTACTTATTCTTTAGAATTTTAGCCACCAGGAATGTAGACACGCCCACTTGAGGATTAAGTGTGGGGGAGGAAGGTCTATGAGCCACGTGTGCTAGCAAGTGACAAATCAGAAACAACTGACTGCCTCCTGGGCAGGCCAAAGCCAAGTTTAAGCCACCATTGGTACCCATAAGGCACAGGAAGTGACACAAAGAACTGTCTTTATATTTCCCCGGTCACTTCCTATGAGGAGTCTTCATCTTGGAATTTGACCATGGAGGAGCTCGGGCTTGAGATCTCAATCTGCTTCCCCTTGGACTGCCACATGGTAAGTGAAAAGGCTGACTCCTTTTCCTTACCTTTCTGAAGTTACTAGCCTCTGGAGAGATCCTTCATCTTGGAAGAGGCCTCCTGGCTAGAAGCCATGTTAAATTTAATCCTCTGCCCCCACCCCCCCCCCCCACCTTAGCCTCTGAATTCCTGCCTGGTTCAGACCAGGCCAGAGTAGCTATCTCTCTTCTTTCTTTCTCTCTCTCGTTTCCTTAATTTCTTCCCTTTATTGTAAATAAACTACCATAAAAGCCATTCTGACTTGGGTAATTCATTGGGATTTAGTCCCTCACAACCAACTAAAAATATATTCAGTCCAACCATAAATTTTACCCCTAATAATCTGAAGGATAAACCATAAAGAAGACAGACTAGAAGTAAGGAGAAAAATTGAAAGGCTATGAAAAATATGGAAGGTGAATGAAGAAGAAACAAAGGCCTAAACTAGTAACTCGCTAAACAATGGACTTTTCCCTTTTCCCTATTTCTTCGTCCCCCCCCCCCCCCCCAACACACAACCCATCTAAAGTTGCTGAATTAAGTTTTAGGCTTACTAAATTTGAAGTGTCACTATAATATCCAGATAGGGAGGGCCAATGGATAGGTATAAAGGCAGAACTGGCATTTAGGAGAGATATTAAGGCTGGATACCTATATTTGGAGTCATCCACTTAAGATGATAATTAAAACAATGTGAAGAGATGAGATCACTAAAATAGAGAGTATAAAGAAAAGAGAGTATAGGGCATTGTCTTTGGGGACACATATACTTAGGTCATGAGAAATGAAACACAGGAAGATAAGTAGCATTAGCAAGGAAGAATGTTAAGAGAAGACTTTGACATGAACAATAAGTGAGGAGAAAGTATCTAAGCAAAGGAGGTGGTTGATAGTAGCAAAAGAGTCAGTGGCCAAAGTAGATAAACTGAAGAAAACAGGAATTTTTAGGGGATCTTTTAGGCATGGCCTCTTGACTTCCCTTGGAAGTGATCTATAGTTCAGGGATAGGAAAAGAGAAGGGTGATGTGGATTACAGGCATGATTCAGAGATAAAGAAGTTAGAACATGAGATAAAAGAATGTGGAGCAAAGAGATGTCACTCCCTTTTTGAACAAGTTAATCATAGCTCCAAAACTCAGAAGATAAATAAAGACAGGATAGGGATGATGAAATGGAAAAATAAGAGAGATGAAGGGACTAAAGTTTGCAGAGACAGTGAGGACCAGGTTTAGGAGAAGGCAGACAATGGAAGAAGCAGCAAAATAGGAAATTGTAGGCAGAAAAGGAAATTTCAGAATTCAAAATATTGAAGTTGAGTAGTTTTGGGTGGTGAAGAGGTCTAAGGTGTGATGATGTTGGTGGGTATGTAGAGCACCTTGTAGTTGACCTATCATCATTCCAGACTAATCTCATTTCTTTTTTTGATGCTGATTAGACTACTGCAAGGCAAGGTGTCTTGATGGATAAAGTTGGTCTTAGAATCAGAAAAATGTGGGTTTAGGTTCTGCCTCTGATACATACTGGGAACTTCTCAGCACAGCCCCAGCTTAAAATATAGGTTTGGGGATAGAAAGAATTAAAAAATATATATTTTTGAGGATGCTAATGATGAAGAAGATGATGATAGACAAAAAAGAAATGATAACTGAGTTATCAGTGGGCATCACAAAAGCAAAATAGTATCAGAATCCAATAGCCATATTTAATCTGTCTAGTTAAATACAATTTCCTGGGAACTATCCATCAAAACATCTGAATTCCTATTCTCTGATGATGTCTTTCCAAATGCACAGCTTGAGCAAATTAGCATGTCTATTTATGAGCACTATTCCACAATCCAGAGAGGATTAAAATAGGGTTTTCATAAGAATATCTATGAATCATCTCAAAGAACATGTGAAAAGTTCCAAGAGGAAGAATCATGCTCACATGGACACACACACTTGCAGGGTTAGAGCAGATCCTTCAATACTCAGATCCATGAGAAGCCCAGTGGCATCCACATTTGGTTACCTGTATGTTAGAATTAATATTCAAAATGGGCATTTATTGTTTCTGGTTTACCAAAATTCTTCCACCAAAGACACTTCATGTTGCTTCTGCTCTTCTCTCCATAGGGATTGGCAATCAATACCTAGAAATATCATCTTGTGGTTCATTTCTCTTTTAAGCAGAGCTAAACACTGAATTTCATGATTTCAAAAAAGCCTTTGTTTGCCAACATTTTTATTTTATGCAAATGTCCTCTACAGAGTTCTTTCTGTATTGAAAATATAAAAAATGTGGGTCTACCAGTTGTTCCCTGGCTTCCTTTATCTTGGGTTACTCTCTATTGGAAGAGTTAATGTATAGTCCTGTCTCCTAGATGGGCACTGCTGACAGAGGCCCTTTGTTTTGTAAGGCCAATTAATATATAGACACTGTAATAGAATCCTTTGATGGATCCTTTTAGGCATTCTTCTCTAGGACCTGGTTTTCTTGAGGGGGTATGACATTTCACCATATTTCATCAGAACGTAAGGTTAAAAATTAAAGGTTGGACTAAATATTTAAAAATGTGGTCCCCAGAAATTATTACTCAAGTCAGAATGACTTTATAGCAATTTATTCATAAAATAGAGGGAAAGAGAGAAAGTAAGGAAATGAGAGAGAGTAGATATTTACTCTAACTCAGTCCAAACCAGTCAGGGATTCCAGCAAAGGAGGCTCAGAGGTAAATTAAACAAGGGTTTTAGCCACAAGTCCTCCTCCAAGACACAAGACAAGGGGCCTATCTGGAGGCTAGTACCTCCAGAAAAGCTGTAAGGGAGTTAGCCTTTTTCGCTCACCCACATGATCATCCTAAAGGAGAATCCAAAAGCAGTCCAAGGCCCCAAGTTGGAGCTCCTTCAAGGTCAAGTTCCAAGGTGAAAAGAGTTGGTCACAGGAAGTTGCAACTACTTTTAAAGAACATTCCTTTCATCACTTTCTGTGCCTTCCTTCCACTTTACATGGACCAATTGCAGCTAAGTTTTGCCCAAGGGGAATAAAACTAAATTGCTCATGAGAAGGTTAGAGGAGTTGGACCAATTTATTGGAAATCTTTACAAACATCAATTTAAAAGTGGAGTGGAGGAAGGACCAGCATGGGGGGAATTTCTCCAAGTCTGACTCTGAGTCCATTGAGCCACCTAACTGACCCACCCCTCCCCTTTCCTATTATTGTGAATAGCACCACCATCTTCCTAATAGACCAGGCATGCAACTTCATTGTCCTCTTTGACTCCTCACTCACCCTCTTCTCCCATCTCTAATCTATTGTCAAATCTTATGGTTTCCACCTTTCCAGAATCTCTTGAGTAGAAAGGACCCAAGGTGGGAAGGGTCTTAGAGATGCAAAGATAGAATTAACTCTCTCTTTATTTATTCTTTAGATTTTAGCCACCAGGAATATATACACCCCCACTTAATCCTTAAGGGGGGGGGGGTGTCTATGACCCACCCACATATGCTAGCAAGTGGCAAATCAAAAACAACTGACTGTCCCCTGGGCAGACCAAAGCAAAGTTAAAGCTGCCACTGATCCACATAAAAAGTGGAAGCAAGGCACAGGAAGTGATGCAAAGAACTGCCTTTAAAAATAGTGGTAACTTCCTGTGACCAAGGTTTTCCCCCTTTGAACTTGACCTTGGAGGAGCTCAGGCTTGAGACCTTGGACTGCTACTTGGGCGAGTGTAAAAGCTGACTCCCTTTCCTAGTTTTTTTTTTTTTTTCTGGAAGGACTAGCCCCTGGAGAGACCCCTCCTCTTGGGGAAGGCCTCATGGCTAGAATCTTTGTTTAATTTACCTCTGGACCACCCCCCTCCCCCGCTGGGACCTCTGAAACCATGTCTTGTTTGGACCAGGCCGGAGTAATTCTCTCTCTCTCTCTCTCTCTCTCTCTCTCTCTCTCTCTCTCTCTCTCTCTCTCTCTCTCTCTCTCCTTACTTTCACTCTTTCTATTTGTAAATAAACTACCATAAAAGTCATTCTGACTTGAGTCATTAATTTTAGCGACCACACTCATATATTCAGTCCAACCATAGTTTTACCCTTTACAGATACCAATCAAGAAGTGTTTATACCAAATCCTGGAGGCAACAGGGATTAGTAAATGGTTGGCCTTGAAGCCTTTGTCAACTTGGCTCCTTTCTACCTTTCTAGGTTCCTTACACTTCAGTTTCCTTCATACATTCTGGTCTCTCAATGTTCTTCACAAACTACATACCCTTCATCTCCATCCTGGAGGCTTCTGAATCACCTGTCCCCCCTACCTGGAATGGATTCCTTCCTTACTTCTACCTCCTAACTTCCCTGGCTTACCTCAAGTACGAGTCAAATCCCACCCTCTTCAGGAGACCTTTTTGGCCATACACTCCTCACTTCCTGACCCTTGCCTTCTTTATAAAATTGCTGTCTATTTAGAGGCACCTAGTTATTCACATGTGGCCTCCACATTAGTAAGTGGGATCCTCAATGGCAAGATTATTTTTGCCTTTCTTTTTATACTTGGCACTTAGCATGGTATCTGGCACCTAGTAGGCACTTAAGAGATGTTTGTTGACTGATTGACTCTGCTATAGATTCAGTCCTTCTCACTTCGGGGAATGACAATCCTCAAAGGACTGATGTGAGGGCAAAGAGAATATATCCACCATTTGAGGGGCTTTGAAAAAGAGGATTTTCTTTTCTCTGTGGCTTCAGTGAGTCTCACTGTTTTCTATAGAACCAGAAAGGGTTAATTTGTCTGATTATGTTTGCAGGCCTCAAGATTAATCCAGGACTGGGAAAAGAGTCTACATTCTTTCCTTATTCCCAGTGAAGTATGAAATTATATCCTGAATTATGCTGGTTGATCCCTCTTATTTCATATTGCCCCACCTTATATATCATTAGCAGTTATAAAATTAACCATCTACATTGGAGAAAAATACCATTCAACACAAAGAAAAACTGTAAGAATGTTATAAGAATCAAGAAGAAATAAACTAAATTCCAAAGTTGGGACAAGTCCTAGGCACAGGAAATTACATAGCATGTCTGAAAAGGAAAGAAAAGTGTAGAACTGCATTATGCCAAAAGGCAGAAGATGGAAGTTATTATTTTTCACAATTATTATAATTATTCATAAGAGTATTTTATACCATAAAAATTAGCTTAATCCCTTGAAAGGAAAATAATTTTTAAAGTAGGATCACAAATTTATTGCTGGAAGAGTCCACTTCCCTCACTGTGTAGATGAAGAAAATGAAGCTTAAAGAGATTTAGTACCTTTCTAAGAGTCACATAGATAGTAAGTAAAGTAGGATTCAAACCCAGATCATTCTGACTTCAAGTCTAGTGTGGAGTACACTACACCATACTATTTCCTAATGGAAATAATGTCTTCGAAACATTATAGTTGAGAGAACAAAAGATGTTTGTTTTTTTTTAATTCAAACACAGTAAACAAGAGAAATAGATATGTGGAGAAAGTAAGAAGAGAATTAAAACAAAAAACACAATTAAAACATTGTTCCAAATCAAATATTGAATTATTCATCTTGAAGCTGGTTAGCTCATAGGCGAAGTGAGCTGAAACACCTACCCTTGGAAAAAATATTCATATTTCTTTATAGATTTAGGTGAAAATGGACCTTAACATTCATTTTGTTTAACCTTCTCATTTTACAGATGAGGAATGCAAGATTCAAAAATCCCAACTTCTTGACAAGCTAAGATTTTATCCTAAGTAATTTGGCATTCTTTCCCCCATGTTTTAATGATGACAAATTTAGATTTGGATTTGGAGTAATGATTAGTGAATCAATGTCAACCTAGGGGGAATTTATAGTGGCGTTCCAAAAGTTTTATTAATAATTTTTCAATGAATTGGGTGAAGATATAAATGGAATGGTTATTAAATTTATGGTGGACATAAAACTGGGAATTATAACAAATACACTGATTGGCAGATTCTGTATATAGAAGAGAAGAATGGAAGAGAGAACCTCTTTCATAAAAGAGAGGACCAAAAAGAATCAGAAGAAGGAAGTGATGGAAGACAAAATAATAGTTTAATATTTATTTTTGTGTCTCCCTCAGTATCTACCACATTTTTCTGCACATTGAGATATGCACATATCTGAATAATTGCTTTAAAATTGGAGGAAAGGAACAAGGGAGGGCTATCACACTCAGGGAACTTATATTCTAAGCAAATTGAAAGATGCTTGTTAGTTTAAAATGAAAACTTCCAGCTCCAGATCCAGTTAACATTAAAACAAATTCAGTTAATTAACATTAAAATGGATTCAAAATTCAGTAGGTTGCAAGTTCTAGTTGCAACTCAGGAATTTCAAAATTCAATAAAGATCAAGAAATCATTTAAAATATTTAATTTCCCTTATATCATCCTTTCTAGAGCATAGTGTGGTATTGTGTCTAATTGACAAAGCCATAACTCTTAGGGGAAATATGTTGGATAATATTGGTGGGAGTGGGAATGGGGAGGGAGAGAAGAGAAGAGATAATTGGCTTTCTTTTTTTCTACAAGATGAAAAAATTTCCCAAGTGTCCATGCCTATGATGACAGAGTAGCTGCTTGGGAAATAGAATTTGTAGTGTTTGCTCTCTTACTTTGAAAGGACAATATGGACTTTAATGAATGAGTTCAAACTTTGATGAAATTTGGATGGTTGCACAAGTTACTGGTTCTGTGATGTCAAAAGTAATTATAATTTGGCAACTTGAACTTTAATATTGTATTTCATTTATTTAAAAAATCCCTCTCCTAAGCTTGAAAATTTCCATTGAGAAAAGCAGCAGTAACATTTAATGTGTCCTAGGACTGAATGTTTTAGGTATCTCAAGCACACTTTTTCCCCCCTTTTTTTCATTTTAACATCTGTAACAAGAGAGGGAGGGGAAGAATAAGAGTGTAGTGAGTATTGACATATGTTGAGGGCCTCTCTTTGAATATGACTTGAAGAGAAGCACAATAGACATCTCTGGCCTCTTCTTCCAAAATTCTTCAAAGGAGACTTTCCTTCCACTCTACTATAAAAATCAAATTATAAGCTCTAATAATAAAAATATTATAGATTAGGAAACTTATTAAATATCATTAGAAATCAAGGAATAAAGAGGGTACAAAATAAAAACCACGTGCCCATGGCTGATCAGTAAGTAGATCAGGAAGTAAAGAAGTAGGACCTTCCACATCCCCACCTAATATCCCCTTATCTACAGGAAGTATGTAATGACAGGAAGCCAGTGGGATCCTGGGAAATGTAGTTCTTTTTTAGAGTAAAAGATTTTCAATTATACACCGATCTCCTAAGAGAAGGATAATGGACTACATGTACATCTATCTTCTCCCTTAAATGTTGTTTATCTAGTGGATATGATTAGGTTCCATCCTGATGTTGAACATTGCCATTTTGGGGGGCAAAAGATTCCTAAGTTCTATACCTAAGGCTTGCTCTTTTTCTCACCTAAAACCAGTTCCAGAAGGAATGCAAATAGAGAACAGCAAAGAAGCTCATTTATCCAAATCATAGCTAAACAGAAATCATAGGAACACATAAGAGAATATATATTAGACAATATAGAATAAAGAAGCTCTCCCATTGAGAACATGATGTTACCTCAAGCAAGAGAGAATGTCCTTGACCTCACTCAAGAAAAAAATTGCCAGAAGTTTCAAGTAGCAAGTAGGGGCTTTTCTGGAAGCTGAGGATATAGACTCCATTATGTAATATAGAAAAGTAGATCAAATCAAGAACCTTTATGCTTTTGAAAATAAGGAATGTAATGGCCGAGCAGATGTAACTGAAGTAACAATTTTAAAATGACATTTTAAATAAGAGGAGTCCAGTTGTATGGAAATGATATATCAAGACAGATGGCCTAATCAAAAATCTGTCCAATAATAGCAAAGCTTGGTATATGAAGTCACTAAATTCTTACCTAGAAATTAAAATTCATTTCTGACAAGTATTAGAAATTTATAGTTAATGGAAAATTATAGTTTACCCCTACCCCAAATTCCTCTCATGTTTTATTAATCCATTCAGTGAATACTGGTTTAGTATCTGTTATATGCAAGACTATTTATTAGGAACTGAGAGAAAACAAATATGACAGGCTATGGAAAGGAAAACTGAATCCCTACCTTCATGGAATAGGCAATTACTTCCTTTTCCTAGTGAACCCTTGTAGATTGGCCAACGTTGGCTCTTATTCTGGAATTTACATAGCAGAGAAACTATGGTCATCCAGATAAAATTTCCAGAATCCTTCTAGGTTTTCATTGGTCATTGCTCTGGAAGACCCATGAGGACCTTTACTCACAGATCCCCTGAACTTCTCCAAGAATGACTATTGGTTGAGGAGTCCCAATGGTTAAAGAGGAAATAGACTCCTAGACTTTTGTGTACTGTAAAGAATTTTGAATTTGTAATTCAAGGATCTTACACTTACTGACCCTACTACCCGAGACAATAACCTCTGTGAGGCTTCAGTTATTGGACTCAGTGGACTCCTTCCAACCCTAATGTATGATCCCAGGATCCAGAAATTTCAAATGCCTCAGTGACATATTTCTAAACTGGTCAATTCTTTTTGAGACCCACAATTCTAGCCCTAATTCTGTAGAGAAGGGGACAATGTCCTCAAATTTGCATTTAAAGATGGCTAGGGTGACACATGTAAGAGTGAACCCCTTTCAGGCTTTGGTAAATTTGCAAGATATAAGTCTGGGCTTGCAAGCTGTAATTTTAGGAGAGTAGATTTTTCAGAATACCTTTGAACCTGTGAATAATTGTTATACAACTTATAATTGTGATGATCACAACAGCACTTTGAGAAGATGAGGCAACTAAGGCTCAGAAAAGGATATTTGTATAATTGCATTATACAATTAATGAGGCTAAGACAGATTTTGAACCAGGGTATCTCTTTCTCTAGGTCCAGCAAAGACTAGAAATCTAATTCAGTCACATAGTTTCAATAGTTGGTAGATTCCATTCATAATTTTAACAATTTTTTTTTAAAAAGACATAAACTTCCAGGAAAAAGAGAGAACTTGATATTAAGTTTATGGCTAACCTAAGACAAAATTGTGAAAATAGTGAAGTTTGTCTTCAGGTTTTTAACCTACTTTTTCTGTACCCTTTTGATAATGACCCATAGTGGGCAAAAATATGATTTAAAATCTAATCCTGGGTCTTAAGAGCTTCTAATACTTAAGTAAATATAAATGTGGGGGGGGGAAGTGAGGTGGGAGAGAAATAAATGGGAAAATATGTTTCACAAAGAAGGAATAAGAGAGACTGAAGAGGTATGACAAACCACATACCTCCATATTACAATTACTTTCTTTTGAGAAAAGTGTTGGTAGGTACTAGATGTATTGAGCATTAAATAACACCACAGACATTGATTACAATTTAATAGATAGGGAAGAACTTATTAGTGGGAAAGTTACTTCTTTATAGTCATACTATCAATTCAGAACTAAGATAAAAATTAATTAAAAAACAAAAATGATGATGAGAAAAGAATATAATTTAAGAAGTTAAGATTTGACTTTGAATTATCTAAACAAGTATTTGAAAACAAAATATAACATAAATGACATTGGTACTAAATGTAGTAACTTTATCTAGATGTTTAACCAAAGGAAATCAATTGCTACCACACAAAGACTGAAAAAACCCAGAAAATACTTCGCAAACACTTCAAATTAGTTACCAGATTAAGAGAAACAGCAATAAGTTAGAATGTAAACTTGTTCGTGAAAATGTACAAAGAAATATGATAATTATGAATAGCATGCTCAGTTATTCAGCCAGTATCTCAGCCTTTTTACACATGTGTTATATATATTCTCCTGTCTACTTGGAATCTTTATGAAAGTTATCTATGAACAAATTAGGGGTATCTACTAAGGATATTAGCAGTGAGAAAATTGGCTTTAGTAAATGATATTTAATGTACTATAACTTTATTAAAACTGAATGTTGTATAATTATAATAATTGAATTTGGTCATGAAAAAGAGACAAGAAGATGCACCTCTTTTTCTTCTTTGCAGAGGTGAAGGGCTATGGTTACCAAATATTGCATATTTGGCAGATTTGTGTAGATTTTTGTTTAGATAATAGATTCTTTCTGCTTCTCCTTCCTTCTGATAGAGGTGGAGTTTAATCTTACCCAAGATTTATCTTTCAGGACTTGCCAGTCTTCTTATTCTCCTCCCCCTTCTTTTCTAGCATAAAGTACTGAATATTTAATTAGATAGTCTTTTTATAATAGTTTCTTGTTCAAGCATTCTTTAGTGAAATCACTATACTTGAGGTTGTCTTTTAATAAAGGAACATAATTGTGCTCTGATATATGTGGTCTCTTTTTCTGTTATCTTAGTAAGTTTATAGTAGATAAAAGTTATTAATATATATTTTAATAGCTTAGAGCCCCCAGTTAGAAAATTCCTAATATTCAGCCAGAAGTTTGACATTCTGTCCTAACCTAATTTTCATTTATTTTCAGTTAGCTTCTTTACATTTAAGGAAAAATCAGGTTACTGAAAATGCTTAAGTGAAAAAAAAATAAGCAGAGTATATGACAGTGCCTGGTACTGAACTCACATGAGAAGAACAGGAAAAGAATAGTTTTTTAGAACTTCAGTTCTCAAAGTCATGTAGCTACTGTCTTGGTCCTCTGCACTAGGATATCTTCTTGGGTCTGTCAGTTTTTCCTTTCTCTATCACAACTCAGCTTTTCTTTTACCTGTTGTCCCTGTGTCACTCAAGTTCATTTTTACATAGAGAGGGGCTTGTCCTGTGCATGCCCAGTTTACCTGACCTAGAAATGCTTAGCATTCCCTACCTTGTGGGTGGTAGTCTCCTTTGATTGGTTGTGTAGTTGGAAAGGCTTTAAAACTGGTCAGACTGGGATAGTCCCTCTCTTTCATGTGATCTCTTTTCTCCTGGATGCCTAGAGTGAAGATAACAGTTCATCCATAATATAGTTTCCATAAACTGAACCAGTGAAAGGGGAAGGATCTTCTACTCCTATTTTCCCTCTTACCCTTTGCTTCCAAGATTTCTTTTGGCCTAGGGGTACTTGCTTCTATTCTGTGTCATTGGTCCTTCCTAGTTTCAGGTGTCAGCAGTAATCCCCACTGGACCCAGGAGTTCAAATTATGGCAACCTTAGAGCCAAAACTATATGCAGGATGGTGCAGCTGATCAGTGTGGCAGGAAAACCCAAAGACACCTTCATGCCTGGGACTTTATCTCAAAGGACACTTAAGACTTAGAGTTTGTGTGATAAAAGAATGAAACTAAGCTATGAACATAAACCCCTTCCCTGTTCAGAAACTGATTGATATGATGTTGGAAGGAGTAGAAAGGATTAAGCCCCATGTATTGGGGAAGTATGTCTGTATATTTGTTAATGTGCTTTTTTAAAGTAAATATTCTACTTCATCTGTTAATGGCTAAATAGAAGTAGAGTGTAGGCAACCTAACCCAGTACTTGAGAAACACCATTGGTTGGGGCTGGAGCCGTTGGCAGCATAGAAATACATCCTAAACCCCTTAAAGGTACTGTAGAACTCCAGGGGAAGGGACAATTGTAACATACCTGGTCTTCATGCAGCAGGAATCAGGGTAGGCAGTAATGTTTATAGTTGAGGAAACAAAAGATATTGAGACCTAGAGGGACTAAGTGATTTGACCAAGGTCACACAGGTAGTTGGCAGCATAGGCAGAATTTGAATTTAGATGTCACAACTCCAAATTCAGTGTTCTTTCTATTGCACCACACTGTGACTTGAAATGAAATGTTATCCCTAAATTCTTTTTTAAAAAAATATAAAATCCATAGCTTTATTTGAAAGAAAATCTCAGTGAAACTGCTATAATTTTCTGTTGGAACATGGACTTTTGTTGTTTTTTTTTTTAATTTTTTAAGCCCTTACCTTCCATTTAGAATCAATACTGTGCATTGGTTCCAAGGCAGAAGAACAGTAAGGGCTAGGCAATGGAGGTTACATAGCTAGGAAATGTCTGAGACCAGTTTTGAACTCAGAACCTCCCATCTCTAGATGTGGTTATCTACTAAGCCACCTAGCTGCCCCGTGGGTTTTTGTTTTTCACAATGTCCAGTCCAAGAAATTGGCCACCAGAGGAAGGTTTAAAATGGATTCCCTGTAAAAAAAAAAAAAAGGATAGAAATTTATAATCCAGATGCTTAACTTTAAGAAGTCTACAAAGCCTTGAACCACCTCTAGTATACAAAATGAGGAATCCAAAAAATGGCATAATGGATAAAAGAGGGAAATCATTTGGGAGATTCTACCATGAGGGATTTCACTCCTTCCTTTTTCACTGACTGAAATGGAAAAGAGAACATTTCTCTGCTTCACAAGGACAGGCATTGAGTCTTTGAGACCATCAAAAATTCACAGGGACTAAGATCTCTACTTACATGCTCTAAAATGACTGTTTTATGGGCATTTGACTGAAATAGAGACATGACTGTTGACTTAAGGTTTACCTAACTGGGTTTAGCTACATAAGAAAGTTTCAATTGGCTGGAGCTCCCCAGACATATGGAAGATGGAGAATGGCTGGTTTGTCAGCCATGGTAGGGGCTGAATCACCAATTTGTTCAGGGAACTCATGATGAAAGTTTAGTTTATACTATTATGTAACAAAAATGCCTGCCAAAAAATACAGCCAGGGCAATAAATTTGAAATATTTCTGTGTAGGATACAGCTGGGATACAGAATTTGTATTTATTGAAGATTTATAAGATAGTAAACAAGACTGCATCTCTGGAATTCTTTTTTAAAAAGTATTCTCTCACTCCCCACTATTTTTGTGGAGGAAGGGAGGATTTGAGGTGTTTAAGAAATTTAATTCGACTCAATACACATTTCTTTTTTATTATTCTTTTTTAAAATTTTATTTAATTAATCAATTTAGAACATTTTCCCTTAGTTACAAGAATCATGCTCCCTCCCTCCCCTATCCCACCCTTCCAATAGCTTCCAATAGCACAATTTCACTGGGCATTACATGTGCCTGTGATCAAAACCCATTTCCATATTGTTGGGGTTTGCACTAGGGTGATCATTTAGAGTTTACATCCCCAATAATATCCCTATCGACCCATCTGATCAAGCAGTTGTTTTTCTTCTGTGTTTCTATTTCCACAGTTCTTCCTCTGGATGTGGATAGTGTTCTTTCTTGTAAATCCCTCAGAATTGTCCTGGATCATTGCATTGCTGCTAGTAGAGAAGTCCATTACAATTGATTGTACCACAGTGTTTCATTCAATTTCTGTGCATAATGTTCTCCTGGTTCTGTTCCTTTCACTCTGCATCACTTCCTGGAGGTTGTTCCAGTCCCCATGGAATTTCTCCACTTTATTATTCCTTTGAGCACAATAGTATTCCATCACCAACATATACCACAGTTTGTTCAGCCATTCTCCAATTGAAGGGCATCCCCTCATTTTCCAATTTTTGCCACCACAAAGAGCGCAGCTATGAATATTCTTGTACAAGTCTTTTTCCTTATTATCTCTTTGGGGTACAATCCCAGCAGTGCTATACCTGGATCAAAGGGCAGACAGTCTTTTATCGCCCTTTGGGCATAGTTCCAAATTGCTCTCCAGAATGGTTGGATCAATTCACAACTCCACTGGCAGCAATGCATTAATGTCCTGACTTTGCCACATCCCCTCTAGCATTCATTACTTTCCTTTGCTGTCACGTTAACCAATCTGCTAGGTCAACAGGCATTTCTTAAGTGCTTGCTGTTAGAATCACTGAGTTGGTTCTTGGGAGTTTGAAAGCAAAATGAAGAATACTCTCAAGAAATTTGCATTCTACTGGAGACAAGTGGGGACATGCTTGGTACTGGATTGATGTTATCTTTCCTAGAATTTTGTCCATCTGCTTCTACAGATGTCACTAAACACTATGGGTAAGAATCTTCTAGGTGAAGAAAGAAGAGGAGTGAATACTGTTTTGTGTCAATACTTGGGACATTGGGAATTAAACCAGATGTGCCTAGAGCTGCCTTTTCTGTTCTTTTGCTATGTGACTTAGCTCTAGAGTACAATGGACATTCTGAAATCCCTGGTTACTTCCAATGACCATAGATGTCACAGGTGAGGCTAAAAAAGTTTTACCTTTTGAGATGACAAAGCAATCCTTCCTTGATCACTGAGCAAAGAGAAACCAGAGTCCATCTTCCCAATGTACTCTATGCTAAGGCACACTTATCCAGATGCAGGAAGGCAGCACTGTGCACATTTTGTTTAATCTCTGTTCATATCTGTCATAAAACATTATTTCTAGTGTGAATCTATAATAGAAATATCTTAATTTTTATAGTGCTTTCTGGTTAGAAAACACTCTGCATATTATATTGTATCTTTTCCAACACTTTTAGTTTTATTGATGTGTTTTTTAATGTTACACGTTAATAGATTTCTTCCACTGTGAGAGTTCTTTTGTAGAAAAGGAGAAATAGTTAAGTAAAACTAAAAATAAGATGTCCTCAGCTGAAAGAACATATAACACTTCACATCTGTACTGCCCTCCCATCTCTCTATATTTAAACACAAACTAATCTATTTTCTCTCCCTCCTACCCCTCTGTTCCTTTAAAATTTCTTATAATAAATATGCATAGTCAAGCAAAACAGATTTCCCAAATGACTGTATAAATGGCTGTGTGTTTGTGTATGTGTGTGTGTGTTTATAAATATATTTCATTCTGCATCATAAATCCATCACCTCTCTATAATGGGTAGCACATTTCATAATCAGTCTTGTGGAATCATGAATGATCATTGTATTAATTATAGCCCTTACAGCTTTCAAAGTTCTGTCTTTATAGCATTGTCACTGTATAAATTGTTCTGGTTTTGCTCATTTCACCCTTTGATCAGTTTATAAATGTCCTCGATAGTGTTCATTTTTATTATACTGATATTATGGTATAAATTATTCTTGTTTTGCTTACTTCTCTCTGCATGAGTTCTCATAAATCTTACCCTATCTTTTTGAAATCACCTATTTCCTCATTTCTTTTTTTTTTAACCCTTACCTTCTGTCTTGGAATCAATACCGTGTATTGATTCTAAAGCAGAAGAGTGGTAAGGGCTAGGCAACGGGGGTTAAGTGACTTGCCCAGGGTCACACAGCCAGGAAGTGTCTGAGGTTAGATTTGAACCCAGGACCTCCCATCTCTAGACAAGGCTCTCAATCCACTGAGCTACCCAGCTGCCCCCTATTTCCTCATTTCTTACAGCACATACAGTATTTCATGTGGATTTCATGACCACTTGAGAGAAGTAATATTGTTATTATTATCTCCATTAAACAAATAAGGATACCAAGGTTCAGAGAGATTGTATCCAAGGTCACACAGATAGAGAGCCCTCCTCCCCCACCAAGGGACCTCACAATCCATCTAGTCACACTGGTACATGACCAAACATAGCATCTGCAACTTTGATGCCATTTCTACTTGCTGATCTCTAGCCCCTTACTATCCTTCACGGCAATCTACTTTGGAACATAGTTTCCTTCCAAACTAAAGTCCAAGAGTAAAACTCCCCTGATTTGAAGTCCAATGCTCTTTCCTTTTCATCTTACTGACTTTCAGAGAATGGAAGAAAATACTGCATTTTAAAATAGGGCTACAGTTTGAGTAACTTGACCAAACTGATAGAAAACAAAACCAAGTCCCAAACAAAACTTGAGTAATGAAAGCATAGACCAAATTTTCCCTCTGTATCTTTGCATCTGTAGGGATTTCTCCTTTAATAATTATTTTAATAATTCCCAGACTACGCCAGCAGTAAAGACTAGTCTTCTGAAAACATGGGCAAAGCATTTTAGAAACAAAAAGGGACAAAGCAGAGAGTCATACAGGATCATAATATACCTCAGGTCATTAATTATCAAATGAGTCTTTGATCTCATCAACACAGGTATTCCATGCATACCTTTCTTCTTCTCCCCCTCCTCTTCCTTCTTCTTCTTTCCTCTCCTCCCCACTCTCTTCTTCCTCTACTCCCCTTCTCTCCTGACCCTCATCCTCCTCCCCTTCTTCTTCCTCTTTTTCTCCTCCTCCTCCTCCTCCTCCTCCCTTACCTTCTCTATTAGAATTGCTATTAGGTATTGGTTCTAAGACAATATAGGCTAAGCAATTGGAGTTAAGTGATTTGCACAGGATCACACAGCTAGGAAAGTATCTGAAGCCATTTTGAACCCAGGATCTTGCATCTCTAGACCTGGATCTCTATCCACTGAGCTGCCTAGCTGTCCCTCCATACATAACTTCTTATACTGTGACTCTAAGCTAATATCCCTTCATAAATTTTTTATACATGGGAGTCTTTCTTTTAGATCTTCAAATATCTTTCAGACTATCCATCCATTATTCATTGTTTTCTATATATGACTAGTCCACCTCTTTTTTCAATCACATATTTTATGGTTAACATTTTAATTCTACTTTTTGCACAAAAGTCATCATTAGTCATATATTATAGCCTATTTGTGCCCATGAAATATCAAATATACTTCACAAGACTAAATAGGAAACAATGAGAGGTATTTGAAAATTGCTTGTTGATATTAAAAATGTAAAAACAGATGGTGGGTGACTTCCGGTCAAGATGGCGGCGTAGAAGCAGCAAAAGTTCAGACCTTGGAAACCCTTCTTTACTGATCACAAACTGAGTGCTCCTAGGACCCCGAAATTCAAGCTGAACAACAGGATAGACCTGGGGAACCCTCCTCCTGGACCTGGATAAAAAGGTACAGCCCCCCAAAAGCCAGAACCCTAGATCACTTGGATCTAAGGGGTAGGCAGAAGGAAGGTCCCAGGACCCATTCACCTCAAACCAGACTGCTGAGCCCACGGCAGCAGCGGGAACCTCAGGGCTCTGAGGACTCACCTTGAAAGCAACCTGAGCCAGTCTCCAGGGCGCCCAACACAGACGGCAAAGAAACATAGAGAGAAGGGGGAAGCCTGTAGCCCCCTGGCTGGGTCCTTCCATCTGAGTCTCAGGGGAGGTCCCAGCTTTAGGGCACCAGCTGAACCCAATCCCATCAGGAGCCCTCAGAGCTACTGAAAGGACAGAAACCTCAGGGCCTGTAAAGGGGTTGCTCCAAAGAGCTTACCTTGAAAACAACCTGGGCCAGTCTCCAGGCATACAACACAGATTGTGGAGGAGGAGATTTTTTGCTTCAGGGCTCATTCAGTCCAAACCAGGTGAACCTAATCCCATCAGGAGCCCTCAGAGCCCAGGGAAGCCACTACCCCCTCCCCACTTAGAGAGCAGGATCTTCTGAAAGAACCAGCTGAACCTAATCCCATCAGGAGCCCTCAGAGCCCAGGGAGGTCACTACCCCTTAAAGAGCAGGGTTTTCTGAAAAAAACAGAAACCTAGAATGCCATACCCATTGAACTACCAAAAAACTATTTTACTGAATTAGAGAAAACGATAACAAAGTTCATTTGGAAGAATAAAAGATCAAGGATATCCAGGGAAATAATGAAAAAAAAAATACAAAGGAAGGTGGCTTTGCAGTCCCAGATCTCAAACTATATTACAAAGCAGAGGTCATCAAAACAATTTGGTACTGGCTAAGAGACAAAAAGGAGGATCAGTGGAATAGACTTGGGGTAAATGACCTCAGCAAGACAGTCTTTGACAAACCCAAAGACCCCGGCTTTTGGGACAAAAATCCAGTATTTGATAAAAACTGCTGGGAAAATTGGAAGACAGTGTGGGAGAGACTAGGAATAGATCAACACCTCACACCCTACACCAAGATAAATTCAGAATGGGCGAATGACTTGAATATAAAGAAGGAAACTATAAGTAAATTAGGTGAACACAGAATAGTATACATGTCAGACCTTTGGGAAGGGAAAGATTTTAAAACCAAGCAAGACTTAGAAAGAGTCACAAAATGCAAAATAAATAATTTTGACTACATCAAATTAAAAAGTTTTTGTACAAACAAAACCAATGTAACTAAAATTAGAAGGAAAACAAAAAATTGGGAAACAATCTTCATAACAAAAACCTCTGACAAAGGTCTAATTACTCAAATCTATAAAGAGCTAAACCAATTGTACAAAAAATCAAGCCATTCTCCAATTGAAAAATGGGCAAGGGACATGAATAGGCAATTTTCAGTTAAAGAAATCAAGACTATTAATAAGCACATGAAATAGTGTTCTAGATCTCTTATAATCAGAGAGATGCAAATCAAAACAACTCTGACACCTAGCAGATTGTTCAACATGACAGCAAAGGAAAGTAGTGAATGCTGGAGGGGGTGTGGCAAAGTAGGGACATTAATTCATTGCTGGTGGAGTTGTGAACTGATCCAACCATTCTGGAGAGCAATTTGGAACTATGCCCAAAGGGCGATAAAAGACTGTCTGCCCTTTGATCCAGCCATAGCACTGCTGGGTTTGTACCCCAAAGAGATAATAAGGAAAAAGACTTGTACAAGAATATTCATAGCTGCACTCTTTGTGGTAGCCAAAAATTGGAAAATGAGGGGATGCCCTTCAATTAGAGAATGGCTGAACAAATTGGGGTATATGTTGGTGATGGAATACTATTGTGCTCAAAGGAATAATAAAGTGGAGGAATTCCATGGGGACTGGAACAACCTCCAGGAAGTGATGCAGAGTGAGAGGAGAAGAACCAGGAGAACATTGTACACAGAGACTGACACATTGTGGTACAAGAGAACGTAATGGACTTCTCCAGTAATGGCTTTACAATGTCCCTGAGCAACCTGCAGTGATCTACGAGGAAAAAAAAAAACTATCCTCAAGCAGAGGACAAACTGAGGGAGTAAAAAAACTGAGGAAAAGCAACTGCTTGACTACAGAGGTTGAGGGGACATGATCGAGGAGAGATGCTAAATGAGCGCCCTAATGCAAATACCAACAACAAGGAAATGGGTTCAGAGCAAGGACACATGTGATACCTAGACAAATTGCGCCTCGGCTAGGGAAGGGGTGGCGGGTGGTTGCGGGGGAAGAAAAGAAAATGATCTGTTTCCAATGAACAATGTATGAAAATGACCAAATAAAATAATGTTTTAAAAACAAAAAAAAATGTAAAGACATATTTGAGCCTGCATAATTAATTGGTTCCACACACAAAAAAGCATAAATATAGGGGAAATAACATTTTGGGAAATAGTTTCCTAGGAACAGAAATGAACAAAGTATAGGTAGAATTTTCTGGGATTTAAAAGGATTTGAAAAAAGAACTAGAAAAGGCTGAAGAATTTTTGAGTTTACAATATGGAGAGAAAGTCTAGAGCAGCTCCATGACCTCACAGCTGGAGAGAGTGGAAGCTACGTAGCTAGAGACAACACTGATCTGATAGGGTGGAACTGTGTGTGTGTGCTATCCAAGATCTCCTTCTGAGAAGAGCTGGAGGTAGTACTGAGTTATAATGGTTTCAGACAACTGGTCTTACATCAAAATAGTGGGGTTGAGGACATTATGGCAGAACTTGGCTCTGCTATTTTAATGAGATTTTTGCAAGTTTGTGTAGGGTCCACCTATGTTGAGTAAAAAATACAAAAGTACTTTTGTAAATATTATCTCTGATACAACTCTGGTAGGTAGATACCATTATTATTCTTATTTTACAATTCAGGAAACTGAGGCAAGCAGAAGTTAAATGACTCATTTAAAATCACATGGCTAGTAAACTTGGGCTGGATTTATAATCATGTCTCTCTTGATTCCAGATCCTGCACTCTATTCATCATGCTACTGTAATATTTAAAGGGAATCATAGAAGATACAGGGGATAAAGAAGGTCTTGTAACAGAGAATGGAGGAGTTGAAGGGAGAGAGGGAATATAGTCACCAGTGAAGTAAAAGGAGATACCCCTCTTGAGAGGCTATCTTTGAAATTGGGGTTCCTGAGAAATGGGCCACCTATGGTAGCCTGAGGGGATATCTTCTCTATGGATTGATGTGGAAGATACCCCAGAGCAAGTAAGCATGGATCCTCCTGAGGGAGAAGCCTCCCCCCAGACCAAGGTCACCCAGCAGGGATCTGAATAAGGACTGTTTATGGTTGAATGGCTTCCTGAGGTTCAGCTCCCTCTATGTTCCCCTGAAATGATAGTCCTCTTGTCTGACTGAAGTTATTTAAATAAAAATGAATTTAATAACAAGTTTGGATTGGGGAGGTATCAAGGAAGAGGGAATCGGGATTTTCCTAGATTGGTTTTGAGTTTTTCTCAGCTTTTGAGCTGAGGCCAGGCCTCATAGGCTGGGGAAGGGTTTCTTTTATTCCTGTCTATGCTAATCTGTACTAGTTTTCTTAAATTCAAAGTCTTAGCAGTAGACAGCAAGAGGAAGAAAAGGTTATGACTTTCAGAGCTAGTTGGGCCTGTCTCTTGGGCTGAAGCCCCTAAAGACTAGCCTTATAGTTCAAATGGCTCCCCTTCAATCCTTTTATTTGATGACACGATCACAGGAATCCAGGTAGAGCACACAGTTGGGAAAGATCCAGGAATAGAGGAACTTCTATCCAGAGACAAAGGCTCCTTCCAGTCTGAGGGCCAGGAAGAGAGTCCCCTGAGAACAACTGTCACTCCAAGTTGCCCCTCCCCCCACCAATTGTCATTCTTGTCAATATCTTCTCTCTAACATTCCACCTGCTGTTTGTTCCACCTGAGTGGCAGACAGTACAGAACTTACTTCAGTTTTCCTTTCCATAATTGTCCCCTTTTTTGGTTGTGACCTTCCCAAGGCCACTTATTTTTATTATGCTTACCAATCTACTAAATCTAACTCCCAAAATAATAAACTTCCCTCAATTACTCTATCACTATTCTATGCTAACTTTATCTACACTAAGGAATTTTATGCAGGAAAGTTTGGGTAAGGGTGGTTTTAGGATTTTACAATAAATGCAGTACGAAAAATGTTTGAACAAAACCATTACAAAGAAATTTGAATCTTAGTGCTAATACTACTTATTCTTGCTAAGTAAAACTAATACAAACATTTTCCCCATTTTATATATCTATAATTATTTACAAACTATTTTATATATATATATATATATATTTCCATTAAACACAATTTCAGCATCAGCTTTACAATAAACAGTTAAAAATGTACTATCTTCAAGTTCTTTTTAAGTCTAATTCTAAGTAAAAATAACTGTCTATGCTATGCTTAACTTAACTTACTCCTAATCTATTCCCTACTTATAACTATTCTCTAAATCCCTACTCTAATCTATAACCTAATCATATGTACAACATATATACATGCTATGTTAAATATTTACAGACTCTATCACTATGTTATTAACCTAATTATAGTACATACATTATTTATAGAGATTATTTACATAAAATACAATAATATACATAGTTCCCTAATCTTGATGTCAGTCAAATAGAAATATCTATTGATCTTTGAATTTGCCTTAGACCTTATGGAAATAACTATATACATATTTACATTTTTCATAAATACAATTTCAGAAACGTGTTTATTTACATGAGGTCTCCCAAAATATGTCAGTTTTTGATTTTGTGTTTTTTACCTAATAGTGTTATGTTGAATGAATACTTATCAAGTTTCTTCAGATTTCCACTTCTCATGTTGACTGATGGATCTCTTCTTTCTTCCAAGTTATGTAGTTTTGCATGCTATTTCTCTAATATGTGAAATTAATTTTGTTTCATGCTTTCGCTACACTCAGTCTTACATATAAGTCCTGTTTTCAATCTGTACTCTTCTTATATAAACAAATTTACAAAGTTCAGAATCTTAGCTATCCATTTCAGCTTTTTTCTCTTTGTTTCTTCTCTCTAGTAGCTATTAAACAAATTTACAGAGTTCAAAGTCTTATCTGTCCATTTCAGCTTTTTCTCTTTGTTTCTTTTGCCTAGCAGTTTTTCTTGATGCTTTTCCTCTGGGATGTTTTAAAATCATTTCTTCTGGGCTGGTTTAAAATCTTTTCCTCTGGGATGCTTTTCCTCTGGGCTGTAAAGTTGTCATCTCGCTGTGGCATGCTTGACTGCTGGGATCTTGTTATGTTGAACATTATGTGTCACTATTGTTTCTTTGTAGTGTACTTTTTGATGTTAATCAGTTTTTGTTTTCATGTCTTGTTTTCATTTCACAGCACTATCTTTTGTCTAACTGCCTTTATCTTCTATGTCTTTTACAGTCATGTTGGATTTTTCTGGCTTTTGTGGGAACAGTGCAACTATGAGTCTTTCCCTGCAATTTTTATAGCTATTGGTATAGTAAGCAATACTTCATGTGGTCCAGTCCATTTTATGTCTGTAGCCAATTTTCTATTGAAATTTTTTAAGTATACTTTGTCTCCTGGTTTGATATTGTGCAAATTGTAATCCAGGGTACTGTGTGTTATATCAAGCCCATTTCATGCAATTCTGCTATTCTTATTTGTAAAGCTTGTATATATTTTGTTAATTGACAATCTCCACCTATCATTGCAATGTAAGCTGGTTTACAAGTCCTTCCTTGCAAAATTGCATGTCCATATAGCATCTCAAATGGAGTGATGTGCAGATCTCCACTGGGTCTTTTTCTAAGATGGGACAGAACTAATGGCAAAACGTCTGTCCATTTTTGGTGTGTTTCTGCACAAAATTTTCCTGTCAATGTCTTGATGTTTTTATTTAATCTCTCCACTTGCCCTGAACTTTGGGGATGATATGGTGTGTGCTATGTTGCTTGTATTCCTAGATTTTTATAAATTTCATTTAATATTGATTGAGTAAAGTGACTTCCATGGTTTGAGTCCCATTTTGTGGGAATCCCAAATCTAGGTATGATTTCTTTTAATAGGATTTTGACTACAAATGCTGCATTCTTCTTTTTGGCAGGAAAAACTTCTGGCCATCTAGTCTGTCTGTCTATGATGATAAGGCAATACTTAAATCCTTTGTCAGCATATTGATAAAATCTATCTGTATGCATTCAAAGGGAGTATATGCTAAGGGATGACCTCCTAACCCTTTGGTCTTATAAACTCCGTGATTAAACTGCATACAAATTTTATATTTTTGACAGACTCTTACAGCATATGAGGATATTCCTGGTGCAGTCCAAAATTGTCTCACTCAGTCAGTCATGGCTTGTGTTCCATAGTGTCCTTGTGCATGTATTGCATTGCGCATGTGATAGAATAATGCTCTAGGCTGTATGAGCTTGCCTAGTTGTGAAAAACATATGCCCCTTATTTGTTTTGTCCCTAAGTTCTTTATCCATGACTGGTTTTCCCATTTATTGTAGGCATTAGTTAGATTGTCCTGTCCAACTATTGAGAAATTCAATACATGTAGAGGTCCTTCTCTAGCTCCAAATTTTGCTGTAATGTAAGCTCTATAGTTTCCTAAGGAAACATGATATTTAGCCCCCATGTGTGATCTGCAGTGAATTATTGCTACTTCCTTGGGCAGTTGTACAGTCTCAAGAAGTTGCATTATGACTTTGGCATATGCAATCTCTTTTCCTGCACTTGTCAAAAATCCTCTGTGTTTCCAAATTTCTGCTGTAGCATAAATTACTGAGAATAAGCACCAAGAATCTATGTAAATATTAATCTGTTTATCTTTCCCAATTTGTAAAGCACTTAATAAAGCAACTAGCTCTGCCCCTTGAGTGCTCATGTGCTTTGGTAAGGACGCATACCATAATGTCTTTGTTTGTGTTACTACTGCTGCTCTGGTGTACCTTTCCCTATTAACTATCATGCTCTGTATACATTTCAATGTTGGGCTGTTCCAGGGCAGTGTCGTTTAAATCACTTCTTGTTTTTTCTACTGATGATATTGTTTCCTGGCAATTGTGTATAGGTTCCCCTTTAAACAGAAGATCTGGAATCAAGGTTGCTGGATTCAATGGTTGGCAACATTTTAAAGTGATATTTTCATTGTTTAGTAACACAATTTCATATTGAGAAAGTCTTTGCTGTGTGCAAGCTTGTAAATGACATTTCTTCAATATGGATTCCAGTTGATGTGAAGAGTAGACATTAAGTTTTGATCCTAATTCCAAATCAGATGACTTTTGAATCATGGTTGCTGTGGCTGTGATTGCTCTCAAACAGGGAATCATTCCTTTCGCAATTATTTCAAGCTGTGTACTATAATATGCCATTGACCTAAAATTAGGTCCTAAAGTTTGGAACAACACTCCAGAAGCTATACCTCTTGCTTCATGTACACAGAGATAGAATTCTTTGTTGTAGTCTGGAATACCTATGGCTGGAGCTGTTATAATTGCTTCTTTGAGCTGTGCCAAGGCTTGGAGATGCTCTTTTGTTAGTTTCAAAAGTTCTGTGACTGTATTTTTGGTTAAGTACATCAGGCATTTTGTTATTTGGCTATAGTCTGGGATCCATTGTCTACAGAAACCTGTTACTACTAAAAAGGCTCTAAGTTGTTTCTTAGTCTTTGGCATACTGAACTTTTGTATGTCCTCTACTCTTTTCTTAGAAATCTTCCTTGTCTCCTTTTCCAAGATAAATCCTAGGTATTCCACTTTAGGCATGACCCACTGTAATTTTGATTTGGAAATTTTGTGGCCTTTCTTATATAGCTCTAGCAGGGGTTTTTTACTGTCCTGGTAACAAACTTTAGCAGATGGGGCTGCTCCCTCAGCCCTCCCCCCTGCTCCCTCGGCCAACCAACCGGCAGCCCCCCGGCCCCCTGTTCCTGCCCCATGTCACGTCCCCTCAGCCACAGTCCCTCCCTCCCATGCCTTTTACATTGCCCCCTCGGCCCTCCCCCCACTCATGTTCCCATCCCCAACTCCCTTGCCCCAACATCCAACCATCCCAACCCTTTCCCTTCTCTTACTTACCCCATTGAAAATGAAGCAAGAAGCCTAGCAACAGGAACTCTAGATAATTTGGATAGGAGTTTATTTCTATTGAGGGAAGTATCCACCTTTAATAAAGATGGCAACACAGTGTCTGTAAGACACTATACACCTTTAAAACCTGACGATTTAGAAAAATTCAAGCAAAATGTTCCATCATTTGAGGCAGAACCAATATTAATTATAGAAAAATTAGAGAACATATTCTGAACCTTTGACCCCTCTTGGTTGGATGTGGGAAATTTGTTAGATACATTTCTGACAAAGAGAGAAAAAAAATAATGTCATCTCTCTAGCTAATCAGAAAAAAGGTAGAGGAGCACACCATTGGCCAACTGTAGATCCACACTGGAACCCCAATGTTGCACAAGATCATACAAAACTAGCCCTGGCCAGAGAAGCATTATTGAAAGCCATGAGAGATTGCTCTGATAGACCTGAAACATGGGAAAAATTTGAACTGTCCTGACAGGAAATTGATGAGACCCCCTCCCATTTTATGGACAGACTTATTGACGAAGGAACTACATATATGGACCTTAATTTCACCAGAGAAAAGGACATTAAACATATATGCAGGCAATTCATTAAGAATTGTTGTTCAGTAGTAAAAGAGTACTTTAAAACTAGCTGTCCTAATTGGGACTCTATGGACTTCAAAGAACTGAGGAAAGTAGCAACCTATGTCTATAAGGGTCATGCAAAAAAACCTGAGATTCACAATAAGTCAGTGAATGACTGAATGAAAGAAACTGAAAGGATACAGGAACAATTGAAAAATAAGGGAAAGATCATAGCCCCTTTGCAGGACTCCACAGATAAATCATTAACATGCTCTTTAATATGCTCTTTCTGTGGGAAGAGAGGCCATGCAATGATGGTCTGTAGGAGCTGGCTATAGGAAAAAAGAAATAATAACAACTTTAGAAATAATAACTGTAGGAACTGTAATGCCAATCAAGATAATGACAGTGCTCCAAATGTAGAAAATAATACCCAACACAATGCCCAACAACAATATATAAGAAATGGAGCTCAACCATGCTACACTCAGGGTGAATACCCCCAACAGTATGGAGGATCCCAAAAAACTGCCAAAGCATCTTTATGAAGGTGTGAAGGGGGTGAGGGGGGTGAGGGCCTTGAAATAAAAGAATGAAACATTTGATTTTCCAGACCCTGATATTTTAATGCCAATAATCCCTATACATTCTGCCCCAAATAGTAAGGAACGTCATGTCACTTTAAAGGTGGGAAATTCATACTATGACTGTCTTTTGGACACTGGAGCATCTAGGTCAGTTTTGGTAAGCAAACCAGATGGAAAATGTGATTCTATTGACTCCCTAAATGTAGTAGGTGTATCGGGAACACCGTTAAAGCTCCCAAAACTTTCTCCTCGCATGGTATGCAATGGGACTCCTAATTGTTGAACATTCTTTTCTTTTAATGCCTGGATCCCCCACAAACTTGCTGGGGAGAGATTTACTATGCAAATTACAAGCCACAATAACATGCTCCCCAGATGGCTCTATGTCCTTAGAAGTACCGAGGAATCCTTAAATTTACTCCCTGTACTTCTCTCAGAGAGCCTGAAGGCAAAAGAGCCTCCCACCTTTGAAATACCTACAGATATACCGGAGTCTGTTAGGACCACATCTTCTACTGATGTAGGCTTACTTAAATCAGCTGTTCCTGTGCAAATAAAAATTAAATCCAGCCCACCTCCTTCCATTCCTCAGTATCCTCTCTCCAAGGAGGCAACAAAGGACATTACCCTAATAATAAACTCATTAATTGACCAGGGAATAATATTCCCTTGTAAATCTGAATACAACATGCTCATCCTGCCTGTTAAAAAACCAAAAAGGGAGCCTGATGGCAAGTTCTTCTATAGATTCATACAGGGTTTGAGGGCCGTGAACAATCACATTATAAAGAGATACTCCATGGTTTCCAACATCAATACTGTTATTTCCTCTATTTCTAGCACAGCTGCTTACTTTACAGTAGTGGACTTGTGCTCAGCCTTCTTTTCCATACCCATACATGAGAACTCCAGGCATATTTTTGCTTTCGCCTGGAATGGCCCCAATTTTTCCTGGACCCACTTGCCACAAGGTTATGTAGAGAGCTCGAGCATATTTGCACACATTTTGAGCCAAGATATAGATAAAATAAAATTTAAAACCAGAAAATTAATAAAATATGTAGATGATCTACTCTTGGCTTCCACAGATGCAGAAGCATGTCAGGAAGATAGTAAACACCTTCTTTTGGAATTGCACAAAAGAGGGCATAAGATCTTGATGGATAAAGTTCAGTGGTGTCACCCCAAAGTAGAATATTTGGGGTTCATTCTGACAGCTGATGCCCATTCTATTTCTCCCAAGAGAATTGAGAATATTCAAAAATTAAGTGCTCCTACCACTAAGAAATAGTTAAGAGCAATTCTGGGAGCAACAGGGTTTTGCTGACAATGGATCCCTTGCTATGCGGAAATTATCAAGCTCCTTATAGGACTAACAAGAGATTCAGTCCCTGAAACACTTAAACTAGAGCCAGAACACCTGTCAGCTCTGTCAGACCTAAAACAGGCTATCCTGTCTGTCCCTACTCTAGGCATCCCAGATTACAACAAGCCATTTACTTTGTATGTACATGAGTGAAGAGGAGTGGCTTCAGGTGTTTTAACTCAGACTTTGGGACTTTCTCAATGCCCAGTTGCTTATTATTCAGCCCAGCTGGACCCAATAGCTTCAGGAGCACCACCATGTCTCAGAAGTGTGGCTGCTACTGCTTTACTGGTGACAAAAACCATTGATCTAGTATTAGGATGCCCATTAACAATTATGTTCCCACATGAGGTAGAAGCATTGTTACTAAGACAGAGAACACGGGCATTTTCTGATCAGCGAATTACAAGGTATGAAATAACCTTGTTAAACAATGAAAACATTACCTTGAAGCGCTGTTCAACTCTTAACCCTGCCACCTTTCTTCCAGATTTACCAACTTCAGGAGAACCATTACACAGTTGTGAAACACTAGTGTCCATGGCAGAAAAGCCTCAGGATGATGTCTTGGACACTCCCTTAAAAAACTCAGACCTGGTCTTATTTACTGATGGTTCCTCTTTTATGAGGGATGGCATACGCTACAGTGGAGCTGCTGTAGTCACAGAATTTGTCACTGAATGGTCAGCTTCACTGCCCTCTAACATTAGAGCTCAAGGGGCAAAATTAGAGCTCAAGGCTCTAAAACATGCCTGTATAATTGCCAAGTGTAAAAAGGCAATAATTTATTAAGATGCTAGATATGCTTTTGGCATCTGTCACTCAGTCAGGATGCTATGGATCCAGAGAGGATTTTTAACCTCAGCTGGAAAATCCATAGCTAATGCAGAAATTATTAATGAAGTTTTTTTCTGCTCTCTAGCTGCCTGAAGCCCTAGCTGTAGTTCATTGCTCTGCCCATACAGGTGGCATTGATCCTGTCTTCAGGAGAAATGACCAAGTAGATGCTGCTGCAAAGCTAGCAGCCATAGAAGGGCCTGGATTACTTTTGACACTAACAACCACTGATGACTTAAATTTATCTCTTTCCTATAATGAAAAGGAAGTGGAAAAATGGAAACAAAAATTCAAAGCAAAACAAATTAATAGAGTATGGGTGTCATCTGAAGGAAAACCCCTGCTCCCTAGAAGTTTCTATCACAAAATTTGCCAATCTGTTCATAATAATGGCCACTTTGGTACCCAGGGCATCATGGACTCTGTTAAGAGAATGTGGATAGCCCCTGGTATAACTACCATAGCCTCTAAAGTGTGTTCAGCCTGCTCTACCTGCCAGGCATATAACCAACATGCCTTTCTTGGAAAAGTCTTTGATGGGCATCCTCTGGCTTACACATCTTTTGAACACCTGCAGATAGATTTTATAACAATGCCAAAGGCTGGACAATATAAATTTTGTGTGGTCATAGTAGAACAACTGACCAGATGGTCAGAAGCATTTCCTACAGCCTGAGCCACAGTGGCTTTTGTTGCTAAAGTGCTTTTAAAAGAAATTATTCCTCGCTTTGGCCTGCCAGCACATATTGATTCCAATAGGGGAAGTCATTTTACTGATTCTGTTCTAAATCAGATATATTCTTGCTTGAGGATAACTCCCAAATTCCATGTTCCATATCATCCCCACAGTTCAGGCCAAGTTGAAAGGATGAATAAAGAACTTAAAGAACTTAATTCAGAATCTTAGCAGTAGATAGAAAGCAAACAAGAACAGTTCTAACCTTCAGAAGCCTGTGTCTTCAGGCTGAACCAAGAAGAGCATGCCACTCCAGACTGAGCTGAATGGGCTCCTCCCTCCTCCAACACCAGGAAGCAAGTCCAACCGGGCAGGAAGGAAGTGCTAGTCACAAGACCCAACTGCCACTCCCAGTTACCCCTTCCCCCACTAACTGTCAGTCTTATTTCCTTTCCACATAGACAGAAGATACAGAAGATTTTAACTTCTTTTGATCTGCTTCTCTGCCTGGTTTTAGCTACTCTAGCTAGAATAAGCTCATCACTTCAAATCTCATCACCATGTTGCTTGACTGCTACCACCACTTGGTCTCCTCTCCCCTCTGATTGGAGAACTGGAGAAAGGATGGAGTACAAAACTCCTTCCAATGCCGTCATTAATGGAAGGTGGAAACTAGACACTTGAATCACTCCATTTTGCATCTGCTACTCTGCATGGGTTCGAGACACCCACAGAATAAGACCTCTTAATGCCAGGTACCTCTTCATGTCCAGACCCCTGCCCCTGCTTCCCTGTTTTCCTTTATGTGTTGTATACAGTGCCTGGCACACAGTAAGAGGTTAAATAAAGGCACGGTATATTGCATTGAATTTGATCTTCACAACAATCCTCCAAGATAGGTGCTATTATTATCCTCATTTTACAGTTGAGAAAACTGAGGCAAATCGAGGTTAAATAACTTGCCCATGGTTGCACAGCTAATAAATGTTTGAATCTAATTTGAACTCAGGTCTTCCTGACACCAGGCCCAGCATTTTATCTACTAGTTCTACTTAGCTGACTCTAGCAGACCATCCTGTATCATTTTATAAAAGCCTGTCTCTATGCAGTTTGTGTGAAAGGAGGAGATATGTCTCTAATTCCCTGAATAATTTACATATTATGTCCTCTATGTCCTCTATGAATTTTTCTCTAGTGTCAATGCTATGTGTCTTCTTTCACAACATAATGAATGTAGAAATATGTATTATATGATTAGCATATATATCATATTATTTGCAATCTTGGGGAGACAGAAGGGTTAGAAAGGAGGGAAACATGGATTGCAAAATGTCAGAAAGTAACTATTAAATTTTTATTTACATGTAAAAAACTTAAAATTGGATTCTAAAAAATAAAGAAAAATGTGTTTTGCATGATGGTGTAATTAGACAGGTTTATAGATTTATAGATTTTTCTAAGTTGAAAGAGATTTCCTTCTAGTTCAACCCATACCTGAAATAGTACACCTATTACATGTCCAAGTAGTGGTCATTTGTTTTTTTACCTGACAACCTTCAGTGATGTTCAGGACCTCACTACCTTCCCAGGCAATCCATTCCATTTTGGAATAGCTCTAATTGTCTGGAAGTTTTTCTTTAAGTGTCTCCTACCAAATCAAGGCCATATACAATTTTGAATATAGTTATGTAATTTTGGACTCTTCAGGATTTTTCAGACCTCAGTGATGAATTGTCTTCTGGATGGAACAAAAAAAGATCTCAATTGTTCTTATGGAAACTGTTGAGGTTCGTGCTTGGTACTACAGAGAAAGAGAAGAGTGAGTAATAAGAATTTGTATGAGAAAGTCTGTAGAAACCATATTATGTTGCTAAGTAAATAAACTCATGGTATTTGTGGCTCAGTCATTTTCCATGTGTTATGATCTTCTTGCTTTCCAAATATGCACAAAATGACATGAGATCTGCTCCCTGGGCATCACTGGCCACATTGTTATGGTTACTGTCATGTGTGAAGTGTCAATCTCAAACTCCCAATTTGTCTCATCCCACCCACCATCCTGAAGTTGGAAGTCTGAATTGAGTTCAGGGCATTATAGATCCCCTTTTTGTGTGTGTGAATATGCAAGATACTTGGGAAGAATGTGCAGAATCTCAGAATTGGAAAGGACCTCAATGGCCATTTAGTCTAATCTGGACCTCTGTAGGAATTCCCTCTACAAATCCCTAAATATTCATCCAGCCTCTGTCATAAGCTGTCCAATGGTGGAGAACTCACCACTTCCCAATGTAGCCTATTCTACCAAAGGCTGGCTGAATTGTTAATAAGCTTTTCTTGACCTTAAGCATAAATCTGCTTCTTTACAACTTTCACTTCAATGCTCCAACTAATACTAGAAGACAGTTACTCCATTCCCACCCCCACCCCCAACCACTCTCTCTCTGTCTCTCTATCTGTTGGTCAGTCTGTCTGTCTGCCTCTCTTCTTTTCTCCATGGCGATAAATCCCCAGCTCCTTCAACTCTTCCTCAAATGATATAAATGGAGACACTTCACCATCCTGACTCTCCTTCTTGGGACACTCTCCAACTCATCAAAGTTTCTCTTAAAATGTGCCACCTGGAGCTAGTCACAATATTCCAGATACTGACCAGAGAAGAGCAGAACCTCCTTATTCCTGGAAGTTATGTTTCTCTTAGAAACTTTATTGGTTCATTAACTTTATTGGCTGTTGTATTATACTATTGACTTACATTGAGAGTGTAGTGTATTGGGACATCCCAGAATACAAATGGATAATGTACTGGGCCCAGAATATAATAGGAGGAAGATATCCTGCTGGATCATCTTTAGGAAACAGCACAGAGCTTTTAATGACCCTAAGTTTCTTTTTGAAACAGGATATCTCCAAGTGGATGTCACAGAGACATCTCAAACTCAACATATTCAAAGTAGAACTCACTTTTCTCCCCAAAGACACCTGACCTCCTGATTTTCTGTTGGGTGGGAATGGAATATACATGTATGTAGTGTCTACTCTGAGCCAGGCATTGTGCTAGGCACTTTTGAAATGATCACATTTGACCCTTACAACCCTGAAAGGTAGGTATTATTATTATCCCTGTTTTATAGTCAAAGAACCAGAAGCAAATAGGAATCAAGTAACTTGCCCACCGTCCCACAGCTAGTAATTATTTGAGGCTAAATTTGAATTCAGGTCTTCCTGACTCCAAACCCAGAGCTTTAGCCACTGGATCACCCACAGCCTCTATTATGCTTTTAGTTACATAGGCTTACAACTCTGAAGTCATCCTTAACTCTTCCCTCTCCAATCCCTTACATTTAAGTAGCTGACAAGTCTTATTGGTTCTATCTACGTGACATCTCTTATACATGTCCCCTTCTCTTACTTGTACCACTCTGGTTCAGAGCCTCTCTAGTGCTTACTCTAGACTAATGCAATAATTTCCTAATTAGTCCATCTCTCTCAAATAACTTCTCTACAGAGGCATCAAATGGATTTTCCTAAAGCACAAGCCTTTCCATGTGACTCTGCTATTCATTAAACCTCAGACACCACCATGTACAGTGGGTGCCAGTGACATGGGTCTCCTTGCTGTTCCTTGAATAAAACATTCCATCACTTGACTCAGGACATTTTTGCTGGCTCTCCTTCTTCATCTCTGTCTCCCATCTTTCTTGGTTTCCTTCAAATCTAGGCTAAAATCACACCTTCTATATCTTTTCCAATCTCTCTTAATTCTAATACTTTCCCAAGCTGCCTCCAGTTTATCCTATCTAACTTGCTTAGCCACAGTCATTTGCATGTTGTCTCCCCATCAGACCATAAACACCAAAAGCAGAAACTGCTTTTCCCTTTCTCTGTATCCCAGTGTTCAATACAGTTCCTGACAAATTAATAAATGTTTATTGGCTGATGGACTATGACCTACTTCTAGGATCAAATGTAAACTCTTTTTGGCACTGAACACACTTTATATCTTGGCCCCAACAGACTCTTCCAGACTTATTACAATTATTAACCGACATTCCTATTATGATTTAGCCAAAATGGCTTTATGGTTCCTCATACACAAGACCTGATTTCCTATCTCCATGTCTTTGCACTGGCTAGTGCATTCCCTAGGAATGGAATGCCTTCTCTTTTCACTTCTGCCTCTTAGAATTCCTTCAAGGATCAACTCAAGTGCCACCTTATCCATAAAGCCTTTCCATATCCCATCACACCTGCTACTGCCTTTCTCCAAAAGTTATCTAGTAATTATTTTGCATATATGTTTGCACATATTTGTATATTTGTGTGTGTATGTATGTATGTGCATATATGTATTATGGCCCCTTGCTAAATTGTAAACTCAAAAGTAGCTACTCTTTTACATGTCTTTGTTTCCTCAATGCCAAACACAGTGCCTGGCACATAATAGGTGTTTAGTAAGTGCTGGGTTGAAATCATAGAGTTGTTGAAATATTTAAGTGCAGAAAAGTAGTATCAGAGTTTTAACTGCACTAAGAAAGTTAGGGGTATTGCTCCATCCACCCAGGCCATTTGTTTATTCATCCAACAAGCATTTATTAAGCACCTGCTATGGAGATGAGGACAAAATGAAATTGCCCCTGCCTCAAGGAGCTTACAGTCTTCTAGAGGAAAGGGGCTATCATAAGTGCATTGATAAGTCTAATATAAGGTAGATTGTGATGAGGAAAAGGAAGAAATCCAGAAAAAAAATGTACTCTAATAAAAGTTGGGAAAGGACCAATAGATCTGCTTCTAGAAGGGACATCTGCTCTAAACTCTTCTCCTTGCAGTTAAGAAAACTGAAACCTAGAGAATTAAGTGACTGACCCAAGGTCAAATATGTAGTTAACATTGAAGGTGGGATTTGAACCCAGGTCCTTTGACTCGATTCTTCTGGAGTCTCATTCTATTGTACTCTCCTCAGGAATTGTCTAGCTTCATCCAATGAGGTTGCATCTCTCATTTGGAGAGTAACATAAGAATCTGGGTTCCTTTTCTTGTTGGTCTAGTATGAGAATATTCAAAGACTGGTGGTTGGTTTGATTTGTCTATCAAGGAACATTTAATTACACCATCTCTTTCATAAATGTAGTTGCTTATGCTAGGTTACAATTAGATTTTCAAAAGGTCCCAGGACTCTTTAATTAAAGTCTGAGGCTTCTTAAAGGGAAAGATAGCAGAACTGCTGCACTCTGGCCACTATCCCACCTCTGATACCCATCCTTTGCACCTGTTTACTTCCTTCAAGATCCAACTTAAATCTTACATCCTCCACAAAGCCCTCCTTATGCTTCCCTTGCCCATTCTACTCAACAATGATCCCACCCTCTTTAGATCACTAAGAGCATCTCTTTGAACTTCTCTTTTGCATTTATTTCAATTTCCCTTCTATTATAGTTATTCCTGTACTTATCCTTCCCCATATTGACAATCAATAAACCAGCAAGCATTTAGTAAGCACCTACTATGTGCCAGAAAGTGAGGTGATAAATGGAAAGGATAAAGGATTGTAAGATCTGCTGTAGATCAGGGTCAGTGTATGTCTGGATAGCTCCTGTGCCATATAGATTATACTAAAGACTTAAACATGTTTGTTGAATAAATGTTTGTTTCAGTGTTCCTTGAAACCTTTTAAAATAAATTAATAATGACATCCAATGGTTAAGTAGGATGGGCCTAAATATGCCCTTATGTTTACAAATGTCTCCAGATATCTCCTCTCTGTCTTGGATTATTTCATAGCAAGTCCAGGGAATGGTTAGGAATCAATCAGACCCTGAACTCTTCAGTTGCCAGGAATGCATAGTACGTAGACTGTAATTTCTAAGCCAAATAATGTGTATTTGGAAATTTTATTCCACAAGAAACAACTTTTCCTTATTTATTGCATAATTGCTACCAGACGTTCCCTGCTTTGTTATGTTTTCAGATATCATTTGTATCTAAAGAAAGGAACAAGTACACCAATGAAATGTTTGAATTCCTTTGCATAACCCAGATGTGAAATCCTGGTTCCCAGATATTGCTGACATTGTGATGCTCGACTGCCAAATTCCAGCATTAGACTGTCCAATGACTGGGATCAGTGAGTAGATTGGTTGGCTTCCAAAGGTCACTTACATGGTCTCATTCATAAACTAGTTGGCCCTATTATTACATCTAGGCTTTCCAAACAAGCACCAGATCTGACCTTCAACATAAGTAGAGTATATGGTCGCAGATGCAGGCTGACTTAGGAGAATTAATAGACCTTTCTGACTCTTACTATCTTCTTTACCCTTGTGACATGGTGTTGGAGGTTCTACCACAGAGATGTGTTAAAAAAAAAAAAGAGGGAGGGGGCACTACATGTAGAGACAGGGAGACATGAGATCAAATACCACTTCATTTATTTACTACCTGTGTCACTCTGAGCAAGTTTTTAAAAATCTCTCTATCCATTAGTTCCCTCATCTCTAAAATGAGAGGGTTGGTGTTGATGATCTTTATGTTCTAATTCTTCTAATTAGAATTCTAATTCTAATTCTTCTTCTAATTCTAAACCTACAATCCTTTTGGCTCCTGGAGTCATTTATGGTCTTCTTTTATTATGTAAATACTCCTGTAAAGGGAAAAGGAATGAAATATGAAATAAGTTTACCCGAAGGTGTTAGATGACATCAGATTCTCTTTCCTCCCCCAGTAACATTTAGAACAATAAGATAACACTAGAACTTTTGCGAGAATTGGGTATAGGTATATTGAAAGAGGGAAAAGAAGGACAAAGAAAACATAGTGAGAGCACTAGAGATGGAGTCAGGCGTTTGGGATTTTAGTCCCCCCACTGAGTAATTTTAGCAAAATTTTATCCACCTAAGTACAGTTACCTAGAGAGAGGTCATATAAAATCACTACTATGAAAGAATAAAAGAGCAGTAGAAATGCCTAAAAACGTATGAGACAAAATCTAAGAAAGGGACAAATTGCCCTAGGTGCCTTCACATAGTAGTACAGGGAATAGTTAATTATTAAGATCAACTAGAGATCTTAATACAAAAAAAAATGCTTTTAGTGGATTTGGACTCAGGGATGGAGTCTGGCATATGGTTTGTTATTCTAAAGGAAAGATAGTAAAATAGTAGAGAACTATTATATATTAAGAAAATAACTTCATACAAGGTGTAACATCTATTTTATAGAAAGAGACATTGGCCAGAACCCACATAGAACACTTGGATTTGGAATGTTCCTTAATGACATGAAGCAAGTAATTATCACAATTTTGGGAGGAAGGAGAGACTAGAAAAGAGCATTAGAAAAATGTAAAGGAGAGAGGGCACAGTGATTCTTTAATGGCAACCACCATGGCTTTGCAATTCATGAGATAGCAGAGCAATCTAAAAAGGAGCCAAATGTGGCTTCTTCTCTTCCCATGTCACTGAGGGGGGGAAAATACAAAATTCAGGAAGTTGTCCCAAAGAGTTGGACTATAGACTGATCTGATCATTGTTGGCCTGTCACAAACTGAACTATTCACATTTGCTACTCTTTTAGCTAGATGCAATTGGAGCCTGTTTTTAGGCATGTTCTGTCACTCTGTTAAAAAATGTGTTGTACAAAATAGGTTTTAACCCTCATAAACTCCTGTAATTATCCCAGGTATGTATATTCCCTTATGTATACTGCTTTCTGACATAAGTACACATGAGTATTCATTTTTTAGATAAGAGTTGAGATCCCAAATCCAGTCTTTTGTTGAAAAGTATATCCCCCCTCCTTTGCAGAGACAGGTGGTCCTTTAAGAACATTTGATTCATTGTCAGATTCTTTTCACTGTGTTGATCAGCTTTACTGATTTTTCCCATGTACTTCCTTTTTTGTTTTTAACTTTTTGAAATTGGATGCCTCGCTAGGAAAAGGGAGGGGAAATGATACCAGGAAAATTTAAGAAATGTACAAACAGAATATATAAATTTTATTATAAAAATGACAACTTTATGAAGAAGCCACTCTTCCATTTTAGAATTTGTAACAAAGAGGAAAGCCTGGCTTCATCAGTCATGAATCTTAGATTTTAGGAACAAAGATTTCAAAGGATTCAGAGGCAAGATCCAAGGGATTAAAATTCTACAGGGGAAGTCAGCATAGGAGAGATGGGAACCTGTCAAGAATAAAATTCTGAAGACATGAAGAGAAAAAAAATTCAGTGAGAGAAAAAAGGAAATTGTCTAAAGAAACCAATGTGGAAGAGCAAAGAAGGAATTATTCTATTTATATTGTTTAAAAACAAATATAAACAAAAGGTATTGTTATGGGGTTCAGATGTGTACTCCTGGGGTTTGGGAAGGATACCTTTTGCAATAATGCAAGACTCCAAAACTTGGCTTAAAAACAAAAAGAGAAATTTATTAATTTAGAAAGTAATGTTGAGAATGGCCAAGAGGATAGCAAGGTGGATAGTAAGATGGGGAGCAGTTCCTGGGAGGACAGCATGGATGGAAAAACTGTTCCCCATGAGTACAGCATGGATGGAAAAGCTGTCCTCCAGACAACATCGATTCTGGGGATTTTATACTCTTTATAACAGATGCTATGTCATGGTGTGGACGTGACTTAGAGTGCTAGTTACTCGGGCATTTGGTAGGGTGAGGTGGACATCTTACTGGGGTCTGCCTGGAGGCATAAATATTCATCTCTTTGTCCATCTTAAATCTAGAGGATGATCAAAGAAGATAAACATCTCAGGACCTGAGGGGGGTCATTGGGTGTTTCTAGATTCAGAGTCACGGGGATGCAAGGGAGCTAGGGAGTTTCCCCGATAATAGTTCGCCTGGGTTTCTTGGGGTACAGTGCCCATGTCAGTATCAGGTAATAAAGGATGAATGTAACAGTGTGGCAAAGGCCTAAAAGAATGGTGCCCAAAACACTAAACTAGAATAAGCTGAGGTTGGAGAGGGGTAATAAATACAATAAAAAGTTTTTTTAAAGCATTCTGGGGATAAATGAAGAAACTATAGGACTATGACCAATATGGAGTGGCATAATGATAATAAGCAATTAAAAGAAGAAAGAGCCACTAAATAATAATTGTTCTTGTTTTTTCTTCCAAGCAAAATAATCTCTGGAAATACAAGAACATATTAAAATGAGTTATGGAGAGTTAAAACTCAAGATAAGAATTTGTTAATAGAGGACTTTAAGCTGCTCTGGAAGAGGTGACTAGACTTGAATGAATGATATCCTAGGATAATGAAAGGCTTGGCAAATGGATCTTCTAAGTCATTGTCATTCATCTTTGAAAGATCATAAAGAATTTAAAAGATGACACAGAAGAGGAATCAATGATTTTTAAAACAGGGAAAAGACTAGGGGAGGGCTGTTAAATGTTTAACAACCAGCTCTCTGAAAAAATGTCTAAGCCTGGTGCTCTATCCATTGTACTACTTTGCTGCCCTATGGCAGTTCATTCTTAACCTATGATTAAAAGAGTCATGATATGAGACAGTGTGAGGTAAAGCAGGGGTGTCATACTCCAATAAAAATGGTGTATGAGCACCCTTATATCTACATGTTGACATATTAACATTATATACATTCTATTATAGTTTTCATTTGTTAAATGTTTCCCAATTACATTTTTATCTGGTTCCTGTGGGTCTTACAATCAATGAGCTTCTAGTATAGAAGACAGAGTTACTCTTGGAGTTAAGACCTGAGTTCAAGTCCTACTTTTGACACCTATTGGGCCTATGGCCCTAGGTAAAACCATAACCTCTCAGAGATATGGCAATTGACAATCCGAAATAGTAGAGGAAGACCCCTGTTTGGGAATTTCCTCAATGAAAGTAGTTCTTAAAAAAGAAAAAAGATCCTACCAAATATAAATATGTCTTGGACTTTTCTCAAAGAAATATTGGTGGGGGCAGCTAGGTGACTGAGTAGATTGAGAGTCAGAACTAGAGACAAGGCCCTGGGTTCAAATCTAGCCTCGGACACTTCCTAGCTGTGTAACTGAGCAAGTCACTCAATTCCAATCACCCAACCCTTACTTGTCTTCTGCCTTGAAATCAATACATCGTATTGGTTCTAAGATGGAAGACAAGGGTTAAAAAAAAAGAACCTATGGGTCTTCTTGTTTTAAAACATATTCTAGTAAAAGTTAGCATCCTATCGAATCTTAGTGATACTTAAGACATATTCTCCATCTTGCATTAGACTGGCTTGTTCAGCTTGATTCTAAACCATACTCTATGCATTTATTTGTATATAACTTCCTGAAGCTATAGGTTTTATAGGCTCATTTCTTGGCTGTTGTCTCCCACAAATTTTGAAGTATCCCTACTGCTATTATTTTTCTTGGCTTGATGGCTGTTATCTATAGACTCCTCTTTTTTTATTTATTTATTTTTTTAAACCCTTACCTTCCGTCTTGGAGTCAATACTGTGTATTGGCTCCAAGGCAGAAGAGTGGTAAGGGCTAGGCAATGGGGGATCCTCTTTTTTATTTTAAAATCCTTTGGTTAGATTCACAAGACTACGTCATACTAGTTCTTGTCATGTTCTTAGCATTACTGGCCAGAAACTTGCCCTTCCTATATATTAAATTGTGATCAGAAATCCCAATAACATTCTCTATCATTGTCTTCTTAAACAGTGTTAACTTGGAAATAATGAAGAACTATTAAATAGTCAGAAAAACCAAGTCTTAAATCAGGATAGGGATAAGTCCAATTTGGCCCTTTACTCAGAGTCGGCGCCACAACCTTTTCAGGGTGCAAACCTGGACTCTGGGGATGTTATCCCTAGGGAGTGCCACAACACTCGATGACAACTCCAAGGAACAAAAGAATTTAAATTTAAATTTAATTTAAATGTCTATTGTCTGAAGGCAGAGTGGTAAGGGCTAGGCAATGGGGGTTAAGGGACCCGTCCTGAGCCCCACAGCTGGGGAGTATCTGAGGCCAGATTTTAACCCAGGACTGCATGTCTGTAGGCCTGGTTCTTAGTTTGCTGAGCCACCCATTTTCCTCTTCAAAGTTAGTTGAATCTTCTCCCTGACACGCAGGTGAAGTCAATGCTATTACCAGAACAGTCAAAAGGTATCCTTTTAAATAGCCCATTGCTTAAAAGTCTGTTTGAAAAGTCTGTTTCTTCTCTCTCTCCTGCTATGAACCCCCTATGGTCAATACCCCATCCACGTGGAGGCTTAGCCTAAGAGAAAATTACCTGTTCTCCTTTCCCTCGTCTCTCCCCTCTGCCCATGTGGCCAATACTGTTACCAGCTGGTCGCAATGAGTCCTGAGCGATCTGCTCCAAGGATCTGGGTGATGAGCCGGCTGGGTTGGAGGCCAGATGGATGAGAGACAGACCTCCGGGGTGGGTAGAGCCAGGAGCCAGAGCACAGACAAACAGGGCCGGGACCTCCGGCACCAGGTGAGAGGCCAGGAGCAGAAGCAGGAGCCGGAGAGGGCCACAGGCAGGAGCTGATCAAGATGGTTTTCTAAAGAGCATCTTGGAGAAACGTGGCTTTAAAAAAATCATTATCTAAGCTAAAAAATTTGAGAAGTTCTCATTCAATCTAGTGGTCACCATACTGTAACAGTTAAAATTTAGGGGAGACTGAGGCAGGTAGAAATTAGTTTCTCTCTGCAAGGAATATTATATTTTTTAGAGGTTTATTAAAGGTTAAAGATTAAAGAAAATACAGAATAAGAAAAAACATGTGCCTAGGCCAGAGGCCTAGGCAAGATAACCACACATCACAGAAGAGATGCATCTGCTCCAAAATGGAAGCCCAAAAGCGAGAGAGCCCCAAAAACCTTTGCCACCAGCTAAAATCCTTCCTCAATCTTGGCCCATCTCAGAATTCCCGTGAGATTACAAAGCATTTTGGGGAAGTGGAGCAAGGGCTTGTGGGGATTAAAGTCCAGAGTTCAAATCTCAATTTTACAGTTCCTTCTGATAATGTCATTTGCTTCCAAGTGAATCATCAGAAAAAGGTTTTGGGGGCAGCTGGGTGGCTCAGTGGGTTGAGAATCAGGCCCCAAGACAGGAGGTCCTGGGTCCTATCTGGCCTCAGACATTTCCCAGCTGTATGACCCTGGGTAAGTCATTTAACCCCCATTGCCTAGCCCTTACCGCTCTTCTGCCTTAGAACCAATACCCAGTATTGATTCTAAGATGGAAGGTAAGGGTCTTTAAAAATAAATAAATAAACAAACTAACTAACTAATGAATGAATGAATCAATAAATAAAAAGAAAACAGGTTCTCTCCTTTGGCAACTCTTGGGAGGGTGTGAGATGTTGATCCAAACCTAGTCTCTCCCATACTGTCTTCCAATTTTCCCAGCAGTTTTTATCAAACAGTGGGTTTTGGTCCCCAAAACTGAGATTTTTGGGTTTATCATAGACTGTCATGCTGAAGTCATTTACTCCAAGTCTATTCCACTGATCCTCTTTTCTGTCTCTTAGCCAGTACCAAATTGTTTTTTTGATGACCACTACTTTATAATAGAGTTTGAGATCTGGGACTGCAAGGCCACCTTCCTTTGCACTTTTATTTCATTATATCCCTGGATATTCTTGATCTTTTGTTCTTCCAAATGAACTTTGTTATGTTTTTTTCTAATTCAGTAAAAAAGTTTTTTGTAGTTCAATGGGTATAGCACTAAATAAGTAGATTAATTTGGGTAGGATTGTCATTTTTATTATAGCAGCTCATACCAGCCATGAGCAATTAATGTTTTTCCAATTGTTTAGATCTAGTTTTAATTGTGTGGAGAGAGTTATGTAGATGTGTTCGTATAGTTACTGTGTTTGTCTCGGCAGATACATTCCTAAGTATTTTATTTTGTCTAGGGTGATTTTAAATGGAATTTCTCTTTCTAATTCTTGCTGCTGAAATGGATTGGAGATATATAGAAATGCTGATGACTTATGCAGGTTTATTTTGTATCCTGCGACTTTGATAAAATTGTTGATAATTTCGACTACATTTTTAGTTGATTCTCTAGGATTCTTTAACTAAACCATGATATCATCCGCAAAGAGTGATAGCTTAGTCTCCTCACTGACAATTTTAATACCTTCAATTTCTTTTTCTTCTCTAATTGCTACCACTAGTGTTTCCAGTACAATGTTAAATAATAGAGGTGATAATGAGCATCCTTGTTCCACTCCTGATCTTATTGGGAAGGCTTCTAGTTTATCCCCATTGCAGATGAAGTTTGCTGATGGTTTTAGATATATAGTTTATTGTTTTTAGGAAAGGCCCTTCTATTCCTATACTTTCTAGTGTTTTCAGTAGGAATGGGTGTTGTATTTTATCAAAGGCTTTTTCTGCATCTATTGAGATAATCATGTGGTTTTTGTCGGTTTGCTTGTTAAAATGGTCAATTATGTGGATGGTTTTCCTAATATTGAATCATCCTTGCATTTCTGGAATGAATCCTACCTGGTCATAGTAAATAACCCTCATGATCACTTGCTAGAGTCGTTTTGCTAGTATCCTGTTTAAGATTTTTGCATCTATATTCATTAAGGAGATTGGTCTATAGTTTTTTTTTTCTCTGTTTTTGACCTGCCTGGCTTTGGATCAGTACCATGTTTGTGTCATAGAATGAATTTGGTAGAACTCCTTCTTTGCTTATTCTGTCAAATAGCTTGTATAATATTGGGATTAGTTGTTCTTTGAATGTTTGTTAGAATTCATTTGTGAATCCATCTGAACTTGGGTATTTTTTCTTAGGGAGTTCTTTGATGGCTTATTCTTTTTCTGATATGAGGTTGTTTAGGTAATTTCTTTCTTTATTTATTAGTCTAGGCAATTTATATTTTTGTAAGTATTCATCCATATCACCTAGATTGCCATATATTTTTTGCCGTATAATTGGCCATAGTAGTTTTTAATGATTGCCTTAATTTTCTCTTCATTTGAGGTGAGGTCTCCTTTTTTATCTTGGACACTGTCAATTTGGTTTTTTTCTTAAGTAGACTGACTAGTACTTTGTCTATTTTATTTGTTTTTTCAAAGTACCAGCTTCTAGTCTTATTTATTAAATCAATAGTTCTTTGACTTTCAATTTTATTAATTTCTCCTTTGATTTTTAGGATCTCTAATTTAGTCTTCATCTGAGAATTTTTTATTTGTTCACTTTCTAGTTTTTTAATTTGCAAGCCCAATTCATTGACCTCTGCCCTTCTTAATTTGTTAATATATGAACTCAAGGATATAAATTTACCCTGAGTACTGCTTTGGCGGCATACCATAGGTTTTGAAAGGATGTCTCAACATTGTCATTTTCTTCAATGAAATTATTAATTGTTTCTATAATTTGTTCTCTAACTAGCTGATTTTGGGGAATCATATTATTTAATTTCCAATTAATTTTTTATTTGGCTCTCCATGTACCCTTACTGATCATTATTTTTATTGCCTTATGATCTGAAAAGGTTGCATTTGTTATTTCTGCTTTTCTACGCAGTTTTATGCCATGTTTTTATGACCTAGTTCAGATTGGTTGGACTGGGTGTGATCTGAGGCCAACACCTCCTAAAAGGCTGGAGCAAATATGGAGGATCTCCACAGCTCTGGCCAGGCTGCCAGTTCTATGTTCCCTCTCCAGCTCCTTCCCTGCCATCTGTGTTCGACACTCTGAGCTTGACACAACCCTGCCCGCAAGATACACCCTCCAGACCAACACCTTTGCCCACCCAGAAGTTCCCGCTGCCACTCGCTCTAGGTGGGTGGGGGGAGGGATCCTGAGACCTTCATTCTGCCTTCCCCTTAAACCTGAGTGTTCTTGGATTCCAGCTTTTGTGGGGCATACCTTTTGATTTGAGTCCAGCAGGAGGGTTCCTTTGCTCTGTCTTGTTGTTAGGTTTGATTTTCAGTCCCCTAGGAGCATTCAGTTTGTGATAGGTATGGAAGGGTATTCAGAGGTCTGAACTTCTGCTCCTTCTAGGCCACCATCTTGACTCTGCCCCCTTCAAGTAGTTGCTTTCTTAGGAGATTCAGTTCCTTCCTTTTTTTAGAAAAGCCTTTTATCTAGTTCTTACCTTTAACTGTTCATAATATTATTTCCCTTTGTTCTTCTCATGATGTTCTTTTATCCTCTGCTTCCTGTCCCAGGTCAAGAATCTCCTCTATCTCTTCAGATTCTTTTTCTTCTTTCTTTTCCCAAAGAAACCTTTCTGGCTTTTAAAAAAAGAAACACTTCTTTCTCCATGATAATTATAAGAATGGAAAGATATCTTTGGACCCTCTAATTTTTTTTTCTAGTGAAGGAGATAAGTCTCAAGTTTAAAATATAGAGTAGTCATCATTTGGCTGTGGGGGAAAAATACAAACCCCTTTTACTCAATGCATATCACTGTAAAATGCTTCCCGTTTTCTCAAATTTAAGATGAGATCTTAGATTGAAGAAATAATGAGAAATAAATGATCTAAAATCACTTGCTGCTAAGAAAGCTCTCATTCCTCCTACTCATTTTTAGTTTTGTCAAATTGCCTTGAATATTCCCATATGTGTTCAGGAATAATAATAGCTAGCTTTTTATGGCATGTCAGGTTTATAAAATATTTTACAAATATTAATTTTGATGATCCTCACAATAACCCTAAGCAGGAAGTGCTATTATTATTATTATTCCCTTTTCACAGATTGAGAAACTTGGCAAAAAAAGAAAAAGGTTAAACAACTTGCCTAGTCACATAACTACAAAGTATCTTAGACAAGATTTAAATTCATCTTCTTGATTATAAATCCAGCATCCTAGCCATTGGGCCCCAGCAGCCTCTATATAGTCTAAACTCTTTAAAAGGAGAGAATGCTTCAAAACAGCAAAATCCTATAACACCTTAAGTTCTATGGAGACTGTATTTCTTACTTTAAAAAATTAGTTTATTAATAGACCACTCAAGAAAATCTGACCTGTCAGTAAATTCCCTACACAGTCCAAACAGATGCCAAAGAACAGGCAATAGCCAGCATGCCCAGTAGAAAGCTGGGTCAAGTAAGAGAAGTCAAACAAGAGAGCAAAATCTTGGCCAGAGGGTCTTTTTCACAATGCCATCAGGGAGAGCTTTCTGGCTACTCTGTCTGCTCATTGGATCATCCTCAGAAATCCCAGGGACAAAGAGAAAAGGTAAGAAGGATGAAAGACAGGGGGGAAAAATCTTGGCCAGACGAGGGGGGCAAAAAAACTCAAGTAAGCATTTGCAGCCCAATGTGATGTCATCACTTGGTCCCTCCCTTGGACATCCTAAGTGGTTTCTGATTGGTTTAACAGTCACAGGAAAGGTAGATTCAGAGACCTTAACTCCTCTCTCCTTACTTCACCATAGGAAGGGGAGGGTTTTTTGAATGGGACAAATCCCTTCCTCTCCACACATGGTTGGGTCACTGCAGTCCAAAATGGTGGCTGCTTAGTGCCTAGAGGAGTGATGGTGAACCTTTTAGAGATAGAGTGCAGGGCCCAACACCCATCCCACCTACCTGACCAAGTGACTGTGCCCCTCCCCACCACATGCTGGGTATGCCTGCCCCTTACCCCACACAGGGGAAGAAGGAAATGCTCCCATTGAATTGCTGGGCAGAGGGGCAGATGAAGTGAGGAATGTCCTCAGCCAGTGTAGAGAGGGGGAGGTAGTGGCCCGAGTACTCTGCTCCCCTCCAACTTTACTACCTGTGAGTCACCCACTTGACCCCTTGTGCCCACCCATGGGGCTGCCTGACAGAAGGGTGATGTGTGTGAAAAAATGTTACCAGGCATAGTAGAAAGAGGGAGGGGAGCAGTTCTACCCGAGTCCCTCTAGTAATGAGCTCTGGGGATGGGGGGTGGAGAGGGAGGGTGGAGGAGTGTCCACAGGGAGTGCTCTGTGTGCCATATTTGGCACTCGTGCCATAGGTTTGCCATCACTGGCCTGGAGTTTGTTCATTTTACTATCCAGTCTCTCTAGTGGACCAAGTGGCTATTCATCTCCTCTCTAAATCCTGTTATTCTTTGGAAAGATCTTAACAAAAAGGAATACACAACCCAGTGTCATAGCCTTATGGAAAAATTGTGCTTTAAATAAAATACTTATTTTGTGAGGGGGGTGAATCAAAGAGAAAATTATCTTCCAATTCAATATTAATTTTTGACAACCCCAGTGCCTAGCAATGTCCTTTTCTCATAGTAAGTACTTAATGTTTGTTTAACTGAAGGAAGCTTAGAGAACATCTAGACTATCTCCCTCCCAGTACAATGTGCCATACATGGTTCAAAGTTTGCAAAAAGCAGTCTGGATTGATTATATCCTTCACTTGTAGGCTCAGTTGTAAGAAAGAACAATACCTGAAATTGCTTCAGAGGCCAACAATCCCAAACCCCTCATTTTTCAAAGGTGGAAATTGAAGATGAGAGAAGTTCATTGGATTGGACCAGAATTACATGGCAAGTAAGTATGTGAGGCAGGATTTGTAATGGGGAATGAGGAATTAATGTACTGCTCTCCTTGGGAGCCCCTTTGATCTTGAAATTGGTGGGAATTATACCCGATAGTCTCATTCCTCCTGGAGAGGCAGTTTTACAGATAGTCATCTGACTTTATAGGCAGGATGGTCTGATTTGAAGTTTTTTCCCTGATACATATTGACTATGTGACTCAGTGTCCCTAGCAACTCTCTAGGAATAGATGGTACAGAAAAAGTACTAGTCTATATTGGGAGAGTAAGTTTCCTTCGTTTAGTACTTTATTTGATTTTACACAACTATATTATTTTGTACTTTCTGATTTATTGCTTTCAAATCTCTCTTCTGACACATTTTTAGTCAGATGATCATGGGTTTTTCATTTACCTCTCTGATAGTAAGTGATATTTGGCATGCCCCAAGGCAGAGGCAATGTCTACATGATGCCATAACATATGGCAAAAAAGTGAGAAATGCAGTCAAACATTTGGGAATTTTATCTACAGCAAATAGTAGACTGCTTGCATTTAGAAGTTCAACTGAACCTCCCAAGTATTTTGGTGTAGTATAGACCCAGGCAAAAAAGTAATTTATTTCCCTTGGCTTACCATAAAAAGAGGCACATGGTTTTGGCACCACATATTTAGTTCATTGTTTTCAGTTTTTCTTCTAAAATCTCTTTCAGCTGGAAACAGTCATAAGCAGTTTGTGCTTTTTTTTCCTTAGCCACCAGTATGGCTCAAAGATATGAGAATAAAACCTATTGTCAGAGCTCCAGTACCCTTGTTAAATTTACAGCTAAGCTGGTTGAACCAAGGGCTTGTAGCAGGGGCCATGGTTGAGCAATACAAGGAATTGCCCCTGGAGCTTAATTCCATATTCTTAATGTCCTTTGGCAGGTCCAGGGAATGGATTTGGATCTTCTGATGAGGTCAAGTCTAAGCTGAATGAACAGAGTCAGTTATGTACTCAGCATTCTGATGGCTGCTATGGAGTGTTAAAGGTTTGATCACAGATCTCCTCTGTGGTCTGGAGCTGAGAGAAGGCAATGGTGGCATAAGGTTTGCTGTCCAAATATAAAGAATACAACTGATAAAATAGGGTGAGTAGTATCTCATGAGTTCGGATCAGTGATAATACAGAATTAAAGCAGAACATATGATATCAGTAAACACATACCTTTATTGTTGCCTGCAGCCAAAAAGAATATAGGAGATTCATTTGTAGGGATAAGGAATGGTGTTTGATTATGAAAGCCAGATCAATCACTTACACAATAAGTGGATAAACAAAAAATAAAATAGCAGTAAAGGTCCACAAAAGCCCTTTCTACTTAAATACATCTAGTATATAAATAATGCCTCTTTACAAGTTGTTTAGGAAGTCAAGGGTAGAAAATATAGAAGGACTCATATGGTCCCAAAGCATATATACTTACCAATTTATAAGTTGCCATTTGCCTCTTTTTGTATCCCCAGGGTTTAGTACAATATCTGGCAGATAGCAGATACTTAATAAATAGAAGAAGAAGGAGGAGGAGGAGGAGGAGGAGGAGAAGGAGAAAGAGAAGAAGGAGGAGGAGGAGGAGGAGAAAGAGAAGGAGGAGGAGATGAAGATGAAAGAGGAGGAGGAGGAGATGAAGATGAAGGAGGAGGAGATGAAGATGAAAGATGAGCAGATATTTGTATCTTTAACACCTTGCACAGAGATTCACACATAGTAATAATGATTGTGTGGATGGATTTGATTGGCTTTCAAATGGTACCCAGACCAGAAAAAGAAGGCCATACTTGGGCTTTTACTGACATCAAGGCCAGCAAGAGTGCAGGCCCAGCTCCCCAAAATCTCTAAACACACTCCTTTCTAACTCATCTCTTGGGACTTCAGAGAGGGTGACTTTTATTAATTCTCCATTAAAAGTGGGAAATAGTGTAGTGGAAAGAGTATTAGAAACAGACAAAGTTGGAATGGGCTGTTTGGGGAGACAATCTGTTTTCCTTCACTGGAAGTCTTCATGTAGAGGCTGGATTACTACTTATCATGTTTATTACAAAAGAGGGAAGTCCTATTCAAGTATATATTGGATTAGGTGGCCTCCGAAGTAATTTCCTTTTATGGGATTCTGTGATTCAGTCATGTTATTTCTATATACAAGAACATTGTACCTATAATCAGAAAACCTAATTTTAGTCCTAGATCTATCACCAGCAAGAGATGGGTGTCTTTGGGCAACTCACTTTTCTCTCTATAAAATGGGATTTCATTATTCACACAAATAGAATATAATACTTAATAATATATTCATACTAATATTTAATATTAGAGGTAGCTAAATGGCTCAGTGGATAGAACAGTGGATTTGAAGTCAGGATGATATGAGTTCAAATGTGACCTCAGACATTTATTAGCTTGTGACCTTGGGAAAATCACTTAACCTCTGCTTACCTTAATCAACTGGAAAAAGAAATGGCAAACCAATCCAGTATTTTTGCCAAGAAAATCTGATAGAGGTTTATGGTCCATAGAGACACAGAGTTGGCCATGATTTAAAGACTGAACAACAACAATACAAAATTATAGGGTCATTGTAAGGATTAAAGAAGAAATTAACTGGACCCCTCTCTCCAAAGCCACAGTTTCATCTTACAAGTGGCAATTTGGTAGCTCACTAGACAAAATGGTGGACATGGAGTCAGGAAGTTGTGAGTTCAAATCCAGCATCAGACATTTACTATCTATGTCATCCAGGGAAAGTCTCTTAACCTCTTTCTGCCTCATTTTTTTCATCTGGAAAATGAAAATAGTGAAACAACTAATTCCCAGAGATTTTGTGAGGATAATATGATATAATATTTGTAAGACACTTTGCAAGCCTTAAAACGCTTTATAAATAATAGATAGCAGATGTAGACAATGATCATGAATTGAATCTCTCTCCCCGCTTTCTCCCAACTTGGGTGAATGATGAAATAGGAAGGATGAGGGAAAGAAAGAAATTTTTAAAACACAAAAGTTTTTTTTTGCTCTAAGGACCCAGGTATAAATTTAAAAGTTAATAAATGGAATTGGTTCAGGGAAGAATTATTAATTCAGCAATAAGGCAGAGGTATGGGAATGGAAATGATTGGTGAGTAGTTGTAGATATAGGATTGGAGTTAGTAGAGTTTAGATTTATAATTATAGACCAATTTCCCTGACCAGCTCTATGTGTGCTCAGGAGTAGAAATCTCAAAGCACTGAATGACAATGTACACCCTTCACCTCACACTGAATGGTAGTTCATGCATTGGTCCAAACTTTTGCTAGACTTGACTATGCTACAACTATAGCTGCTTTGGAAAATAATCACCTCACTTTCTTGGGCTATATTAATAAAAGTATAGAGTCTTTTAATTACTTACTTTATGTATTGGTTATGTTAAAATTCTCAGGTGTCTACCTCTCTTTTTTCCTACTCCATACTAAAGAAGGTATCATTTGACTATATGTATATACACTGTGTCTTTTGTTTTCTACTTATCAGTTTTTACAGAAATTACACTTATTCTGCTTGGTCTCCAGGGCAAGATTGGATCATTGGTTACATGTGAGATGGAAATATTTTTTGGTTCAATATTTGAATGAACTTCCCAATAACTAGAACTGTCCAAAATAAAATGGGGTGTCTTAGGAGATTGAGTTCCTTGTCACTGGAGATCTTCAAATAGAGGTCAGATACATGTTTCTTATATGTTCCTAAATTTAAGATTTAGTCATTTTTAGAAGTGAAATAATACAATTGATCCAATTGGTGCTTTAAAAATAGCCAATGGTATTTCTGTAGAACCCCACACTCTACTCATAGCATTGTTTTTATACTGATTGCATATCGTCATTGAACATGTCAATCAATGAACCTGAATTCAAAGAACGTTAATGGTAGAATGAACTACACTACCAACTCCAACCACAGTTTACAGTTTTCAAATAGTTCTGAAATTCAAGTGGAAATATAATTATAAGACTGGAATGATGAACATGTTGAGGTTCAGTGGGTTTATTTTTCAGTGGAGAGAAAATTCATAGTAAACATCCAGGAACTAAAATTTTTATTAAATGTTTTAGTATTATAATTATTAAAAATAAAAATAATAGCAATAATAGCAAAGTATCTCAGTGTACCCATATCCGCACCTTTTCATGAAGGTGAAAAGGACAGTACATTCTCAGGAACTATATATTTGACTAGAAATCCAGAGAAAGAAGTTGTGAAGTTGACCAAAAATAACTTCCCATTGAATAAGTAGTCCAAGAATATGAACAGTTCTCCAGCGTTGAATTCCAAACTATGAGTTGTGAAAAATCAAAACAATGGGATGCAAATCAAAATAGCCCTGAGGTTTCATCTCTTGTGCTACAAAAACAAAAACAAAAAATCCCCCAAACTTAGATGACAAAAGATGGAAATAGTGTTGAAGGCATTGTAGAAAGATTGGTCCAAACATATATTGTGGTCCAAACATGTAATGTGGAAGGGACTGTGAATTGACAAAATCATCCTGGAAAGGAATTTGAAATGATAAAAATAAAATAACTAAAATGTCCATTCACATTGACCCAGAGATTCCACTTTAAGGTATATCCCCCAAGGAGATCAATGACAAAAAAGAAGGGCTCCTATACTATATATATCGACTTTTTTTTTAAGCTAGAAATAAAGTAGATGCTTATGAACTGGGAAGTGACTAAATAAATTACAGTATGTAAATATAATGGAATATTATTTGGCTGTAAAAAGCAATGAGCATGATAAATGCAATGAAGCATGGAAAGATTTTCTTAAACTGATGCAAAGTGAAGTAAGTAGAGTTAAGAAATTCATATACACAGTTACTACAAAATATTAACACAAAAATGCAAATAACAATCACATAATAATATAAACTGGATACTGCCAAATTATGAAGAATAAATTTGGCCCCAAAAAGAGAGATAAGAGAAAACATTTCCCTCTCCTCATTTTTTTTACAGAAAAGGGAGCATGGATCATTGCATACAGCATCAAAATTTTAAAATATATTATTGGTTTTGCTGAATTTTTTTCTCTTTTAAAAATTCTTCATTATAAGGTATTTTAAGGTCATTTATAAGGTCATTTAATCTCCTTCTAGAATTTAAAGAAAAAGGCTTAAGAAAATCAGATGCCAAACACAAACAATAGAATTCCCTCTACATTCACTTTGTGGAAAGGAAAATTAAAGCAAGCTCTGGACATTCTGCCACTGAGTTGGAACCAACAGCAGTTGGACTGTTAGAGAGAGGATATTGACATGACTGACAGTTGGTTGGGGGAGGGGCAAATGGGAGTGGCAGTTGGTCTTGTGACTCAGGCTCTTCTTGACCCTGGAACTGGGAGGAGGCCTCTCTCCCTGCCTCTGGATAGAAGTGCCTCTATTCCTGAATTTCCCAACTGTGTGCTCTTCCTAGATCCCTATGATCATGTTTATCAGACAAAAGGACTTAAGGGAAGCATTTTGGACTGTAAGGCTGGTCTTTAGGGGCATCAGCCCAAAGAGACAGGCCCAACCAGCTCTGAATGTCAGAACATTTTTTTCCTCTTGCTATCTACTGTTAAAGACTTTGAATTTAAGAAAGCTAGCTTTAGCATAGACAGGAATGACAGAAACTCTCCACCAGCCTGTGAGGCCTGGCCTCAGCTCAATAGCTGAGAGAGACTCAAACCTCATCTAGGGAAATTCCTCTTCCCTCTTCCCTGATACCTCCCCAATCCAAACTTGTTATTAAAATTTATCTTTATTTAAATATCGCAGTCATTTCAGGGGACACAGAGGGAGCTGAACCTCAGGACAGCCAGTCAACTATAAAAGGTCCTTATCAGACCCCTGCTGGGCGATTAAGTCTTGGGGAGGCTTGTCCTCAGGAGGGTCTTTGCTTACCTGCTCTGGGGTGTCTTCCACATTAATCCAATAGAGAAGATGTCCCCTCAGGCTATTATAAGTGGCCCATTTCTCAGGAACCCCATTTTTCAAAATAGCCTCCTGGTAGGTGGCATCTATCTCCTTTTATCTCGCCAGCAGTCATATCCCCTCTCTCTCTTCAACTCCTCCATTCCTGCCACAAAACCTTCCATATTCCCTGTTCATCATATTTTCCCAATAACTATTACAACTTACAATATTAAGCTGATATTTATATGATCCATATATTATCTAATTTTTTCCACACAACATCCCTTATTATCTAGTGTGTTGTAATGAAAAGCACACTGAATTTGGAGTCAGAAGGCCTAGATTTAAATCCTATCTCTGACTCTTGCTAGTAATGTGACCTTGCACAAATCACTTTTCTATGAAGTTGGTTTCCACATTCATAAAATGAGTTAGACTAGCTGATTGCTGTCACCCCTTTATGTAATAAATCTATGATCCCCATTTTCTGGATGAAGAAACTGAGGTTCAGTGAAGCTATGTGACCTGCCCATGGTCAAGAGTGTGGCATGGCAGGAATTCACACTGGATCTTCTAATAGAAAGTCCAGTATTCTATTTCCTCAGTGTATTGAGCACTTAGCTAATTTCTAGAAACCTTATTGGTTTAAAAAGACAGGATATGTAGTATTGGGATAGAAATTTAAGCTTTGTCTGTCACTTTTTTTGTAGGTTCTTTTGTCCTTAATGAAAGATTTTTTGAGTCTTTTCGAAGACTGGGCTAAATAGAGAGTCTATACCAAGACAGAAGTATTGCTACTGAAATCTCCTTAACACTTCTTCCTACTGGCATTTTTTTTCTCCCAAAGAAAAAGAAAAGGTCATTTTGTTTTGTTTTGTTCATTACCCCACTCCACAACATAACTACAAAAACTTTTTTAAATCACTTAAATACAGAAATAGGATTACCCCCTAAGAGTGCTTGTGTTAAATGATTTTTGATCAATCTCACTATCAGTGTTTGTTTCTGGGGTCTTCTTTCAATGGGCTTGAAGAGTGCATTTATAGAGCAGTAAATGTTTTTAATGTCATCTAGTCTAAGCCCTTGCCTTTGGGCAGATGAACAACCAACCCACTGAGGATGGATGGCTTTCTTTCCTTTTCTTAAAGATTTCCAGATGCAGCAACCACAAACTTCTGCTACCCTTTCTACTGAGATTTTCCCCTTTGTAATCATGTCCCTCTCACAGATTATCAGAAGTTTGGACAGCTCTCCTGACATTCTAGTTAGCACAATACACCTAATCTTAGTGCTGGAGTTCTGCCATCTCTGGAGTTTTCTTGCAAAGGATTTATCTCAGTGTTATTTCCACAACTATCTATTGAATATAGCCTTAGGTCAGTATAGCAGCAACCAGAATCAAAGGCCTGGAGGAAGTTGTTCTGGTTCAATTAATTTGTCTGATGTGGCTGTGTGGATCTAACATTTAAAAGAAAGATTAGTGAGATTATTTCTATTGCCTTCAATCCATTTTACCTGTGACAAGTCATTTCAGGGCACAGATTGTCTCTCACTGGAATGTTTTCAGTGTTTGACAAAGATAGAATAGAGTTTAATTTAGTCTTTATAGAGTCCATTTTACTTCTTTCTACAAGGTTGGGTCCATGAGATACAGAAGCATCATGGGTAAGGCATATCAGCTTCTTGGTGCTTCCTCATAGAAGGAGTCAAAACAATCCATCTGCCTAGAAAATGGCCAAGTTGTCACCATGGAGGCAACCTGTTTGTTTCAGAAATTCCAAACTCCTGTAACTTCATTAGTAATGTCATGTAGAAGTCTTTCTGAATGTTAATCGAGGAAACACACATTCCCAGAGTTGTTTTCTCCTTAGAATGATTTCTTTCTACAGGGTCTTTCATAAATAATTTCTGGTGGTCAAGATCCTGACTTCCACTCCAAAGGAAAAGCATTCTCTTCCATTCCTTCATCTGCTTTCTTACTCTTAAAGTTTTATTTTCCTGTCATCACCTTTAGTATCCTTTCCTGAACCTCTTTCTTTTCAAAAAAGTCAGTCACTGAATAAAAATGTGGGCAATATTTAAGACAGTGAACTTAGGCCTGGAAGAGAACTCTGAGGCTATCCAATTCAACACTTCCTGTATGATCAAGGTCAAGTCACTTTATTTGTGGAAACTGCAAGTGTTGGGACTGGATATACACCAAGGACCCTTTCTGCTCTCACTCTGTCATTCCACTTACTGAAGTTAGCAAACGTGTGCACACTTTCTCCCATCACCATATGACTCATACCCAGAAGACTTTCTGATGTTTGTCTTTTAGGAATACTCTGCATGTTTAAAAATTGAAATTAAGAGTTTGGATTTTAGTATTCCCTTTTAGAGAAAAGGTGCTAGTTCTTCTGTTAAAAGGATCAGTAATCCAGAGGAGACAGAGTCAGTTTCAGAGTTTCCTATTTTGTAGATTTAGATCCTACTTCTCTGAAGAACTCAAAGACATCCTAGATTATTCCATACTAGACAATAGTCTTTCTTTTTTAATTCTGCCTAATTTTACTGAAAGACCTTGGGAATCATATTGGTCTCATAAGTCCTCTAACTCTCTCCAGTTTTCTTCCTTAATCTTTTTGTGGCTGCCTTGATTGGTAATATTGATTGACAAAAAATAGATATGTAGCTCAATATATCTAGCCAGAACTCGAACCAGATTATCAGATCATGCATCACATGCAAATTCTACCTCACCTCCAATTTTCACCTCTTCCTATAAGTACAGTAATCAAATCTATGCTGTTATTAAAATTAAAATTCTCTGGAAACTATATCTTAATAATTATTCATTAAATAATTTTTTAAAAACAGGTCAGAGAAAGAAAAGGTACCAGTCAAATGAGACTGGCTATTCCCTTCACAATCCTCATCTACTAGCCACACTCACCTACCCACCTCACAGCCAGCTGCTCAGGGTGTCAATGCACTCTTCTAGCTATTTCCTCTCTTCTGGGCAAAAGCATACCATTTCCTTTCTGAACCCAAACTTACATCTTTCAGGATATCACTTTTTCTGAGACCCTTAGAGACTGGTCTTCTGGATGCTGGGAGTCATGTGGGACAAGAGGCAAATGTCTTCTAGGTGACAGGGAGTCAGGAGGCTTCTAGCATCCTTCCATGCATCCCCCTTTACACAGATAAGCCTCAGTCTTTGTTCATAATCCTCAGAGAAACTCTCCTTTCAAAACTCCAAAACTAATCTTAGGGTACCAAGGACTAGTGTTAATTTCTCACACTGTCATTGTTCTTGCCTAATGAATCAATGAAGCATCTTTCTGATTCCTCAGATACTCTCTTCCCTGGCCACCATTCCTATACATGTGTGTTGTCTCTACCTACTGGAATTTAAGTTCCTAAAAGGCAAGCACTATTTAATATCACCTTTATATCTCTAGTGCATGACACATAAGATTAAAGTATTAGTGCTAGAAGGGACCTTTGAAACTATCTAGGTCAACTTCTTCATTTTAGAGGTGAAGAAACTGAAACTGGGACCAAGAGACCTGCTCAAGTTTACATCAGACTAGCAGTAGACCTGAGCTCTTCCTACTCAAATCCATGCTTTTTTTCACTATACCAGACTGCCTCCCATAGTCATGGGTGGAGTTTATAAATCCTTGTTGAATTAAATGTGTGGTCTTTCTCCTATGACCCAGATTGAGTATTTCTTCTCAAATTCTAATTCCTTCAAGGTCTGATGAAGTTGGTCATCTTGTAAAGAAATCTCAACCGAAGCTCATATTAGCCAGTGGTTTCAAATGAATTCTTAGTCATCTGTGTATTTTCCTTTGGAAATGGAGCGGTTTGTTAATCCAGTTTTTGTTGAACTGGGTTTTTTCCCCCTTAGTTAATCATGCCGAGGAGCATGTTAATTGCTTATTTTGATCTCCATACTTGTTTTGGTAAAAGATTTCAAATACACATGGTAACTCTTGTTACTAGGTTGTTAAGCAGCAATTAGCACAGCAGTTTTCTGCTAAACCGGATTTTTTTTCTTGCTTAATCTTGCCCAATCTCATTGAACTAGTTGCTTATTTTGGCTTCCAGATATGTTTTGGCGAAAGATTTTGAGTTGTAGTTCTTGTTACCAGGGTATCAGCAGTAATAAGGGCTTGAGGACTTTGGGGGTTCCCCATACATTCAGAAAATAAACCCTTACTCCGAAGCCAATCCAATGCAATTTAACAAAAATTTGTTAGGTTACAAGTATGTGTAAGACACTATGCTAGGTAGACCCTTAAATATAAAGACAAAAAAATGAATTGTACTTACATGGGCATGGGAGGGAACATATAAATATAAATATATAAATATACATGATTATTTGAGGAAATAGAATGTACTACCAGCAAGGGAGATCATAACTAGGAATTCTAAGAGGCAAAAGAAGGAGGATAAAAAAATGTTTTTAAATGAAATAAGGGGGCAGCTGGGTAGCTCAGTGGATTGAGAGCTAGGTCTAGAGATAGGAGGTCCTAGGTTAAAATCTGGCCTCAGACACTTCCTAGCTGTGTGACCCTGGGCAAGTCACTTGACCCCCATTGCCTAGCCCTTACCACTCTTCTGCCTTGGAGCCAATACACAGTATTAACTCCAAGACAGAAGGTAAGGGTTAAAAAAAAAAAGAAATAAAACCTTGAGGAAAGAAATGGAAAGTGAGTAAATAGCTTAGACGAGAAAGTGGTAAGCCTGACCCAAGAAATGGATCCCCTGAAAATTAGAATAGACATAACAAAAAATAATTGATTCCATAACATAGCAAAAAATAGAACAAAGTCAAAATATTGGGGAGAAAATGAGGAAAATACAAGATACCTGATATCCAAAGAATTAATTTGGAAAAGAGGTCAAGGAAAAATAATTTAAGAACTATTGGATTCCTTGAAAACCATGATTAAAAAGAAAATTTGAAAACTAGATTTCAAGAAATCATAAAGGAAAAATGTTCAGTTCCATTAGAACTAGAGATCAAAAATAGAAAGAAAGAAAGAATTAAGAAAGAAAGAAAAATGGAAAGACAGACAGAAAGACAGACAGACAGATAGACAGACAGAAAGAAAGAAAGAAAGAAAGAAAGAAAGAAAGAAAGAAAGAAAGAAAGAAAGAAAGAAAGAAAGAAAGAAAGAAAGAAAGAAAGAAAGAAAGAAGGGCAAACCCAGGAATATCACAGACAAATCTACACTCCCAAGTTTATTGTACTTACTATTACTAAGCACTGCTAAGCATTGTGAATACAAATAAAAGCAAAAAAGAACAACAGTGCCTACCTTCAAGGAACTTACTTTCTAGTAGAAGAAGACAACACATGAAAGAAAGCTAAAGTTTCAGTAGTGTCAGAGGGAGAGATGAACCTGGCACAGGGGCATGATAAAGAAAATAGAGTTAGGTGTACAATTTGGAAAGGAATGAAGGCATGTTTGGCCTGAATATCCTCCTTGAAATGGAGTGTCTGAGAAAAACCAGCCAATCTGAAGGAAAGACCCCAAGGACAAAGGGTGCTCAATCTGTGAGAAGTTCAAGGGTGTAAAATTTAAAATTAATCTCAAAAATAAAATATATTTTAGGAGATTTATTAATGATCATTAGAAATAGGGATACAAAGGATACAAAAAAATGACCATGTGCCTATGGCTGATTAGTCCATTTAAAAATGCCTGCCTTAGTGCTGCCACCATGCTTGCTGTCATCATTCCAAAGAGAGTGAGCAGCACTGCCCACTGAATATTTATTTCCTGTCTACAGGAAGTAAGTAATGACAAGAAGTCAGTGGGCTCCCAGGAAATGTAGTTCTTTTTTAGGGTAACAGAATTTCAATTTTACAAGGGCAAAGTCAGTTTCTCCTCTGAAAGTTTCTTTGGGCTGATAATGTCTGTAGAGTCAGGAGTACAGCTTGGAGAGAAATTAAAAACCTACAAATATCCCTGAGGGAATTTGTTTTGATTGACTATGCATCTTTGTTACATAACACAAGTCCCAAAGCCTATTGCTGAGACTCTCTCCTTAATGGTGGAGATCAATGCCCCATACCTACAGAAAGGACAGAGTAGAGTTGGTGAGAATGGAAGAGGAAGGTCTTTGGCTCTCTTCAAAGCTGAAAGTAGGAGAGAGGAAAGCAACAGGTTTTCATTTCTTCACTTCTCTTCAGGGTCTTCAGGATTTTCAGTTAAATTTGGTCCTTCTGGATTCCAACTTTGAGAGAGAAGATGGGAGATGCCAACCTTACTTCAGGAGGATGGAGGAAAAGATTGAGAAGAAGTCAACATGAGAGGAGATGGCAGTCTCTAAGCATGTCCCTATCACCAGCTTATCACACTACAGATTTTCAGAAACTTCTTGGGTGAGATTTTGGATTCTTTCTCTTGGTTGAATGTTATGAGTTACTTCATTCCCACTGGAGTGAATATGTATTTTCTTCTATGTATTCTCCAGGGTCTACATTCTGATTTTTGTTTGGCTATTGATTTGAATAAATGAGTTTCTTTGCTACCTATTTTGTGTTCTCATTGTGGAACTGGCACTTGATGGGGTAGGGGTCAAACTTTGCATTGGGTTCCTACTTGCCCAATTAATGAAACAAAAATCTTGTCATCTTGTACCTAAAAAACCACATTCCCATAGGCTAATAATATTTAAAAGAACAGATAGATATAATTTTAGCCTGGTTTTCCTTCTTTCCAAGAAGAGGAGAGTGGCCAAAATTCAGGTATCTACCCTGATTTTCCTCCTGGCAGGAAATAAAGTTGTTTTTGAAGGAGGGTGGGGGGAGAAGAATCTAGAGATATTCGTCTGCCTCCCTTGTCCTATGACTACAGTTGAGCAAAAGATAGATGTTTACAACCAAGAATACCTTACTCTGCAAAGCTGTGTATAATCCTACAAGAAGGGAAAACCTGAAACTTGATCAGGGGATTTTCAAGCATTTCTAATGAAAAGATCAGAACTCAATAGAAATTTTGAAATACAAACACAAAAAACCCTAGAAAGGCATATGTATTTGAGCATTTGGAAGGGGCTGCATAAAGATGTAGTACTAATATTTTAATGGGTGAAAAATGCTTTGCTTCAGAACATTAATGTCTTCAAAAGTTATTGAGAAAGACAAGAAAGACAAGTCTGGGAGTATATTGGTCCTGTTCTTAATTTGAAAAGGGGGAATAGACAAGAGGTTGAAAGAATAAATTAGTGTAAAAAGAAAAAAGTTTGGGTAGAATTTGTTATTTCTCATAGTTGGAGTGCATGGGGCAAAGAGAAAGGGCCAGGGATTGTACATATTAGATGAATCTCATTAGTCTTATTTTTTTAAACCATTACCTTCTTTCTTGGAATCAGTACCAAGTATTGGTTCCAAGGCAGAAGAGTGGTAAAGGCTAGGCAATTGGGGTCACTTGCCCAAGGACACATAACTAAGAAGTCTCTAAGGCCAGATTTGAAGCCAGGACCTCCCATCTCTAATCCCAGCTCTCAACCTACTGAGACACCTAGCTGTCCCCAAAATCTCATTAGTCTCTGAAGATCAAAAGAGAAATATCACCCCCCCATACCCCACATGTCAAACAAAGAATTTGATATAGAACCAGATTAACTCCATCAGAAAAACAAGGTGAAGTGTGGAAGGGGAGAGAGATTAAGAAGGAGGATAATAGATGTATAATAATACATAGTCATAAGCAAAACAAACTTCCTAATCCTGAAGTAAGGTGTAAAGTTTGAATGGAGAAGCACAAAACTAGAATCTAAGTTAGGGGGAGTATTCAAAACAATCAAGGAATGACTGAACAAATTGTGAGATATTAATATAATGGAATATTATGGCCCTGTAAAAAATGATGGAAAACACTTTGGAGAATCCTGGTTAGTATGAACTAATGCAGGGTGAAATGACAAGAATCGGGGGGGGGGGGGGGGAATTATGCTAGGAAAGTGACATTATAAAGAAAAACAACTTTGAAAAAATATAAGAACTTATAAGGACAAACCATGTCTCCAGAGGACCTATGATAAAATATGCTACCCATCACCTGATAGAAAAGTAATGGAAACAAGGTATAGAAAGAGAAAAGATGTTTTTGAACATGGCTGCTTTGTGGATTTGTTTAGTTTGATTATGTCTATGTGTTAAAAGGGTTTTTTTCTTGATCTTGAAGGAAGAAGGTATGTATTGAAGGAAGGGTTAGAAATAGAAATGCTAAAAAACAAAAAGGGCCACTGAAATACTTTTTTAAATGCACAGAAGAAAACAAAGAGAAGTTCAGAAGGAAGTACAGATAAGTTTGACAGTTTTGAAAGCTATGTGTAGAATTATATATGTATTTAAATACACATATAATATATGATCATATATAATGTGTATATAATATATGTTTATATATACATACATATAATATATGATCACATATCATTTTCTTTTGAAAGTGACAGGGGCAGCTATGTAGTCTGGTGGATTAAGAGTCAAGCCTAGGGGCAGGGGATCCTGGGTTCAAGTATGGCTTTATACACTTCCTAGATGTATGATCCTGAGCAAATCATTTAACCCTCCTTGTCCAGTCTTTATCTCTTCTGCCTTGGAACCAATATATAGTATTAATTCTATGATAGAAGATAAGGCTTTTTTTTTAAGTGACATACATAGAGAATCACTTTTTCATTCAGGACTCTTTTTGTATTCTATAGTATATGACATATGGAAATGTTCTTTTTTGATATTTAAATTTATAATAAAAATTTATTAGAAAGAAAAATGTATTCACTGACTGTTCATAATGTTTCCTCACTGAAAAAATGGGTTTGAATCTGTTATACAAAATGTTACTTCACAGGCTGGCTTCCTACAAGGTGTCTTCCACGTCCAACACAGCATCCAAATCAAAGACTACTCTTCCATTACTTTTTTCTCAATCAATTTGATATAAAATGACATTTTCATTTATGTAACTTTGCTTCAAGAACTTTTTGAGAAAACATATGTGGCCCTACATATGAGCTGATCACCTATGCTCTAATCCTTTTCTCCCTATTTAGGGAGGAATTATATGGCTTAAAGAATCATTATATAAATTTTAATCATGGTATAAATTGTTTTACCTTTCCATTCATTTATTACACTTAGCCATGTGCTCTTTAATGGTATTGCTGATTGGCAACCACTTTAGGTCTAACTAAGGAAGACAGTTGTGCCTAGACAAGCAAATGACAAGTTCTGATGCCTCTGGGAGCTATCCATAGCTGTGAAATAACAACAACAGACCAGCTCTTAGTGGACAAGCCAGGAAGGTTCCAGGTGGGTTGACTCAGTTGGAATGTATTCCTGTCTAAGAAGCTGTCTCCTGCTGGGCTTTGGCTGAATGGGGAAATCTTGAGGCACCACAAGTGAGATTCTCATTATATTATTTCCAAGCAGACTGGGACCACAGAGCGCCTTCTTATGAGAACTCCAGCAACCACTTTGAAATGTAGTATATAGCTGGCTAGCTCTTGAGGTAACATTTAAAGTCACCAGAAGTGAAATTCTGAACCCACCCCAATCCACATCCTTTCTCTAAGTCCAGCTGGGTCTAGTCAACATTCTTCAGTCTGGCATGCCAGGAAGTTCAAATTTTTCCAGGAGAATAGACATGTCTTTCCCAGGATATTTCACTACCTTCATTTTGGGGATTGTTGGAATCAAGCAAATAGGAAAGGTCAGGAACATTTTGTGGTAGGGATAGCAAGGACACTCATAACAAAGTCATCAGGTAACATCCCTATGGCATTCGATTTTTATAATCCTGGGGTGGGTTGTTTGTTTTTTTTATTAAATCAAAGGGGTCTATTTTGGGACAGAAATAGAGAGTAAATTATTGATCAGTGTTAGTTTTATACAACCACCTGACCCATCTTTGTTCATGATCAATACCATAAATAAAAGTAGTGATTTGCCTAAGAATCAGAATCCAAATGTAGAATAGAAACATCTCAGTATAAAAGGCTCCTGAGTGGACCAACCACATACTAGAATTAACTTCTACTCTAATGGAAGCCTCTTGTCTGAAACAAAGTTTCAAAGCTAATTAGTTTCTTAGACTATGTCTACTTCAGGCTTTTTTGACTATTCTTTCTTGATCTTTGCTTATTTAACTCACAGTTTTCCAATTCTTTGCAAATCCACTGTATCCTGAACCATCTTGACTTTTGTCTTGCCCCTGGACTTCGATGACTCTGGAAGATGCAGTGAGGCTGAAAACTTTGTGCAACTCTGCTTCAATTAAATCTGGTTAATGTGTGAATCAAAATACATAACCCAGTGAATGTTATTTTGGGTCCTCTTTGAGAACAAAGATAAACAAGCAACTGATCTCTGAATCTGGACCATTTCCAGAGTTCTGTTTTTTCCCATTTGATTTCTGTGTATTTTCAATATCTGAACTATCCCTATGGTCTCTTTTATCTTTGGTGCCCTGTTATTTCATTGGCTTTCCTGGTCTCCAATTTCTTCTACTTCCTCTCTGTCCACAACTCACAATGACAACAAGGTCATGCTGTTTGATACAGTCTCCATGGGTCAAAATTGCTTCAGTTACAGATAAATTCTAAAGGTGTACAACCATTTTCTGCTCAAGAAACTAATAATAGTCTTATGATTTGGACCATGATATTATTGTTGCAGTCAAAAAATCACAAGAAACTAACATGTTATCTGCTAAGTGGTTATCTGTCTTGTGAAGAATCAATGATGGTAAAGTACAGTATTATTTGGGGATATATTGTGTATACATATATATTTTTATATATATACACATCTATATAGTGAATATATATGCAAAAATACATATGTATTACTTGGTATATATGTGTGTATATATATATATATATCTTTGAAATCATAGGATTTTATATCTATTTCAGTTACTCAGAGTTCAACTTTTACTAAGTAATTTTTCTGATACATAGGAAATTACTTTCTTAAAAGGCAATATTGTGAGTTTAAAAAAAAGGCTGAGTTCAAACTTTGCCTAGGACATCAAATTACTTTAATTTAATATTTTGTGATCCCAATTTCTTCATCTGTAAAACATACACAACCACAGTGCCTATATTAGATATGTGCTATAAGGGGAAGGGGACAAACAAGATAATGTATATAAAGCATTATACAAATCTTAATATAAATGACAGCTATCATCATCATCATTAGTCATATTACCCTACTGGATCTCAGTTTCTTTATTAGTGAAATGAGAAGACTGGAATAGGTGAACTCTAACTCTCTTCTAGCTCTCAATCTAGGGTAGTTAGATAGAATAGAATAATGGAGAGTGTACGGGATCTGGAAAACCTGAGTTTGAATTCTGCTCCTTATCCATGTGAAATCTAGGCAAATTCCTTTCTCTCAGCAGCAGTTTCCTCTTCTGTAAAATTGGGATAATAATAGCACCTATTTTTTTCATGGTTCTTGTGATGATCAAATGTGACCATACATGCAAAGTGTTTTGCAGAACTGAAAACAATGTTTAAATTCCAATGATTATCATAATTATCCTATTACACAATTTCAAGGTCTGATGAGAGGCATTTTGTCAGAGAATATGTGGCTGGGAGAGATCCTGGCCAATCCAAAGTTTGAGACATCTTCAAATGAGGAGGAAGGGAGCTTGGTAAGGTTATAAATTTAAATGGGTCACGGAAATAAAATGAGAGCCAGCTTCCTTAAAGAATGAACAAACCTGCCTGCTTCCATCCTTCCTGAGCTGGCAGAATTCAAGGTACAAATGGACAGACCAAAAAAGAGAAAGGATCATTTTGAAAGGATTCCATCCATCATGCCCACAGGAAATGAGCTTGGATATAAAAGCTCAGCTGGGCAGGAATAGTTCATTTTGTTTGGCTCATAGATTTGGTTTATGAAGTTGTGAATGAAGAAGTTCTGAGACCTAATTTTCTCTAGAGATTTTAATTGCCAAAAAAAAAAATGTGATCTAGTAGATGACCAACTTACAGGCTCTTCTCCATCAAGTCACCAAAAAAATTATTAGGTCTAGATTAGACAGATACATTTTGGGGGACCTTACTAAAGTTAAGCTTGATTGTCACTGGTCATTTCTCTCAATTGTTATTATCTCTTTACTCTTTTTCTCCCTCCTTTCTCAACTATGTAGTACCTACTATCCTGTTTCTGAATTAAGAAGGGGAGGGAACAAATTAGGGAGGACAGAGATCAAGGAATTGGAAATGCAAATCAAAAAACTTGAGAACGAACAAATTAAAAACCCCCAGAAGAAAACCAAACTAGAGATCCTAAAAATTAAGGGAGAAATTAATAAAATCGAAAGTGACAGAACTATTGAGCTAATAAACAAGACTAGAAGCTGGTACTTTGAAAAAAACAGACAAAATAGACAAAGTACTGGTCAAAATAATTAAAAAAAAGAAAGAAGAAAGGCAAATTAACAGCATCAAGGATGAAAAGGGGGATCTCACCTCCAATGAAGAGGAAATTAAGGCAATCATTAAAAACTACTTTCCCAACTATATGGCAATAAATATACCAACCTAGGTGATATGGATGAATATTTACAAAAATATAAATTGCCTAGACTAACAGAAGAAGAAATAGATTTCTTAAATAATCCCATATCAGAAAAAGAAATCCAACAGGCCATCAAAGAACTTCCTTAGAAAAAATCCCCAGGGCCTGATGGATTCACCAGTGAATTCTATCAAACATTCAAAGAACAGCTAACACCAATACTATACAAACTATTTGACATAATAAGCAAAGAGGGAGTTCTACCAAATTCCTTTTATGACACAAACATGGTACTAATTCCAAAGCCAGGCAGGCCAAAAACAGAGAAAGAAAATTATAGACCAATCTCCCTAATGAATATAGATGCAAAAATCTTAAATAGGATACTAGCAAAAAGACTCCAGCAAGTGATCAGAAGGGTCATCCACCATGATCAAGTAGGATTTATACCAGGGATGCAGGGCTGGTTCAATATTAGGAAAACCATCCACATAATTGACCACATCAACAAGTAAACCAACAAGAACCACATGATTATCTCAATAGATGCAGAAAAAGCCTTTGATAAAATACAACACCCATTCCTACTAAAAATACTAGAAAGCATAGGAATAGGAGGGTCGTTCCTAAAAATAATAAACAGTATATATCTAAAACCATCAACTAATATCATCTGCAATGGGGATAAACTAGATGCATTCCCAATAAGATCAGGAGTGAAACAAGGATGCCCATTATCACCTCTATTATTTGACATTGTATTAGAAACACTAGCAGTAGCAATTAGAGAAGAAAAAGAAATTGAAGGCATTAAAATAGGCAAGGAGGAGACCAAATTATCGCTCTTTGCAGATGGCATGATGGTCTACTTAAAGAATCCTTGAGATTCAACCAAAAAGCTAATCGAAATAATCAACAACTTTAGCAAAGTTGCAGGATACAAAATAAACCCACATAAGTCATCAGCATTTCTATATAATTCCAACACAGCTCAGTAGCAGGAACTAGAAAGAGAAATCCCATTCAAAATTACCTTAGGCAAAATGAAATACTTAGGAATCTATCTCCCAAGACAAACACAGGAATTATATGAACACAACTACAAAACACTCTCCACACAACTAAAACTAGACTTGAGCAATTGGAAAAACATTAACTGCTCATGGGTAGGACAAGCCAATATAATAAAAATGACCATCCTACCCAAACTCATCTATCTATTTAGTGCCATACCCATGGAACTTCCAAAATTTTTTTTTTACTGATTTAGAAAAAACCATAGCAAAGTTCATTTGGAAGAACAAAAGATCAAGGATATCCAGGGAAATAATGAAAAAAAATACAAAGGAAGGGGGCCTTGCAGTCCCAGATCTCAGACTATATTATAAAGCAGCGGTCACCAAAACAATCTGGTACAGGCTAAGAGACAGAAAGGAGGATCAGTGGAATAGACTGGGGGCAAGTGACCTCAGCAAGACAGTATATGACAAACCCAAAGATCCCAGCTTTTGGGACAAAAATCCACTATTTCATAAAAACTGCTGGGAAAATTGGAGGACAGTGTGGGAAAGATTAGGTTTAGATCAACACCTCACACCCTACACCAAGATAAATTCAAAATGGGTGAATGACTTGAACATAAAGAAGGAAACTATAAGAAAATTAGGCAAACACAGAATAGTATACATGTCAGCCTTTGGGAAGGGAAAGACTTCAAAACCAAGCAAGACATAGAAAGAGTTACAAAATGCAAAATAAATAATCTGGAATACATCAAATTAAAAAGTTTTTGTACAAACAAAACCAGTGTAACCAAAATCAGAAGGTAGCAACAAATTGGGAAACAATCTTCATAAAAACCTCTGACAAAGGTTTAATTACTCAAATTTACAAAGAACTAAATCAATTGTACAAAAAATCAAGCCATTCTCCAATTGATAAATGGACAAGGGACATGAACAGGCAGTTCTCAGCCAAAGAAATCAAAACTATTAATAATCACATGAAAAAGTGCTCTACATCTCTTATAATCAGAGAGATGCAAATCTAAACAACTGTGAGGTATCACCTCACACCTAGCAGATTGGCTAACATGACAGCAAAGGAAAGTAACGAATGGCTGGAGGGGATGTGGCAAAGTGGGGACACTAATTCACTCTCTGGTGGAGTTGTGAATTGATCCAGCCATTCTGGAGGGCAATTTGGAACTATGCCCAAAGGGTGATAAAAGGCTGTCTGCCCTTTGATTCAGCTATAGCACTGCTGGGTTTGTACCCCAAAGAGATAATAAGGAAAAAGACTTGCACAAGAATATTCATAGCTGTGCTCTTTGTGGTGGCCAAAAATTGGAAAACGAGGGGATGCCCTTCAGTTGGGGAATGGCTGAACAAATTGTGGTATATGTTGGTGATGGAATACTATTGTGCTAAAAGGAATAATAAAGTGCAGGAATTCCATGGAGACTGGAACAACCTCCAGGAAGTGATGCAGAGCGAAAGGAGCAGAACCAGGAAAACATTGTACAAAGAGACTGATTCATTGTGGTACAATAGAAGGTGATGGACTTCTCCATTAGTGGCAATGCAGTGTCCCTGAACAATCTGCAAGGATCTAAAAAATACTATCCACAAGCAGAGGATAAACTGTGGGAGTAAAAACACCGATGAAAAGCAACTGCTTGACTACAGGGGTTGAGGGGATATGACTGAGGAGAGACTCTAAATGAACACTCTAATGCAAATACCAACAACATGGAAATGGGTTCGAGTCAAGAACACATGAGATAACCAGTGGAATTGTGCGTCGGCTATGGGAGAGGGAAAGTGGTGGGAGGGTGGGGGAGGAAAAGAAAATGATCTTTGTTTCCAGTGAATAATGTTTGGAAATGACCAAATAAAATAATGTTTAAAATTTAAAAAAAAGGGGGGAGAGAGTGGATACTTTATCATCTCTGCTTCCTTATCTATATATTCATTAGCCATCACTTTAATGATCTGATCTAGAATTTACCCTGGAATTGAAGTCACACTCACTGGCCTACAGTTTGCCATCTCTATTCTCTTCCTTTTTTAAAATTGAGACATTTGCCTTTTTCATTTATTTATAGAAGGCCAAGAATACTCTCATTTCAGTGTCTTTCCCATTACTTCTTTTATGTTTCAGTAAAAGACTTTACTATTTGATTTATGTTTCCTACCTAGTCTTTGAAGTTGAGTCAGACATTCAATCAATTAACACTCATTTATTAAAAACCTACTATGTTCCAGTCACTATACTAGGCATTGGAGCTACAAATATAAGAAAGAAATAATCCTTACTCAAAAGAAGTTTTTCTCAAAGAGAAGCTAGAAGCATATATTTCTTATACATTGAATTCAATTAATGTGGAGAATCCAGTTTGCAGTGGAAGACTCATTAGATACCCATCACCCATATCAAATGCTGCTTTTTCCCTGAAGCTTTCTGAAACCCACCCAGTCAGAAATACTTGCTCTCCTCAAGCCCATAATAGAACTAATCATGCTCTTAATGGATATTAAAACTATCTATGCATATGACTACAGCAGCTTATTTTGGGATTCAGTTCTGAAGCAGTTCACAATTGAACACACTTTGCCTAAGAATAATTTATGATATCAAAACAAACATTAAGAAGGATATGTGCCAGACTCCCCATAACCACCTGGGTCCCAACTGCAAATTCAGATCTGAAATTCCCAATAGCATGAATTAGGTCCAACCACAAATGGACTAGTTTTGCCAGGATGATAGATTGACCTTGTGTATATTCCTTTGAACTCAAAGCAAAGATTTTATAAACGTACCATTCAGGAATAAAGAATCCCATGGACCTAAGAGTATGTTAAGCAGAAGTAAGCAGATGAGAATACATATCCTGGTCATTCTTTCTTTTTTTAATTTTTAATGTTTGGATTTTTCTAAGAAGTTTTCCCTGTTTATTTCTTCCCTTCAGTCCTTTTTCCTTAGGAAACTGTCAATTTTAGCCAAGTATTTTCAAAGTTTTATATTTCCTAAAACTATATTTCATGAGGGAAGAGACTTTATCTTTTCATCCACTCAGAACTATTATACATAGTAGGTATGTACTTTTAAAAATTATTGAATAGTACTGAATATTGAATGGCCCTTCCATTATGTACTTCCAAATGTACTCTACTTTCTCCTAGGAATTATCATCATCATCACCTTCTTCCTCATCATAGTAACATTAAAAAATAAAAAAAACAACCAAGCAATATGAATACAAGTCCACATCTGGTCCAGATAAGAAGTTATGAGGGCCTAGGCTCTAGGATGTGTCAGTGAGAATAGAAAGTAAGACACAGATTTAAGAGAAATTACCTAAGTAAAATCAACAAGACTTGGCAACTGATTGGGAAATGGAAAGAAGTTTGGGGAAAGAATTCATCTCTTTTAAGGGACAGAACAAGACTGTGCTAAATGAGTGGATGTTAGCACAATCAGCAGAAAGTGTCCTAGGTACCATTCTGAATTTCCAGAAACAACTCTGCATAATCATTCTGACACCTTTCTCTGCCAGGCTCAGAATGGCATGGAAAGACATATAAGGTGATAATCAACCAGGTCTTAGACTTTAAATAGCTTTAGTTCCTCTTTAATTTTTATTAAACTCTTAGCTTTAATTTTAGAATCAATATCTAAGGCAGAAGAAGACCAGTAATGGCTAGGCAGTGGGGGGTAAGTGACTTGCCCAGGGTTACACAGCTAAGAAGTGTCTGAAGTCATATTTGATCCCAGGACCTCCCATCTTCAGGCCTGGTTCTCTATCCATTGAGTCCCCTAGTTGCCCCCTAGTGCCTCTATAATTGAGTAATGGTTTCACTTGGGTCAACACTGAACTGCCATGGATCATAGATTTCAGTTCTTGGGGGAGAAATTTACAGAATTTAATAATATGTAAGCAAAATCTCTTCATCTAGTAATTTATTATAGCAGTTTAGGGTACTTTATACATTAACCCAAACCATTGCCCCTTGATAAGTTAGTAGACTCTTTTCAAGAGTTTTATGGCCAAAAAATTCATTGCCTTGCAACCAACCAGTTAATAAACCTCTTTGAATTTATTAAGGCTAAGGTTTACCTCCTTGATTAGCTTAAAACTTAGGATGAGGATAAATAAGGAAAATGAGTTTAGTAGGAGATAGAGAAAAAAGGTGATTTATCATTCCACTTGGGATATATATGCTGTACCATAATTTCCCTTTTACTTTATATTTGTTCTACTCTATTGCCAGCAACTCAGATGAAATCAAAGAATGGTCTAACTAAGTTCATCAACTTTCTCCTCTCCATCAGAAAAGAAGGAAGTAAAGTAATTGCCAAGAATTTTGTAATATTTATTTATACAAGAGCATTCTAGGTCCTTTCTTATAATATACCCCTTTTTCAAAAACCATTAAGTATACTACAAAAAAAAAAGGCTGGGTGACTCCAACAGCCTACTGTGGATTATTCCTATAATAAGGGAGGGATGTTTCCTAGTCTTCAATTTTTTTTTTGGCTTTCACTTTCCTCTCTACATATAGGAGAACTTTGAGTCTCTAATGTATTCTTTAAAAAAAAAACAACTAACTTCTATTTTAGTATTAATAGGGCTAGGAGATGGGGGTTAAGTGACTTTCCAAGGGTCACATAACTAGTAAGCTAGTCTAAGGCTAGATTTGAATCCCAACTCCAGGTCTGGCATTCTATCCACTGGAATGGATTGTTAAAGGACTTTGAGTTGGAAAAGACCTGGCCTCAAAGTTCATCTCTGTTATATAAATATCAGTTATTATTAATCAATTAATCAAGAAACATTTATTAAGCACCTACTGTGTGTTAGTGAAACTGATATTTATTATATTAACATGATGATTATAGGAATAATAGACCCAACTGGTGAATTAAGTTGTGTAAATATTCTCCTTATATGAGGAAATGAAGTTCAGAGATGAGTCAAATCAAGACCAAGAGTCATCAGTTCTTGGACAGATCAGTGTCTGGTCTTGGTCTTTTGTGATAAACCAATTAATCTTGCATCTTTTTCACTTTGAGTACTTTAGTGATTCTAATGATCCAATCTTGCCCCCAATTATAGGGTCATTTTCAGGGAGAGGCAGAATAGAAGACTGTCTATATAATATGTGAAAATATAGTCTCTGTGATGGTGACCAAAGGATTAAATTGGCTACAGGCCTGGAGAGAGAGAATTTGGCCTTGAAGACCCTTCCCGTTGTTCATCCAGGCTTAAAAAATTGATGTCATCCATGACTCCAAACTCTCTCAATTACCAATATCCAATTTGTTACCAATTTTTTATCATTTCTGTCTTCCTTTTTTCTCTTCCTTTTCCTCCTTTTTTTTCATTCTTCATTGAAAGGAATGACTTCCAGAGAAGAAGGTAAGGAAAACATAAAATGGGGAATGTAGATGAGGTAAAAACAAAAATATAAAAAAAAAGTTTAATTTAAAAGAAAGAAATAGCCTGTGTCCAAAGACTTTGAGTCTGATAAATAACTTCCTAGCATAGAGGAATCTTTAATAGATGTCTGCTGGATTAAATTAGATTGAAATGGAAGCAGTGAGTAATGTTTTCTGTTATTTCCTCTAACCTCTGCTTGGTACTCTCTGCCAATGTCCAAGAAAACAAATTGGCCTACCTAGTTTTTCCTCTGATAAAAGCTATGCTTGAGGGTCAGGTAGATGGCTCAGTGGATAGAGAGCTTGGTTTAGAGATGGGAGGTACTGGGTTCAAATCTAACTTCAGATACATCCTACCTATATGGTCCTGGGCAAGTCATTTAATCCCAATTACCTAGACCTTACTTTCTGCCTTGGAATCAATATTAAATATTGATTCTAAAATAGAAAGTAAGAGTCTAAAAGAAAGCTAAGCTCACATCTTAGCTAAAAATCCTTCCTTCTACAGGGAGCCTTTCATGATGCTTCTTAATTCTAGTGCCTTCTCTTTGTTGATTATTTCCAATTTATCATGTAGATATTTATGTACATATTTTAAGTCTTATTACATCTTATTATCTCCCTGTACTTTCTGTTCTAGTGACTTTGATCTTCTTGCTGTTCTTTGAACAAGGTACTCCATCTGCTGACATTGTCACTAGCCATCACCCTAGGGTCCAAGAAAACACATTGGGCTCCCTTGCTTTTCTCTGGTCAAAAGATAAACTTATGACTGTTCTAAATTGTAAGGATTCCATCCATCATTCTTTTCTGGAATGAGCAATTATATTTTTGGTCAAGAATCTCCATGCTCTGATATGCTAATTGATAAGAAACTTGCAGTGATTTTTTTTCTTTATAAACTTCTAAGTGTTATTGTGAAGATTGTTTTAATGTCTAAATCTTGCCTATAGAAAAAATTATCAGAAGAATAAGATTCAATAAAAAAGAACCTAGATGAATCTGTGACTGCATAGACTGAATGAATATTGTATATCTTTAAAAATCAACTTCCAGAATAAAAAAAATGCAAAACAAAGACTTTGGCCAGAAGACCGCATAGTAGGTCAAGTGTGGGACCATTAAATAAAATTGATTTGATTCTAGGATCAGATTGGCAAAGATAACAGGACAATGTTGAAGAGATTTTGGAAAAGAGGCACATTGATTCTTTCTTGGTAGACCTGTGAATGAGTACAACCACTATGGAAAGCAATTTGGAAATACATTCCAAAAAATTACTAAATAATTCATGACCTTTGACCCAGTTATACATCTTATTCTATTCTCAATAGAAATTAAAGATAGAGGAAAAGATGATAAGCAGAGAGAAAGACAGACAGATAGACAGGTAGGTAGGTAGATAGATAGATAGATAGATAGATAGATAGATAGATAGATAGATAGATAGATAGATAGACAGACAAAAATATTTCTGGCAAGTTTTTTTTGTGCTGGCAAAAAATCTAAAAACTAAAGCAACATTAATCCATTGGCAAGTGGTTGAGCAAAATTTTATATATGAATATGATAGAATATAGCCATAATCCAAGAAAAGAAGATATATATGATTTTAAAGAGACATGGAGGAAAAACTGAGTCACCTGTCTCAGTGGATAGAAAATCAGACCTGAACTTTTAAAAAAACTTGTTTGCATATCTGCTTCACAATTCTCTAAAATTCTAATCCAGGGCATCATTTTCTTTGCCCTTCAATGTGACAACAAGAATTGAATTTAGGACCTGCCTAAGCAAACTAGAAAATATAAAGTGGTGTAGCATGCTGGACTTGGAGTTACTGAACGGTAGGTGTTTCATTCATTCATTTAACCATTTGTCCCTTTGCTCAGTCATTTATGAACTCGATAACAGAGCAGGGAACAAATATTTATTGAGTGTTTACTATGTACCAGGCACTGTGCTAAGCACTTTTCAAATGTGAGATAAAATAATTCAATTATCAGAAAGATTAGAGTCAAATTTAATAGATGTAAGTATTGACAAATATAAATTAGACAAAGGAGGTCTATAGGAGAATTCAGGTTAGTAATTAAAGCCATCTCTTTTTCTGCAGACCTCAACTATTCATTCTTCACAGCACAGTTCAGGTGCTGTGATAGTCCACATGGAAATCTTTTATCCGTAACCTGCTATCACACTTAATACCTCACCATTTAGTACATACTTATTCTGATTTTCTCTGCCATTAGATATTATAGTATGCCCGTTTAAAAGAAGCATTTGAATTCATGCAAACAGAACAGCCATTATGAAACATACATTGTTTACATTTTTTAAAAAAGAGCTTCCCCTATCCAAGCCAAGGAAATTTAAGCTCAGTGGGAAAATCTCCAGATTTCCAGAGTGGCATGATGCTATGGGTTAGAGTTATCCAAACAAGAGCTTTTACTATAACAATAGCACGGTAGAGATGGCATATTGGCCGTAGTACTTGAAGTCATTGAATTTTCCTGTGGCCCTGAGATGCAAGCTAAGTCTCTATCTTAATCTCTAAATGTAAGATGTTTTGGTTTTGCAGTTTTATACCAGAGTCATGATATGATTTCAGTTTATTTTTAGGTCAGGTAACTACGCCTTTTGCACTATACTCAATAAAGATATCTCCAAAGTAGCTGAAGAGAGAACAGTACAAATTTCAAATCCTCAACCACAAGGCATGCCACATGAAGGGAAAAAAGACTATTTCACAGGGTATCCCACAAAAACACCAACCCTGCCATAGAATATTTAAACTAGTGAACAAAGTATCAGCTGTCTGTTTATCTACAAGTGAAATCCTAGACTTTAAAATAAATTCCTCTGGCAAGAAATCTCATTTTCTAAATCAAGTCATTTGAATATTATTGAACTTAAGAGAATTCTTTTGGTCAAGTGATTCCCAGGAATGGGTGAGCAACCATAAAGTTTAAATGGACCAAAGACAAGAATTCTCTTTTCTAAAGGACTCCTTAGGGAAAAGAAATTTTATTTAAAAAAAGGTCAATTCTAATTCTACTATTAAGTCATCTTTAATAATTCTCTCAGTAAGTTTGTCCATTACCACTATTTCAATTATGATCTCTTTGTTTATGTTCCCCAAAACAAATTCCTAATCCCACTCTCTTATCTGAAACTTAATTCCTGATCTCCAAAAGTATGCCAAATTGGATATCACATGATCATATTAAATTTACCATACCCCAAATACAGACATCATCTCAACTCAAAATTTGTGTATGTGTGTGTGAGAGAGAGAGACAGAGACAGAGAGACAGAGAGAGAGAGACAGAGAGACAGAGAGAAACAGAGAGAGAGACAGAGAGAGAGAAACAGAGAGAGAATTGCTTTCTTTAATATTGTTCCAAAATGTGTCTTTTCCCTTCTAATATTTCTGGGTTCAAACTTATTTATTCTTCTCTATGAATGATCTCATATAAGCAAGTTGTCATCTTTTGTCTAAGATGAGGTAAATTACATTTGTACCATAACCAAAAAACAGTTCACGGATCCATATTCTTCCAGTTATTAGCTTACAATCTGTCCAATTCTTCATATACAAATCATGAAAGCATAGTGTTTTCTCCATTTCCTCCAGTACACTATATAGATTGTCACATTCAATATGAATAACCACTGTCTACTAAGAAGATTAAATTTCCAGATCTGCCTTCTTAGAAATAGGAGACAAGTGAATTATAAAAGAAAACTTAATTTAGCAAAAGCTTTTCTCAGAGGCATACCTATGGCCAGTGGTCATTTTTCATTATCTTAAAGGGCCACATGTGTCACTCCTTTATTTCAACAAAAATCTTGCCTGAACTTGAGATTTCATCAATATAGGAATCTTTTGGTTTAAAAAAAGATCCTTTTTCAACCAATGAAATTCAGTATCTTCTCTTAAACTTGGTCTTTGACAGCTACTGCCCTTTTTGCCTAAGAGTTGTCTGGACATTGAGATGTTTAGTGACTTGCCCTAGATCAAGATCAAGATCAAGTCAAAAATCAAGCATTTACTAAATATTTACTACATGCCAAGTACTGGGCTAAGCTCTGGGGTTATAAAACAAAAAAAAATGCATTACTTTCTAAAACATGACATATATGCAAGATAAATGTGAGGCAGTTTAGAAGAGAAAGACTATCATCTGGGGGATCAGGAAATGTTTCATGCATGAGGTGGTATCTAAGCAGAGTCTGAAGGAACCTAGCGATTCTAAGAAGAAATGAAGGATCAACACATTCTACCTAATATAAAGAAGATAAAAGCTTAAATACAATGTGTAAGGAATAGCAAAAAGGCTAATTTGCCTGGACTATACAGTGTGAGATGGGGAGAAATACATAAAGAAATAGGAAAGGCAAGATGGGGCCATATTGTGAATGGGCTTTTCATGCCAATAACTTTTAATTTTATCCTAAAAGTAAGAGAGAGCAATTGAAGCTTGTTGAGGAAGGAAAAGCTGTGGTCAGACATCTACTTTCGGAAAAATTAAAGTCAAGTTACAAGGGCCACATGAATGTTATTCCTGGATGCATAAAGAACTTGAAGCTGGAATTGCAGAGCTGTTATCAGTGATCTTTAAAAAATAATGGAGAACAGGAAATAGACTGCAGGATTGAAGAAAGACAAGCATTTTCTCAATTTCTGATATATCATGGATGATTCTTTTAATCAAGAGTTAAGCAGTGAAAGGGAGAAAGATGGAGGATGATAATTTAGATGGCAAGGTCAAGTAAGAATTACAAAAGAATAAAATAAAGGGGCAGCTATATGATTCAGAGGATAGAGAGACATAACTGGAGTGGGGAGGATCTGGGTTCACATTTGGCCTTGGACACTTCCTGGCTGTGTTACTCTGGGCAAATTCACTAAACCCCAATTGCCTAACCCTTACCACTCTTTTGTCTTGGAATCAATAGTTAGTATTGATTCTAAAACAGAAGGTAAGGGATTTTAAAAAAAGAATTAGATGAAAATGAACATATTTGTAAAATGCAAAGATAGGCCTAATATAGAAGGAGACACTGAAAATAAAGGAGGAGGAGAAGCAGGAGGAGGAGGAGGAAACGATGAGACAAGTTCCTAGAAATATCAGGGAGAGGTAAGACTGAGGTCACAGAAATGGAGATTGGCAATGACAAGGAGAAAGTTACCTCTTTCTCAAAGACAGGAGTAAAGATAAATGAAGCTATAAAATGAACCTTGTTTAATCCATATCCCTTATTTAATCCTTTTCTTATTGCCAATATATAAAATGAAGTACAAGATGAAGACATATGAAAGAGAGATTGGAGAAGAATAAGAGAAAAAAAAACATTACTTAGAGGAATGGGATAGAAAGTCAATCCAGGAAGAATAAAAACTTTACCATGAAGCAATGAAGGAACAAATGCAATCCAACAAACAGCATAATGACTTGGCTTTCTCCAGAAGCATTCATCAGGTTAGGAATATGAGCAGAGATAATATGTAGTGGTGTAAGAGGTAAATTTTAGGGTTGAGATTAAATATATTTTAGTGGTCACCAGGAATTTAAATTCTATATCCCAATGAAATACCCAAGTCAAAATGGATTTTTATGGTGGTTATTTTATGGTGGTTATTTACAATAGAAGGAAGAAATTAAGAATGATGGAGAGAGAGAGAAAGGGAAGAAGATCTGCTCCAACCTGGTCTGAGCCAGGGGGAGTTCAGAGGCCTCAGCCAAGGGGCCTTCCCAGAAGATTAAATCTAGCTCAGCTTCCAGATGAGGGGCCTCCTTGGAAGCTAGTGCCTCCAGAAAGAGTCGAGGAAAAGGGGAGTCAGCCTTAACACTCACCATATGATCATCTCAGGGAAGCAGTCTGAGGTCCCACACTCCAGCTCCTCTGAGTCAAGTGCCACTGCCAATTCCCCTCACAGGAAGTGACATGAAATATAAAGACAGTTCTTTACATCACTTCCTTTGTCTCCCATGTACCAACGGTGGCTTAAACTTGGTTTTGGACAGCCCAGGGGGTCAATCAGTTGTTTCTGATTTGTCACTTGCTAGCAAGCATGGGTCATAGACCTTCTTCCCCCACACTTAATTCTTAAGTGGGGGTATATACATTCCTGGTTGCTAAAATTCTAAAGACTAAGCAGGGTGGAGTAAATCTAAAATTCACAGTGGGGTGATTAAGGATTGGTGGACCATGAATGAAAATAGGACAAGAATGTCAGAGAATTAGGAATAGGTTATATTATGTGTTAATAGTAAACATTTGTAAAGGACTTTAATGTTTGCAAAGCATATTACCTACATTAGTTAGGCTGTTCAACATATGATTGAGACTATAAAGAAAGCTATGGTTACATCAATTTCAGAAAGGATGTCAATGAATTATAATCCAACTTATAACTGAACAAGAATTCTACCTATATAAGGTTTGATAAGTGATTTTCCAGCCTTTTCCTGAAGACCTCCAAAGAAAAGGAACCTTGTTCCTTCATTAAATTGAATCATTCTAATTTTGGTGCTGGTCATGTCAGTGGTTGGGCTAAGTTAACAAACTAGGTCAACTAAGTCCAAGATGGTAAACATATTTCTATGCCAGTGAAAGTGTTGGTTAACATTGTTCGAGACCAGATTCTCTTGTTCCCTTCTCAGTCTTTTAAAGTCTTAGCTTCTGATCTCATCACTGAATTAAAACTACTCTCTCCAAAATTGCCAAATGATCTAGTAATCACCAAATATAATGATTTTTTCTCAGTATTAATTTTTCTTCACCTCTCTGTCACATTTGGCACTATTGACCATGTCCTCTGTAAATGCTCCTCCCTGAATTTTTGTTCTGCTTGCTCCTTCGTAGGTATCCCTCAAGACTCTCTCCTCTTCTCTTCTCATTCTTATATATTCTTTTTTATAATGCCATCAGCTCCTAAGGATTTGATAAATGTGTTTGATATATAATATATGTGCATGCATATGCTGTACCAGAGAGAGACTAGGGTTGCATGCTTAGTCTATGTATATGCATAAATATCCATATATATCTATACATTCATATAAACATATAAGCACATACACACATATATCTTGGAGTTATCCATATGGAGATAGTTATCAAACCTATGTATCAAATTAGAGGGTGTAAGACTGAAAAGAGGATAGAACCCCAAGAGACACTAGGTAAATGCATGCGTTTATGTGCATGTAGTTGTTAAAAATACAAATATTATATGTGTACATACATATATAATATAAAATAATATAATGTATGTTTACATACCTACATATCTATAAATATGCGTTCAGAGGCATGCATACATGTATGTGTACAACCTCAGTCTCTCTCTGGTCTAGCATCTCAACTTTTTGGACATTTTGTATTGATTAGCCTATAGAAACTTCAACTTAACATGTTCAGAACAGAATTATCATTCATCCAGAACCTTCTTCCAAACTTTCCTATTTTTGTCAAGAGTACCACCATCTTTTACACCAACCAGGTTCCCATTCTTGGGGTCATCCTTGACTTTTCACTCATTTCACATAACCAATATGCTTCTGGAGAGGTTACTATACACATATTTTCCCATTTGAGCCTTATAACCCTGTGAGATAAATAATACACAAGATTTTAAGTTCCTTGAGGGCAGGGACCATTTTGTTTTTGTATTTGAATTTCTAGTGCCTAAGACATAGGAACAGGTTGATATATGTTTCTTAAGTTTAATTTCATTATTATGACTATTTTTACAGTGAAGAAATGGATAGAGAGGTTAATAGACCACAAAGTTAGTAGGTATGAGAGTCATGATTCAGACCTAGATCTTCCTGACTATGAAATCAGTGGTCTTCCTGAGTCCTTGCCTATCATAGTTTCTTCAGTGTTATTGCTATTGCTCAGTCATGTCCAATTCTTTGTGTCCCTGACTATAGCATACCAATCTCTTCTATCTTCCCTTATATCCCAAAATTCAACCAAGTTCATGTTCATTGCTTCCATGACATTATCTGTTAATCTCATCCTCTGCCACCTCCTTTTCCTTTTTAACTTAAATCTCTCCCAACATTAGTCTTTTCAATTGAGTAATGCCTTCTCAAACATGTGACCAAAGTATCTAAGCTTTGGCTTCAGTATTTGGCCTCCAGTGACTTAATTCCTGTAAGTATTGACTGATTTGATATCTCTGCTTTCTAAGGAACTCTCAAAAGTCTTCAACATAATTTGAAAGCAGCAATTCTATGACATTCATCTTTTCTTTCTTTTTTTTAACTTGAGGACATTAGAATACTTTTTTAACTTTCATTTTATTTTTTTATTTCATTTTATTTTTTATTGTCATACAAAATATACTTCCATATTAGTCACTGTTGTAAGAGCAAAGTCATACATAGCCAAAATCCCAAAATAAAATAAAAAATATACTGATGTGAAAGATTACTCCAACAGTTCTTTCTCTGGAGGTGTGTACAATGTTCTGTTACTGTGTACAATGTTTTTCCAGTTCTGCTTACTTCCCTTGCATCAGCTCCCACAGCTTTTTCTAGTTTTTCTGAAATCATCTTGCTTATCATTTCTTAAAGTACAATAGTATTCCATTGCCAACATGTACATTCATAAAATACAGTCATTCCCCAATTGATGGACATCCCCTCAATATCCAATATCCAATATAAAAAGAGCTAATATATATATATATATATATATATATATATATTGTACAAGTAGATCATTTCCACTTTTTATTATTTCTTTGGAATACAGACCCAGTAGTGGTATTACCACATCACAATTGGATAGCCCTTTGCATAGAGTTCCAAACTGTTCTCCAGAATGGTTGGATCAGTTCACAACTCCACCAACAATGCATTAGTGTCCCAATTTTGCCATATCCCCTCCTTTACTGCCGTATTGGTCAATCTGTTAGGTGTGAGGTGGTACCTCCACATTGTTTTAATGTGCAGTTCTCTAATAAAGAATAATTTAGAACGTTTTTCATATGATTATTGATGGATTTGAGCTCTTCTTCAGATGATTTCTTAATCTGAAAATTGCTTGTTCGTATCCTTTTGACCATTTGTCTTTTGGGGAATTGTTTGTATTCTTATAAATTTGACTGAGCTCTTTATAAATTTGAGAATTCAGACCATTATCAGAGACATTTGTTATAAGAAAATTTCCATTTGTCATTTCTCTTCTAATCTTGTTTGTACAAAAGCTTTTTAATTTAATATAATCAAAATTATTCATTTGACATCTTACAATACTCTCTATTTTTGGTCATAAATTCTTCCCTTCTCAAAAGTTCTGCCAGGTAAACTATTCTGTGTTCCCTTAATTTAGTTATGGTATCATTCTTTATATTTATATCATATATCCATTTTGAACTTATCTTGGTAAAGGGTGTGAGATATTGGTCTACACCCAGATTCTGTCATACTGTTTTCCAACTTTCCCAGCAATTTTATTAAAGAGTGAGTTCTTATTCCAAAAGCTGGGATCTTTAGGTTTATCAAACACTAGGTTGCTAAAGTCATTTACCCATGTATCCTGTGTATCTAATCTACTCTACTGATCTACCATTCTATTACATATCCAGTGCCAGATTATTTTGATGATTGCTACTTTATAGTACAGTTTGAGATCTGGTACTGCTAGGCCTTCTTCCTTCACCTTTTTTTTTTACCAGTTCCCTTAATATTCTTGAACTTTTTCTCTTTCAGATGAATTTTGTTATTTTTTTCTAGTTCTATAATTATTTGATAGTTTAATTGGTATGGCACTGAAAAAAATAAATTTATATAGAATTGTCCTTTTTATTATATGAACTTAGCCTACCATGAATTAATATTTTCCGTTTGTTTAGATCTGACTTTACTTGTGTGAAAAATGTTTTGTAATTGTGTTCATATAATTTCCGTGTTTGCCTTAGCAAGTAGATTCCTAGGTATTTTGTATTCTTTAGAATGATTTTAAATGGAATTTCTCTTTCTAACTCTTGCTGTAGAACTTTGATGGTAATATATAGAAATGTTGATTTATGTGGATTTATTTTGTATTCAGTAACTTTACTAACATTATTTCAGCTAGTTTTTTAGTTGATTCTCTAGGATTCCCTAAATATACCATCATATCAATTGCAAAGAGTGATAATTTAGTTTACTCATTGCCTACTTTAATTCTTTCAATTTAATTTTCTTTCCTTATTGCTAAAACCAGCATTTATAATACAGTATTAAATAATAGTGGTGATAATGGGCATCCTTGTTTCACTTCTGATCTCACTGGGAAGGCTTCTAACTTATCCCCATTGCAGATGACACTTGTCAAAGGTTTTAGGTATATACTACGTATCATTTTAAGGAATGACCCATTTATTCCTATGCTTTCTAGTGTTTTTAATAGGAATAGGTGTTATATTTTGTTGAAGGCTTTTTTTGCATTTGAGATAATCATGTGATTTCTGTTAGTCTGGTTATTAATGTGGTCAATTATGCTGATAGTTTTCCTAATATTAAACCAGCCCTGCATTCCTGATATAAATCCCGCCTGATCATAGTGAATAATTCTTGTGATATATAGCTGTATTCTCCTTGCTAGTATCTTAAATTTTTTTCATTTATATTCATTAATGAAATTGGCCTATAATTTTCTTTCTCTGTTTTTGCTCTTTCTGGCTTAGGTAATAGTATCATGTTTATTTCATTAAAAAAAAATTGGTAGGATTCTTTCTCTGCCTATTTTCCCAAGTTTATTTAGTATTGGGACTCCTCTTTTCTTATAGTCCAACTCACATAGCCATATATTGCTACTGGGAAAAACCATAATTTTTAATATAAAGACCTTTGTTGGCAAGGTGCTATTTATGCTTTTTAGTATGCTGTTCAAATTTGTCATAGTTTTCCTTCTAAGGAACAAAAGTCTTTTAATTTCATGACTGCAGTTGCCAATTATAGTGATCGTTGAACCCAAATATGTTAATTTGACACTGCTTCCATTTCTTCACCCCATATTTGCCAAGAAGTGATGAAACAAGTTGTCAAGACATTAATTTTTCATTTCTGTAGATTAATTTTCAAGTCAACTTTTACATTCTCCTCTTTCATTCTCATCAACATGCTAATTAATTCTTTATTTTTTAACATCAGAATGATATCATCTGCATATATGAGACTATTGATATTCTTCCTGGTAGCTTTAATTCTGCCTTTTGGTCCATCCAGCCTGGTATTTCACATGATGCCTTTTTGTACTCCTTTTCCAATCTTAAACCTATTGGTTGTTCCATATTCAGTTTTAACTGTTTCTGCTTAGCACACATATAGGTTCCTCAGGAGACAACTAAGATGATCTGGTACTCCCATCTTTTTGAGGACTTGTCACATTCTGTTGTAATACACACAGACAAAAGCTTTGGTATAGTCAATGAAGGAGAAGCATATGTTTTTCTGGAACTCCTTTCACTGTAATTAAGCAATTGTTGGCAATTTGGTCTCTAGTACCTTTGCCTCTGAAAATCAGCTGGCTCTTCTGGTAGTTCTTGCTTCACATATTGCTGAAGCCTAGTTTGCAAAATCTTAAGCATAATCATACTAGCATGTGAAATAAGCACAATTGTTCAGTCATTTGATCATTCTTTTGACACTGTCCTTCTAAAGATTGAGACATAAAGCAATCTTTTCCAAACCAGTAGCTACGGTTGAGTGTTCCACATTTTCTGACATATTGAGAGCAGCATTTTAACAATATAATCTTTCAGAATTTTAAATTTAAATTTTTAAAAATAAAATTTAAACTTAAAGCTGGAATTATCACCTATACCAGACTTATTGTTAGCAATGCTTCCTAAGGTCCACTGAACTTCATTCTCCAGGATGTCTACCTATAAATCAGTAATGGTTTCATTGTTTTTATCAATGATGTTAAAATCCCTCTTGTATAGTTTTTTTTTTTTTTGCATGCTTGCCACCTCATCTTGATCCCCTATACTTCAGTTAGGTCCCTACCATTTTTGTCTTTCATCATGCCCACTTTTCATGAAACCTTACCTTGATGTCTCTAATTTTCTTGAGATCTTTTGTCTTTCCCATTTAATTCCCTACCATGTAATTTCTCATTAAAAGTAGTACTTTGCTGAAATCTGGGCTGCTGCTGCCAAAATCAGCATTTAATAAATGAACTCAGTGAGTATAGCCTTGAAGTTACTTAAGTCAATTTCAATGGAAAAGGGAAGCTGCAGTTTGTTTGGGTATCTGCATTATTTATACTGGCCCAAAGAGAATTAGCCATTTGGCAAGAAGGTTGAAGACCAAATGAAAACAAACAAGAATAATTTTCCTCCTTGGAGATAAAAGGCAAGATCCATCCTGAAAAAACATGAGTATATACTCAGTAACAGCTTGGAAGTGAATACAGAAAAATATGGGGAGTTCATTTCATGGGGAGGAAAGAAAGACTTCAAGAGCAGCCAGTTCAGGTTAAGCACTCTGCCTGACACTTCTGCCCCAACTCCCAGCACTCCCTGGACTCTAATAAGATTGTTAACGGGAAGCTGTTTGTCTTGGGGCAGCATCTGAAAATGAGGTCGTTGGCCATATGAGCTCACTTTGGAGAGCAGCATCTCAAGCCAGTTGTGAAAACAAGTGTTTGTTTGAATAATTGATAAAATATAAGTTTAGAGGCTAAATGAAAACTGGTATTTTGGTTGGTTGGGTAAACATGAAAGACCTTGCATGCAAGAAATTTTCAGAGGAGTCTAAGACTAATGAGTGACAGACGAGTTGCATCTGGTGGAAAGAGCTCCCCACATCAGTGAAATCATAGGCTGGCTTCCACCAACAAAAAAGATATAGCCCCAGATGTAAAGGAAGCCTTAACTGATCAAGTGATGGTGTCAGATATTCAAAGCTCTGCTATTCCTCATGCCTTTTTGAGATGTTTCTGGAAGAAAACAGTCCTATAATCATTCTATACAAACTTTAGCTCTGAGAAATCTTTCTTCATTGGTATTCCCAGAATTGCAGAATGAGGGAACTGAAAGACATCTTGGAAATTTAAAAATTGAAGTCTTGGGGGCAGCTAAGAGTCAGGCCCAGAGAGGGGAGGTCCTAAGTTCAAATCTGTCCTCAAAACACTTCCTAGCTGTGTGACTCTGGGCAAGTCATTTAACCCCTATCACCTAGCCCTTGCTGCTCTTCTGCCTTGGAACCAATACACAATATTGATTCTAAAATGGAAGGTAAGGGTTTGAAAAATAAAAGAATAAAAAAGAAAAGAAATCGAAGCCCTGAAGAATGAAGTGACTTGTCCAACATGACACAAGTGTTAGTTAAGTGGCATATGCAGAATTTAAACTCGTTTTCTGACTCTGAATTCCATCTTTTTACTAATGGGAATAGTTAACATTTATATGGTGCTTTGAGGTTTGAAAAGCCCTTAAAAATATTCTAATTTAACCTTCATAAGAACTCTGGGAGATAGGCAGTATTATTATCCCCATTTTAAAAATGAGAAAACTGAAGTAGATGGAATTTAAGTGACTGGTCCAGGATGTTACAATTTAGTAAGTATCTGAAACTAGATTTGAACTTAGATCTTCCTCATTACAGACCCAGTGTTTTATCCACTGAGTCCCGCATCTGCCTCCAAATTTTCTACACCATGATTCCTCTGTTCCTAAACAAAGTATAAAGATATGGCAATCCCTTTCACATAAATTAAAATCTGAATCCAAGAAACAGATTCATTCATGCTTATTTAAATATATGGTATAGTTTATATCTCTCCCAAGAATAATTTTATTTTATTAAAGACTGAAATCCAAGGCATTTCAGACAATGATAGGAAATATTTGGGGACTGCAGGGTCTTTGTCTTAGAGTAACTCCCAGTAATGGTGTATAATAGCTAACAGAGGAATGAAAGGTAAATTAAGAATACAGGACATATGGAAGGAGATGATGAGGGAAATTCCTGAGCAATTTGAAGGGCTCTCCCAAGTAACTTGAACTTCCACAACATGGACCATGATTTGGAAGCTATGGAGAATATGGCTAATTCCCAATCGATTGCAGACTAAGGATAAGTTGCTTCTCTTTTTGGCTTTTAAAAATAAACAGGTCTTACTTTCTCTCATATCCAGGACACCCTCTTCAGCTATCTTCTTCCAGGTGTAATGGAGGAGATAAAAGGAAGGAGGGAGAGAGGGGAAGGAGAAGGAAGGGATTCGTTTTCTCCTTCATTACTTATGGGGAGAGGTAAGCCAGGTATTGTCTCCTTGGAAGGACTATGACTCCAAAGAGATGTCATTTTGAGAAATGGAGGACAGGGGTCTGGAGAGGGATTTGATTCAGTGAGGTGGCACTGTGCCTCCCTCAGAAAAGCTCTGAGGTCAAATCTCTGTGAGACAAGACACCCCTTGTAATTTCCACCTCCCAAAGGGGACTGTTAGCTCCCAGGGTTTTATGTATGGCCAACTGTCCAGGAAAGAATGGCAGTTTCCTTGGTCAGATACTGAACTGGTTTCAGAATGATATCCCTTCTCTGTGGAAAACTATAGCCAACCCAGGTGTGGGTTGGCACCAGACAAGGACAGGATTTCGGCTTGAAATCCTGTCTCAAACTGTTATCTTAATTCCCTCTTTGGTTATTAGTAACAGGCCCAAACCCAGATCTAAATAATACAGATATGATTTCTTTGTAGGTCAATGAGGAAGGTAGAGGCAGAGGAATGAGGAAAATAAGGAAGGTGGGAGAAAGGTCAGCCCTAATGGTCTCCCCCTCCCAAGCAGATTGGCTCCCCAAGTCTGGAGGCCAGAGGCCATGGTGCCTTGGCCTCTTTCTCCACCAACTGCTTCTTCGCCTACACTTATGCTTAAACTGAATCCAAAATTCAGTTCAAAGGGTAAGAGATTCAAGGGAGATGGATTAGGTGGCTCAAAGCCAGAATGAGTCCAACAAAATCCCTGTTGAGAAGCACACAGATGATGGTTGGGTCTCAGTGGAGGTATTTAAGGGTCTCTGGACAAAGTCAGGTCCCAACTGATGGAGAAATCTGCTTCAGGTCTCTCTCAGCTCCAGGAAGGTGCCTTCCCCTTGCTTTCCCAGTCAGAAAGACCTTGACTGTTGGCTCCAGAGTTCTCTCCTCCCCTCAGAACCCTCAGCATTCTCTTCACCCCTCCTCCACTGCTTCCCAGGCCTATCTGTCCATCAGCCTGGTGATCAATCTCTCTCTCTTGCTTTACACAGAGAGCATGAAAGGACTGCAGAGATTTCACCAGGATCAGGCCATCCCCATATAAGAAATATTCACCCCCTTTACCTCTGTATCTTTAATTCAAGGGTCAGCTCAAATATCATCTCCCTCAAGTCACCTCTCCTTATTATCTCAGTAGTTAGTGCCTCCCCTCTATAATGTGGTATTTCCATATACAAATTTGTATCTTGGGTAACCCCAATACCAAGCATAGTGTTTTTCCTAAGAAGGAACTTAATCAATGTACGCTCATTGTTGAGTGAATTAATTGCTCCAGCCATGAGGGCACTCCCTCCTCAGATCTCCTATTGTCTGTCATTTAGTCCCTTTGTCATCTATCCCTTCTTATTTCCATGAGCAATGAGCAAGTAGCCAATGAAGTCTCAGTACTTAGAGTATGTGTGGATTGATCTTCCCTTGCTCCATTTTGTTTCTGCTGCCCAGCCTACTTTCAGCTCCACTGAACAGGGTGCCCCTCCCAAGATAAACTCATCACCTCCACCCTCACCCCCATATTGCATGGATTGATTCAAGCCTTGCTGGGCACCACCTCCCTCTGCTTCCCTTCTCTCTGGGGAGGACTGGAGGAAGCAATACCAAAGTCTTCCTAATGTCCTCCCTTGTAGAGGGAAGGACCTGGGGCAGCTCTTCACTTCACTTTCCATCTGCTGCTGTGTCTTGTCTCAACTTCACAAAACGAGATTCTTCCATTCCAGATATGCCATGGTGACCCACTTTGCAGCCCACTTTTGGGAGTTGAATCTCCCTTTAGATTGCCCTTGAGGGAAGAGATCATCTTTCTTTTATTAATTATATTTATTAAATATGTATATTTTTGTGTAATATATGTATTCATTGTATCCCCATAACTTAGCACTGTGCCTGGCACATAGTAGGCACTTAATAACTATTTGGGGGAGGGGGTGCAGCTAAGTGGCTCAGTGAATTGAGAACCAGGTCTAAAGATGGGAGGTCCTGGGTTCAAATCTGTCCTCAGACACTTCCTAGCTATGTGACCCTGGGCAAGTCACTTAACCCCCATTGCCTAGCCTTTACCACTCTTCTGCCTTGGAACCAATACACAGTATTGATTCTAAGATGGAAGATAAGGTGTTTTTTTTTTTAAACATAACTAGAGAATTGGATTGGGTTGTGCAAAATGCAATTGATATTTCTTTCCTCCTGCCATTTCAATATGTGACACTTTGGGGAACCATTTTCTAGTGTTTAAGTGTGAGGGGCCTTGAGTGAGTTTGTGATAATAAAAAATCCAGAGCTGAAAAGACTGAACTAGAACTATGTAACCCACCAAGAAAAGTAAATCAAGCAAGCTTCAAGAACTGAGCCTTCAGTGGTCACTTTCCCACTATATATGTGAATACTTCCTTGTCTCCCCAATTAGAACACAAGTTGCATAAGGCTAGACACCATAAAACTTCATATTCTCAGTAATGCATGTGACGTGTTTATAATAAATGCTACATAAATATTTATTATATTGCATCACTTGAATTTAATCAAAGTGTTTCCTGACTTTAAAATAGGCAGGGAAGAAGAGCCCACTATAGTCTCTCACACCCTTAAAAAAAAAACAAACAAACAGTAGATATTTTTCTCCTGGTATAATTGAAATGCTATTGTGACTCCCATGTAAGAGCAGGGACCAATTCCATTCAAGAAACATTTATTAAGCATACATCCATACATGTATCTATATGTGTATAATAAGTGCTACTGCACTTGGCACTGGAGATACAAAGAGAAAAAGACAATTCATCCCTGCCCTGAAAGAGCTTATATGTTACCAGAGATGAGGGGGGTGGAACTGTTGCAGCCTGTACTGATATAGGATGAAATTTCCTGTGATAAGACAACAATCAGGCCCTCTCCCTAGCTATTGGGATGAGGGCAAGCTTTGCCACACCAGGATACATGTTTCCCATGGAGCTCCCACCTGGAACATTTTATTATCACTTTACTAGTCGTCATCTTAACAGCAAACATGTGGAGTAGCAGCCCCTTTTGTTGATTCTTTCTTCCAGATGCATGACCATCTCAGAAAATATTAGAGGAGCAGAGCATTAGGGAGGCAAAGCATCCCTAAAAGAAGGCTTCTGCCCAGCAATCACTGAAGAAACAATTCTTCCCTGCCATTGCAAGCTATGCTGAAACCAACCTGTTCCAACCTTCCAATGACTTTCCCATGTTTCCTGAATCCCATATTTATTTTTCTGACCAATGGTTTGCTCTATTACCTTTACTTTATTGCCTCCCCAGGCTAATGAGGACTGACATAAGCCCTGGCGAAAGAGCATTTGGAATAGGGTCTACTTTGACTATCCTTGCTGTTGTTGCAAATCAACTTGGTTAGCCCATATCCTCCCCAGTTTGTGTCTGTCATTAATTTACCCTAGCTTTAGCTCCATTTGGTAGTGGTATTGGGTTTTGTTTTGTTTTTAAGGATAGTTAAAAATAAAATGGGTTATAAAGACCCATCAAGTTGCAAAGCACCATACTTTATCTTAAGACCTACCTTTTCTGGCCATAGAATTACCAGCATTTGCTTATTTGTTCAATGTACTTCTTTCTATTTACTAGCCCTTTGTATGAATACCACAATGAGCTGCCATCTTGTTCAGATATCTAAACAGAATCCCATCTCTCCTTCCTTCTTTTGTTCAAACCTCGGGGTGTTGTTGAATCATCTAATTAACTTCCAGGATTAGAACCAGAATTCTGCAACATTAGCAAAACTTTGCCTTCTGTTCCAAAGCAATATGGGTATCAGGGGCCTGCCACTCCCTACAAAACCAAACCAAACAGGAAGCAGAAAAATGTACATTTACACTAATGCTTCTTGAGATCTCTTATTTTCTTCAAAGCTGAGCTCAAATGTCACCTTCTACATGAGACCTTTCCCAATTCCCACTCTACCTTCCATAGCTCCCAGGGTGGAGCAGTGCCTCTTTCCCTTCCAAATTGCCTGGTTTTTATTTTTTGTATAATTTTTACATACTTTTATGTGTAGACATTTACTTTGATAGAATACAAGTGTGTCAAGGGCAAAGACTATTTTATTTATGAATCTTTAGCATCTAGCATGGTGACTGGCACATAGTATATATTTAATAAATGTGTTTGATCGACTATTCTGTATACAATCATATGTCAGGAATCTATGGGTCCTCCCTTAAGTGCAGTGTGCAATCCATAAAAAAATAATAATCTTGGGCAGTCATCTGAATTTTAGAGAGATGAAGTGACATGCCTAGGATCAAAGAGCTAGTAAATGTCAGAGATGGATTTTGGATGGTGATCTTCCCCACTCCATAGCCTACACTATCCACTTGATCCTCTGTGCTCATGCCTACATATATTTTATACTCACCAGCAATATTCTCAAATCCAGCCTCTTCACGAAACCATGTCGATTTATAATCCATTACCTCAAACAGACAAAATCACAAATGTGAAGCAAAGTACGGAGAGCTGAAAAATGTCTCTCTAAATAAAGTTAATCATCGAACAAATACTCATTGAATGCCTACCATGTAGAAGGCAAAGGACTGGTTCTGTGGTCCTGCCTGGAAGGATCTTAGTCTAGTTAGAGAAATAATAATATTCACAGAACAGAATAACTCACAATATCCAAGTAATTGCCAAAAGAGTGATATACAAGCCATAAGGAAGAAGTTGCTGTGGATTATAGAAGTTTTCATGGAGGAGGTAGGATTCAGGCTTGACTGTGAAGACAGAAAGAGAGACTATTGAGTCTATGACCTATCAAAGTCTGGTCCTCTTTCTTCAGGTTCCTTTCTCCCTTGGAAGCCTTTTCATTTTCCTACTCTGAATTTACTTACTCACCCAAGGGCCTTAATCCCCTTGCCCAGTCTTTGAAGGTGTTTAAATGGGTGTGAACAGATTCTGCTGATGACTCGCTTGATGAGTCCATCCTGACTGACACAGAGACAAGTAGCAAAGGGAAAGTTCTGGGCTCCAGGATCAGTGAGTGCCTTCAAAGCAAAACCAACTTCCCATGGTCTTGAGAGGAAATGAACAGATCACAAGGCTATAAAATGATCACCTCCTGTTTACCTAGTATTGGAAAGGGGCCTGGAAAATTCCTGCAGATGGGTTGGCTTATGGTATCAAAGGGGTTAGCAAGATGTGTATCCCACTGGCCAACAGATTTTTAAAGAATAACATAAATCTAAGAACACTCACCATGAAGATGATACCATTGACCCATGACAATGTTATGAGCTTTGAATTGTTTTTGCAATAGTGGGAATAGGTTTGCCCTAGAAAATTTGGAACCTCACTGTTTTGCCTTTTCTTGTGACCAAAGGCATAAATGTTTTTCTCCTTAGGAGGTTGGGAGGGAGATAAAGTAGGCTAGAACTATGAGGCTTTTTTTAAAACCTTTTTTGTATTTTTAAAGTTTTAATTAATGCCTTCTCTTCTTACCACACTATTTCTCTCCTTTGCTTCTACTACATTCTAGCATGTATCAGACTTGTTTATATATATTTGCCTTTTCTGCCCTATTATGTAGTAAATTCCTTGAAGTCAAGAACTGTGGCATTTTTCATCTTTGTATTCCCAATGCTTTGCATTGCATAATAAATTTGAACCTAAGTAAATAAAGTGGCATTGAATTCCCTAATGCTTGAGTAATTTTTCTAATCAGAAAAGCACTTTCACTAAGTGCCCCCCAAACTATTCTGCTCTTGCAAAGATGTTGCTATCAAACTAGGAGGAAGGCAGATGATAGCTTTATAACTTCTTAGGGCCAAAACTTTAGAAATCATTTCATCAAGCTGCCTTTTCTCACAGATGAAGGAGCTGAGAAATGTCATGAGTTGTCCTAGTGTAGAGTCTCCTCTGTATTCTCAGTGGAGAGTCCCCTCTATGCCTGTTTAGCCTAGAACCACTTTTGCCATAGAACCCCTACCTTGAGCTTTTCTAAGCAGTGCAAGGTCTACTTGGGCTCTAGTTACATTCCAGGGCAGTGACATCCCAAGCTGTCTCTAACTTACCACAATCTCTATCAGAGAAAGAACCTGGCATGTTGTGGACAAAGCTGTGCTCCCCTTTGTTGCCATCATGGTACAGGAGTTTCAAGACCAAGGAAGTCTTCTCCAAGAGGAAAGCCAATATCTATCTAAAAAACAGGGCTGGGGGCAGCAGGGTGGCCCAGTGGATTGAGAGCCAGCCCCAGAGACAGGAGGTCCTCAGATTCTTCCTAGCTGTGTGACCCTGGGCAAGTCACTTATCCCCCATTACCTGTCCCTTACCATTCTTCTTCCTTAGAACCAATACTGGTTCTAAGACAGAAGGTAAGGGTTTAAAAACAAAACAAAATTAAAAACAAGCTTAAGAACACAGAGAAATATCAACTGGCAATACCTTACAGGTCTAAAGAGTCTACATGTCTATATAGCTGGTATGTAGTTTATGTATTAAACTATCTAATTTAATCATCCCAATAACTTTTAGGATAAATAAGGAAGAAAGAAGGACATTTTAGATCCTCTAGAGCATGAAAATAAAGATCAGAAAGTTTCAGCAACTGGTCTAGTTTGTAAATGGAAGAACTAGCATGATCCAGTTGAACAAGAAACTGAGTTGTAGCTGACCAGCTTTGTGATTATTGCTTATAAGATCACAAGTAAATCACAAAAAAAAAATTTTGGGGGGGTCTCAATTTCTTCACCTGTAAAATAAGGTTCTGAAAAAAAGATGACCTTAAAGGTCTCTTCTCTTTAAAAATCTATAATCCAGTTACTATGAATTCAAGAGTTTTTTCTTACTATACTATGCTATCAATTTAAGTTCAACATGTCCTTTGGGTTATAGTGGATATACTCTCCTTTTGTGGAGAGAGTAAACTTCTTATCCCTAAAGGCCCCATTTTCAGCTGAGTGCAACAATCGATGCTTCTGTCCAAAAACAATCCTTCTCCCACTTCCAGTTTCCCATCTCCCACCAATATACCATTTTTGAATGGGAATAGAAAGTCTTATATGTGGGTACACGAAAGTCATAGCATATGTCCTCGAAAATTTGGAACAACTAAGGGGAAAGTTGGTGAATGTTTAGAAGACAGCTTGGGGGTGGGGAATAGCCCAAATGCTTTTATATTTAATCTCCATTACTAACATTTTCTACATCATTTTCTTAAATCTAGGTAATCAACAAAATACTACTAAATTAAAAAAAAAAGTTTTGTAGCATTTGCCAATTTCTAAGGCATAAATGCTCACTCTGAAAAATTGAACAATCAGCTCTTGGGAGCCAGGCCAACCAAGTTGGTTCCAACACACATTGGAATGCTTTTTCCAGAGTCACATGTCTCTTGAGTCCTAAACTATTGTCATTATAAAACATCTAATTAAGGAGGAGGAAAAGATAAACCCCTCTGTTCTTACAAACCCACAGAGGTATGCAAAGGATGTGTCTTTATAGCTTTGCCAAGATTGGAGGTGGGGAGAAAGGAGTGGCACTGGGCCTTGTGCAGATTCAGAATGGCTCATTATACATTACTTTGCTTTGTTCACACTATACTGTCACTAGCATTTTCTACCTCTGTGCTTTTTCACAGGCTTTCCTCACTTCTGCTTTTGGGAATCCTTAACTCCCTTCAGGTTCAATTCAAGTGCTACTTCCTTCAGGAGGTCTTTGCAGACCTCCCAAATTTTGAATGTCCCTCCTCTCCTCCTCATCACTATGTGTGTTTGTATGTGTATGTGTGCATATATATATATATATAATTTATATCTTTCATATGTCTGCCATCAATAAGTAGAAGCCCACGTTAATTTGCATGCCGATTCTCAGTTGTTGCAGAGCAAGATAGGTGGTAGAAAGGCATGCAGGAAGTAGTGAAAGATGCCCACACAAGCAGGAAGCACTCAACCTGAATGCTGAAAGGACAGGATAATTGAGATAGACTTACCTTAAACTGGCCTGCTGATTGAGAAGTAGACCCTATAGATAAATAACACCAATACCTAGAAACAGATGGCAGTGGTATCAAAATGACTGTTTACTTCTAGTTTTAGCTCGAATGGAGAGATGAAAAATAGGCTGAAGCTGAATGACAGAAGATGGAGCTATAGTATTAAGACACACAGATGTCTGAACTGAACAGACTTACCCTTCCTCTTGCTAAAGCACCACTCAGGGTAATTCTGTTAATCACAAAGACAGGCACTTTTATAGGGAAGAGAAGGCCCACTGAAGTACCCCTTGATTCATCAGAGGCACAAATATGGGTCTTTTCTTTGTCCATTATTTTATAAATAAATTAGTTTATATGCATTGAGCCTTGTGATCCTGAGTGCCTTTAAGGGGGAGCTTGTGGCCACTCTTGGGGAAGGATAGGTAGCAAGCACTAATATTCTCAGTTATCTTTAAGATAAGAGCAAAAAGAGAGAAATGAGAGATCCCCAGAGAGTCTTTAGGTCTTTCATTCCATCATGCCATGTAACACAAAGATTAGAAATAAATATTTTGAGAATGGTAAAGTCTAAGTCAACTATTCAATACCATCATTTTACAAATGAAAAATCTGCAGTTCATTAAGAATCAGCAGCTTGGGACAGCTAGGTGGTTCAGTGGATTGAGAGCCAGGCCTAGAGACAGGAGATTCTGGATTCAAAACTGGCCTCAAACACTTCCTGGCTGTGTAAACCAAGTCACTTAACTTCAATTACCTAACTCTTACCACTCTTCTGCCTTGGAACCAATACTTAGTATTGATTCCAAGATGGAAGGTAAGGGTTTAAAATTTAAAAAAAAAATCATCAACATCATGTTAAGTAATGTAGAAAGTAGTAACAGTCTGGATGAACACCATGGCCATTATACTCTTCAATTAAATGTTAAGCTATTCATGGAGCCAGTTACTTTGTACTCATTCTTCTGCTAGAGTAGAAATCTCATCCTCTTTTGGAAGATTTATTTTAAATGTGATTTCCTGTTTCCAGGTCCCAGGGCTCATATTACTAGTTTCACAGACAGGATCTTGTGTCTGTTGAGCTTACATCGTGTCTATGGTCTTAGTTGGCCCCCAGGAATAAAGTTGATTCTGTCCTCCACTGGCAGTAACAAGAACAAAATGATATGTTTGGCTCAATGGCCTTGGGGACAATTGCTTTGCCAGATAGAGAAAAACCACCAGGTCTCCTGAGTCCAACCAATTTGATCTTTCCAATGGGCTGGAAGTTCACCCCATTCCCCGCCACCTGAGTCAGAGTCTACAGATGGTCAGGAGAGGCTACATTGGAGTCATACCAAGGACCTGGGTATAAGCCCAGTTGAGATTTCTTCCCAGATTGCTTGGGGAGTTTGGGTGAGACAATGGTTGGAGAAGCTTCATTGCAAAGACTAGACAAGTTCTTCACCATACTAGGTGCTTCAGCAATGTGTATGAGACAACAGGTCTGGGTTGCTCTGTTCAAAAGCAGAGTAGACAATTGTCAATAGTGCATATGTTGAGAATTCCTGAATGTTTTCCCATCCCAACATCAGTAAAGTATTATAGACAGAAACCTGTAAGGGATATTTATTATTCAGTTGTTTTTCAGTTTTGTCCGACTTTTCATGACTCCATTTGAGGTATTCTTAGCAGAGAGACTAGAATGGTTTGCCATTTCCTTCTTCAGTTCATTTTTACAGATGAGGAAACTTAGGCAAACAAGGTTAAGTGACTTGCCCAGGGTCACATAGCTAGTGAATGTCTGAGGCAAGGTCTAGGCACTCTATCTACTGTGCCACCTAGCTGCTCTGTAAGAGATATTAGAGATCATCTATAACAAATCTCTCATTTTACCCCCAAAAAAATGTCCTCCATTCTACTCTGCCCATCTGTCTGGTGGTCTTGCTTTTTGGATAATGACAGTTTAAGAATGAACTGATAAGTGTCACAGCTTTTAAAAGAAATAAAAAAACACAAACCTCAGACTCTGAAAATACATCCCCATATTTATATTAAACCCTTTGAATATAGAATATGTGTTTCATAGAATACACAAATTCATTTGTTTAATTTAAGAAATGTACACTTAAAGTTTGATGACAATTCCTACTTCATGATTTTGTTTTGTTTTTTTCTTAAGCTACTTAAAAGAAAATATCTCCTGAATTACTTTGACTCATGTATTCAAATCATGGATTACTCAAAAAAAAAAAATCAAGACCAGTAAGCAAAAGGTCTGAGATTTGAAACTTTCCTTTGGCTCCAAATTTAGCATTCTATCCTCTGAACTACCCCTTCTGTAAGTGTTAGAGCTATAATATGAACCAATTTCTCAACTTTAAATCCAATGTTCTTGACATTATACCATTGATTAGGGGTAAGGGGGTGGTGACGAGATTAGGTTGTTGTCCAAAGAATTATTGAGTCAACAATCTCCATGATGAGGGAGCAAGTTTTATTCAGAGAGGGAGGAACATGGTGGAATGGCCCTGGTAAAAGAAAGGCTTTGCAATGGAAAGGCCCTGGCAATGGAAAAGGGCTAGTGGTCAAAAGGCTTTGAGAAGTTTTCAGAAATGCTTTTTATCCTGCTTAATTACTAAGGAAGGGGTCATTTGTTTGGGTGGTTGTTGCAAGGAACTGATGTCACTTTACCCATGTGACTTTACCCAAGATTCATTCTGTTTACCCAATGGAAGTAGAGTGGAAGTGAAAACCATAATGTAAATGAGATGTTAATGATATGGTAAGCACCCCGGGGAGCTCCAGGTTACTTTTGCCTGATTCTGTACAAAGTAAGGAAGACTTTGAGTGTGGAAACGGAACGATATTTGAGCCTAGACCTGTGTGCCTGGGAAACTGAACCACCTTTTTAGAGACACCAACCAAGGTCCTAGGCTAGTCATGGTGAACGTTTTAGAGACTGAGTGCCCAAACTGCAACCCTCACAAGGCATGTAAGCTGCCCCCTTACCCCAGACAGTAGCATGAAGAAGCACTCCCATTGGACTGCTGGGCAGAGGGGTGGGTGATGTGAGAAATGCCTCAGACATGAGTGGAGAGTAGGAAGGGATCGGCCTCTCCAGCAGGCATGCCATAGGTTCACCAGCACTGACCTAGGTTTTGACTAAAGATTGATGTGTGGAGTTTTCTCATAATTGTGGATCTAAACTTATTGTGAATCTAAATAATTGTGAATCTAAGTCTTATCTGAAAGGTAGCCCCATTCTAATCAACTCATTATTGTTTCTAAGTTCTTTTCTTTACAACTACTTGATAAGGTTTGGTTTGGTTTGGTTTGGGGGGGGGTACTTTTTTTGCTATAGTGTTTGAAAATCCAGCCATTACAGTCATTCCTGGAATCATACATTGTAAATGGGTTAGAGAATTATGTTACCAGAGAGGAGTGGCACATTCATAACCTATTATCACTCCTTGCCATCTGATAGTAAGTGGGGCAGAACTGGCCATTAGGGCTGAACTGTCCAGGAGGGCTAAACTGACTATCAGGATAGGAATAATTTTATAAGGAGAGGAAGATTTGAAATGTTTTATAGCGTGGAGGAGGGCAAGTTCAAAGTGTATGTTAGGAGTGAAGGAGGAGGAGGAGAAGCAGGGGAGAGAGAGAGAGAGAGAGAGAGAGAGAGAGAGAGAGAGAGAGAGAGAGAGAGAGAGAGAGAGAGAGATAAAAAGACATAGACAGGCAAACAGACAGAGACAAAGAGAGAAGGAGGGAGAAACAGAGAGACAGATGACAAGAGTACTGGGAAGACAAAGGCCAGCATAAGGAACTTGATAATGCTTTGGGGAGGGAGTAAAAATAAGGATATTGAAAAATCTCACTGAGCAAGGGAGATCAATCTTGCCATCTGCATGTTATTTTTATCCTCTTTCTTTTCACCTTCCATATTATCCTTTCTCTTGTGGGTGAAAAATCTCCTGCACCCTCATATGAGTATTAGATTTTAATGCTAACAGTAGTTTGAGTTAATCATAATTATTATTTTGAGATAAGGTGATTAATTATGTTATGTGATATAGTCATTATAATGATTATAATGATATTATAAGATGATATTATAATTGATTATAAGATTGTGATAATTTTAGTAAAAGTAATAAGGTTTTGAATTAAGTAGATAACTGCTTTAACTTGGGGCTCAGAGGCCTAAGTGAAGCCTCACTGTGAGCCTCAACCTTCAAATTTGCTCTATCATGCACCCTCAGCAATCATGGCCTTCAGGCTCTCCACCACCACCACCCATCTATCAAGTGACTTTTAAGACATTGTCAAATGCTTTCTTTTACCAATGAGAAGTATTCCCTGATTACTCCAACCAATCCACATCTCTCTATTTTTATTACTGTTCTGAATTATTTTTGTACTGGTATAAAAGTTGGTGCATATAGGAAAGTCTCTCACAGTACTCGAGGTCTCTTGGTCTTGACCAGGAGTCTGGCTTTATTGGGTGACCTGGCCCTCTCTGAATAAATCTGTTTCTTTATGGCTTGGAGGCCTTGCTTATCATTTGCGTCCCTATGGTTAGAACTTACACAAGACTCCCCTAAAAAGCAGCTGGTGGCATTGTGGATAGAATGCTAGGCCTGGAATCCGGAATTCCCAAGTTCAGTCTAGCTTCAGAGACTTATTAGTTGTGTAACCCTAGGCAAGTCTCTTTACCACTACATGTCTCAGTTTCCTCTACTGTAAAAATGGAATAATAGTAGCATATTCTTCACAGAGTTGTTGTGAGGAGCAAATGAGATATTTATAAAAACTAAAACTAACAAAAACAAAAGCATTTTACAGTGACTAGCACATAATAGGCACTATATATGTGTATATATATATTTTTTTCATATATATATATATGCTTATTCCCTTACCTCTCGCTTCTTAAAAATATAAAAAGAGGTTTCTTGGCATGTATCCAATTGCCTCCTGGGATTTTCTATTCCTGCTTCAGATTCAGTTAACCCATCAACAGAATAAATGTTGTGAAAGAATTTTTGAACTAATGTCAGCTAAAGTTGTCTCTTCACAAATTTGCCAATGTCCTCTCTAGAGGTGAAGCTACGGCAAGGTGACTGGAAAAGGAAATGTAGAGGGCATTAACATCACTTTGGGGACAGCTAGGTGGCACTTCCTAGTTGTGTGGTCTTAGGCAAGTCACTTGAACCCAATGCCTGGCCCTTACCACTTTCCTACCTTGGAACCAATAATCATTGATTCTAAGGCAGAAGATAAGGGTTAAATAAAAGCATCACTGTCCATGGCTATGTTTTCTCCCCCTTCCTTCCAACCCCAGCTGTGGTGGCAATAGCAGCAGCAAAAGAAGATCATTTTGCATTGAAATTCTTTTTCCTTCCACATCATGGAAACTTCCCCATACCTAGGGTCTACTTCATTAATCACTAGCTGCTCTGCTTGTTTTCGACTCTGCTGTCATTATAATCCCACCCACAATGCCTCCAAGGATAAATTCATCATCAGGAAACTTATCATCATAGAGATTGCTTCATCCTTGCTACTCAGGTCTTATCAGTATCCTCAATTGCCTCAATTTCCCCTCTGTTTTGAGGGCTGAAAGGTGAGGGCAAAAATCTCCTCCCAAAGCTTTCCTTTAGAAAGGGCTCAGAATCTTATCCATCCCTTCGTCACCAGTGCCTCTCTTTGCTTTCAATTCCAACATCATTACTATGCCCCTGTACCATACCTGATGCTCCTTCTCTGTCCAGCCTTTTTTTGGGGATATTATTCTCTTTCATTAGATCATGTGAGCTCCTTGGGGGCAGGAACTGTATTTCTTTTCCTTATTTGTATCTATATCATTTAGCATAGTGCCTGATAAATAACAGGCATTTAAAAAGCATTTATTCTTTTATTATATTGTATTATTTTATCTTCCAGACAAGGTAACACTTCTACCTTGAACCACAAAATTGTTAGTTATAATTCTAATTCTCCATCTTCCATCTGGAGAGAAGCAAGTATGTAGAGGTCAAAAAAATATGTGCATAATTTGCATCTTGAGTTATATTTGTCAACTATTGTTGGAATTGTAAATCTTTTACTGTCAAGTGTATATTCAGCCAATTTCTCTGAATATTTAAATTATTTCCTTAAAATATAGTTAGGCATTTTCCCAATTCCTGCCCTTCTCCATATTATTCCTGTTTTGCAGTGTGAGGAGTATGGAAAGACTGATGGCAAATTTTTAAAAATAATAATGGATTTGGAGTCAAAAGACCTGGGTTCGATTTCTGCCTCAGATATTTACTAGTCATGTAGACAAGATACAATTACAATTGCTCAGAGCCTCAGTTTCATTATTTGTAAAATGGGGATGATAGCCCTTACCTGCATTATGGCACTTTGAATTCAGTTCAGTTGAGAGGTATGAGTTGCTTTAGCTGTATGTGTTCCTTAAGTCTATGACTCTTTATTAGTATACTTTATATGTGTTGCCATTTTTTCCATTGATGTGTTTAATTCTGGTAAGTGTGCCTCAGCTCTTTTGAGGGAGAATGCCGAAATGTCATCACAAGAATAATAATCTGAACCAACTCTGCCTATTTGTTAACTATTTAAGTGAGATCTCTGGTCAGGGTTTCTAAGTTATAGTTTTCAAAGGATAGATACATAGAGTATTTTGAATCTGCAGGTAGTCATCCCCTGGAGACCAAACAGAGATTGTGAATTGTAAGTACTGCTCAAAGGGGGTCACTGTGGTAGACTGTAGACTGTCCATAGCCTCCATGCTCTTTGAAAGCTATTATATTTCATGTTAAACCCATCAAATATTCTGATAGAATAATGATATTAAAACTAAGTCCTTATTTCTAGAAGATGCTTGAGGTAATTAAAGGATATTTTATAATTTCCTGAAGGTAGTCTGGCCTCTTCTCTTATTTAATTTTTTTATTTAAAAATTTTTTTCCAAAGAAAATGATTTATGTCTTTAACGAATAATGCTTGGAAATGATCAAATAAAATATATTAAAAAAATTTTTTTTCCAGATTACATATCAATGCAATTTTTAATATTTGTTTTCAAACATTTTGCAATCCATGTTTTCTCTCTCTCTTCCCCCTCTCCCCCTCCCTAAAAAAGCAGATAATATATTATGTATTGTACATGTATTATCAAATGATACATATTTTCATGTGCATTGTGCTGTGAAATAAGACACATATTGCTTACACTAGAGAAAAATTCATGGAGAAAATAAAGTGAAGAATGATTCATTTCACTGCATTTGGGCTCCATGTATTCCTTCTATGGCTGTGGATATATCTTTTTTCATCATAAGTCCCTTGGAGTTGTCCTGGATCCTTGTCTTGTTGATAATAGGTAATGTAGTTAAGTCATTCATAGTTGATCATAATACATCATTGTTACTGTATGCAACATTGTCCTGGTTCTGCTCACTTCACTTTGTATCCCTTCATGTAAGTCTTTCCAGGGCTTTTTGTGTTCATCTCTTTTGCCATTTCTTAAGGCACAATAGTATTCTAGTACAACTATATATCACAACTTGTTCAGTCATTCCTTAATTGATGGACATACCTTCAGTTTCCAGGTCTTTGCCACCACAAAAGGAGCTGCTATAAATATTTTTGAGCAGGTAGGTAGGTTCTTTCCCCCTATCTTTAATCTCTTTGGGATACAGATCTAGTAGTGACATTGCTGAGTCAAAGGATATGCAGAGTTTATGACCCTTTGGGTATTATTCTAGATTGCTCTCCAGAATGGTTGTATTCACAGCTCCATCTAACAGTATATTAGTCTCCTAATTTGCCCATATCCATTCTAATATTTATCTTTCTCCCTTTTTTTTGTCATGTTAGCCAGTCTTGGGGGTGTAAGGTGGTTCCTCAGAGTTGTTTTAATTTGCTTTCCTCTAATTAACAGTGATTTGGATCATTTTTTCATAGGAGTAAAGATATTTTTAATTTCTTTATCTGATAATGGCCTGTTGATGTGCTTTAACATTTGTCAATTGGGGAATGGTTTGCATTCCTATAAATTTGACTCAATTCTTTATATATTTGAGAAATGAAACCCTTATCAGAGAGACTTGCTATAGACCCCACCTCCCCCACTAGTTTATTGTTTGATTTGTAATCTTGGTTACATTGATTTTGTTTGTGCAGAAACTTTTTAATTTAATGTAATCAAAGTTATCTATTTGATATCTCATAATGTTCTCTGTGTCTTGTTTTGACCTAAATTCTTCCTTTATCCATAGATTTCACAGGTAAACAATTTTGGACCCCCCCCCCCTAATTTGTATATGCTATCATTCTTTATTTCTAAACCATGTAGCCATTTTGATTTTATGGGTATATAGCATAAGGTGCTGATCTATTCCTAATTTCTACCATACTGTTTTCCAGTTTTCCTAGTAGTTTTTTTGTCAAACAGTGAGTTCTTCCAAAAGCATAGATCTTTGGGTTTGTTGAACACTAGGCTACTATGGGCATTTATCATTGCCCATAGTTTAGTTGAGTGCCCAATTTATTCCATTGATCCTCTACTCTATTTCTTAGTCAATACCAGATTGTTTTGATAGTTGCCCCTTGATAATATAGTTTGAGATCCAGTATAGTTAATTTCATTAATTCCCTTGATAATCTAGTTCTTTTGTTCTCCTAGATGAATTTTATTATTTTTCTAGCTCTATGAAATAATTTTAGGCATTTGATGCATGGCACTAAGGAAGTAAATTAATTTAAGAAGAATTATATTTCTTTTATTCTCATGTTATCACATATTTATTATATATATTATAATGTTTTTCCAGTTGATTATATCTGATTTTATCTGTGTGAAAAGTGTTTTGTAATTGTGATCATATGGTTCTTGGGCTTGTCTTGGCAGGTAGATGCTTAGGTATTTTATATTGTCTATAGTTATTTTAAATGGGATTTCTCTTTCTGTCTCTTGCTGTTGGTCTTTATTGGTAATACAGAGAAATGTCAATGATTATTATGGGTTTACTTTATATTCTGCAACTTTGCTAACATTGTTAATTGTTTCAATTAAATTTTTTGAGTGATTCTGTAGGATTTTCTAGGTATATCATCATGTCATCTGCAAAGAGTGATAGCTTTATTTCTTTATTACTTATTCTAATTCCTTCAATTTCTTCTTTTCTTATTGCTATAGCTACCATTTCTAGAACAATACTGAATAGTTGTGATGATAATAGGCATCCTTGTTTTACTTCTGATCTTATTGGGAAGGCTTCTAGCTTATTCTGATTAGAGATTATGTTTGCTGATAATTTTAGATAGATGTTATTTATCATTTTGAAGAATGTTCTATTTATTCCAATGTTCTCTAGTGTTTTTTTTAATAGAAATGGGCATTCTATTTTATCAAATGCCTTTTTCTATATTTATTGAAATAATCACATGGCTTAATTATTAATATGGTCAATTATGCTAATAGTTTTCCTAATTTTAAATCTCCCTTCATTTGTGATTTAAATTGAACTTGGTCATCAGGCATTATCCTTGTGATATATTGCTGTTTAAGATTTTTCATCAATATTCATTAGGGGTATTGGTCTATACTTTTCTTTCCCAGTTTTTGTTCTTCCTGGTTTGATTATCAATACCATATTTGGGTCATAAAATGAATTTGGTAGAGTTCCTTCCTCAGCTACTTTTCCAAATAGCTTATTTATATGGTACTCGAATTAATTGGTCTTTAAATGTTTGGTAGAATTCATTTGTGAATCCCTCTGGCCTTGGAGCTTTTTTCTTAGGGAACTCATTGAAGGTTTGTTTAATTTCTTTTTCTGAGATAGTATTAAGTATTCTGTTTCCACTTCTGTTAATCTGGGCAATTTAAAAAAAAATTCATCTATTTCACTTAGATTATCAGATTTATTGGTATACAATTGGGAAAAATAACTCCTAATAACTACTTTAATTTTTTCCACAATCATTTTAATTGTGCCCTTTTCATTTTTAATATTGACAATTTAATTTTCTTCTTTTCAAAATTAAATTAACCAATGGTTCATCTATTTTTTGGTTAATTCATAAAACCAGTTCCTTGTCTTATTGATTCAATATTTTCTTACTTTAATTTTGTTAATCTCTCCTTTGATTTTCAGAATTTCTAATTTGGTATTTAATTGGGAGGGGTTAATATGTTCTTTTTCTATTTTTATTTTAGTTGCATACCCAATTGATTGATCTGCTCCTTCTCTCTTTTATTGATGTAAATTTAAAGGTATAAATTTTTTCCTAAATATTGCTTTGGCTGTATTCCCCAAATTTATTATATTATCACTTGTTATCTTTAGCAAAATTCTCTTTAGTGAAATTTTTTGTTGTTCCTATGATTTATTCTTTGATCTATTCATTCTTGAAGATAAGGTTATTTAGCTTCCAATTAATTTTTAGTCTTTTTTTCTAGCTCTTTGTTCAGTATAATTTTATAGCATTGTGGTCTGCAAAGGAAGCATTCAAAATTCTGCTTTTCTGCCTTTGGGGGGCTTTTATGTTGATTTTTGTGAAAGTTCCATGTACTGCTAAGAAAAAGGTATATTCTTTTTTATTTCCACTCAGTTTTCTCCAGAGTTCTATCGTCTAACTTTTAAAATTCTGTTCACTTCCTTCATTTCTTTCTTGTTTATTTTTTTAGTTTGCTGTATCTAATTGTGAGAGAGGAAGATTAATGTCTCCTACTAATCTAGTTTTATTGTCTCTTTCCTTTTGTAATTCATGGAATTTCTCTTTTAGGAATTTGTATGCTATGCCATTTAGTGTACATATGCTTATTATTTATATTATTTCATTGTCTATGGTTTCTTTTACCAATATGCAATTTTTCTTCCTTATCATTTTTAATTAGGTAAATTTTCACTTTTTATTTGTCTGAGGTCATAATTACTACCTCCATTTTTTTTAACTTTAGCTAGCTAAAAGATAGAAGATTTTGCTTCAGTCCTTTACCTTTACTCTGGGTGTGTCTAACTGTTTTAAATTAGTTTCTTGGGGCAGCTGGGTGGCTCAGTGGATTGAGAGCCAGGCCCAGAGATGGTAGGTCCTGGGTTCAAATATAGATTCAGACACTTCCTAGCTGTGTGACCTTGGGCAGGTCACTTGACCCCCATTGCCTAGCCCTTACCTCTTCTGCAGAAGGTAAGGTTTATTTGTTTGTTTATTTTTTAAATGAGTTTCTTGTGGAGAGTATATCATGGGATTCTGGTTTTTAATCCACTCTGGTATCCTCTTTCATTTTATGGGTAGGTTTATTACATTCATATTCATAGATATGATTATGAATTGTGTGCTTACTCCATTTTATTTCCCCCCTGTTTATTCTTTTCTTTCTTGCTCTCTTTAGTCTTTCCCTGTTCATAAATATTTTTGTTTCTGTTTATCCACCTCCCTGAGTTCCCCCTCCCTCTTGCCTGTTCCCCTCCTTTTTTGTTTCCCCTCCCCTTCTTACTTCTCTATTGTGTTAGTCAGATTCTATACCTAAGTGTGGATGTTATTTGCACTCAGTGCCAATTCTGATGTTCATGCATTCTAAGATTTTAAGGTTCAAGTATTTCCTACCACTCCACATCTTCCCTTCTACTGAATTGATTCTTACATGCCTCCTTGTGTGAGATAATTTCCCCAACTTTCTCTTCTTTTCCTTTTCCCAGTATATTATTTTTTCTTATCCCTTTATAATTTTCATATCATCCAATCATATTCAACTTACTCTCTGCTCTATCTTTGTGTTCCTATTCATTTCCCTAAAAGAGATAAAGTTCTTAAGTATCTTCAGTGCTGGGAGCCATCAGACCACAAAGCCTTGACAGAGTCATCCGTGGTAGCTGGGGAGACCACAGAGTGGTCCTTGGCAAGATGCGATTGCCCACCCAACCCCCTTTTACATGACTTCTTTCATCAAGCCCTTTACCTGTGAATTGACATGATTACTATTCCCCCTAGTCTCAAAAGAGCAAAACACCTGTACCCTAATTCTCCAAAACATCACCAAAAGACCAGACCCTTAAACCCTATCCCAAAAAAACTATCATGGGTTAACTTTTACTTAGGTACATAATTCCCAGCAAAACCACAGCTACAGGCCAAGCCAAAAATTTTCCCACATACAGAAGCCTATTCTCATGAAGTCAGCACACAAATCAATCATAGAGGCCCAAGCAATAAGTATAAGTACTTCAAGCTCCAGTATGCCTCAGTGGCTCAATCACACAAATCAGTAACTCCCTAGAAGCCACCAGTCTAAATTTGAATTGTGTTCCCAGACCCCTCAGCTTCCATGATATGATTGTTGAATTGTCTTCTAAGAACTGCTGATTGATTATTCCATTTTATTAAAAGCAATACGTAATTTTCCTTGATTGTTTGTAAGCTCAAAACTTCTCACAGGGTAATAAGAAAATTAAGTCACCTGTGACAAAAATCATTTATCTTGTGTGCAACCTTTATTCTGTCTGTAATCACAATACAAGAATATAGAATGTTAATCAAGTGATTTGTTAAAAGTTGATGTATCACTTTTCCAATTATCTCTCTTTGATTTTGTGTATATGCGTGCCAAGAGAATGGGTATAAAAATAAAGATCAGATATCAGGAAAGTGGAACAGCTGTCAGATGCAAAGCAATCCCATGGCTGTCTTCCATTTGTTATTTTTGTTGACTGATCGTTCGCCACCAGTCGGGATACCCTGGAGTTTCGGGCAAGGGTGGACTTTGCCCGTGACACTTCAGTACCTTAAATATCATAAATACTTTTGCTATCTTAGATAGCCATCATACATATCTTAACCATCTTAGTTAGCACTGTCTTTTTATTAATGTAATCAGATTATTGTCTCCCTTGATTATCTTAAATATATTAAGTACCTTAGGTATTTCTTCTACCATAGAAATCTTAAGTGTCCTAGTTATCACTTTCCCTTTAACCACTCATTCTATTGAGTTTGCTTCTTTTGAATATTGAATTTGATCATTGAATTTTCTTTTTTGCTCTGGTCATTTCATCAGGAATCTCTGGAAGATCATTAGAATCATTGGTTTCCGCTGTTTCCCTGCTAAAACTGAACTATGCCAGCTGTGCTCTTTACCCTGCCACTTGCTCTTTATCATGTCTCACTTCAGTGGAAGTTTGTTCAGAGCTCTCTCATCATACCCCGGTGAAATGAATCTTTCTTGCTGCTTCTCCACATTGTTCTGTGCCAGAGCACTATTTTACCTCCTGCCCTATTTGTTCTGCCACTCCAGGATTCATTTTGAAGTGTTTTTGTTCTTCTGTGGTTGTTTGGAGGGTGATTTCTGGGCTCTGAGTGTTTTTTACTCCACCTTCATGGCAACAAAAACTATGGATTTGTTTTGTTCAACCTCTCCTTTTTAATTCTAAGTCCAATTTTCTGTCCCCTTGCTTTCTACCAGCTATCTAGCCAAATGTCTGTCAAATCTGGGTAATAGGCATTTCCATACAATTTGAAGAAATTGAGGCGATTAGGATAGCAAGTGGAATTGTGGGAACTGAGTGAACCATACTAACTCGATCTTGTGACTCAATTCTAGAGCTATCTTAATTTCTATACAGTTATGTGTTTAATATATAAATTCTGTCCCATGAGAAAAGTTTATTCAACTGTGAACATTGGAAGAAAACCTTATTTCATTGTTTGAATCTAGCCTTGTGTGTCTGGGAATCTGGTCGACCTGAACCTGCTATTTAAAGACTCAACCAAAGATCTAAGTTATATTGATCAGAAACTCAGTCAGTTGCTAATATTGATGTAAGAAATTTTCTTATAATCTCATTATCTCAAGCAACTCATATGTCTTATCTGAAAACTAGTCCTATACTGATAATCAGTTATTATTTCTATGTTCCTTTGATTGTCCATAAATACTTGGAGAGGACATCTCTTTTCCTTTCAAGAAATTGCAACTATTTACTCTCCCTCCCCCAAATTGGAATGTTCCTAATCTTTCATCTAATTAGAAATCAGATTATTTAATATACCATTTCTAAATTAAATTATATTCTTTGATTAATTGTTTTTAATGACTAAAAGTCATTTTCCTCTGTATTCAGGTCCAGCTCTAAACTGAGGAAGGGGTCTGGTTCTACTTTGTTAGGCAATTGCCATGTCTTGCTTAATAAATCAATATGTTCAGAATGTTAAACCTTTGATTCCTCAATCATAATGAGGCCAAACTTCTGAAAAGCTATGGATCTCTACCTGTAGACTGTTGCTGTCAAAAGAGTGGTTGGCATAAACTGTTACAGATAAAATATGGTTTCAAGACAGTGTCTTGAGTTAAATCAAAAACAAAGTGGTCGCCATGGGAAAAATTCCCAAATATGAAATACCCAAGTCAGCTGGGTTTTATGGAGGTTTTAATTAATACAAATTAAGGAATTGATGAAAAGGAAAGAGAGAGTAAGAGGAAATAATAAGAAAAGGCCTAGGCTGGGCTTAAGCCTTAAGAGAGATATCAGTCAGTCTTTTATCAACTCACCACAAGATCCTTCCAACCAAAACTCTAGTGTTCAGAGAGACCCTCCAGTATAGCTCAGGAAGCTCCACTTCAGCTTTCAAGACTGAATTAACTTCAGCCACCAAGGCAGAGACCAAACTTCAATTCAGCTCCATAGCTGAATGAATTTTCTCAGAGGCCTTTCTGACCTCCTTTTAAAGAGAATTTTCTCCTATGTCACCTCCCCTAAGTTCTCACATCTACCAATCACAGTAGATGTTTTCACAGGACTGACCATTCTTAATTCACATCTTCTTTAGTTCTCAACTTCTCTGGGTAGACTAAAACTTCACACCTTTTTTGTTAAGCTTGTCCCTTGCAAGTTTGCAAGTTGCCTGACCTTTTAGTAATTAATTTGACCTTCATAGGTACTTAGCACCCTTTTGTATTAGATCTAAAAATAGACCTAGCTTAAGGGCTTTTGCCTTACTATAAGTATGAGTTAAGTACCTTTCATTGTTCAGTAAGGAGTTTTACAACTTTATCTTCCCCTAAAGTATGCCTAAGTATGGGTGGAGTAATGTTATAGTTCCCACCTTCCTGACCAAAGTCCCTTCATTGTTTTAAAATGGGGAATGGTCCTAACCAATGTTCTAAGGTAGAGTTTGAGAATTTTTAAGATTCACAAGTCTGAGAAATTTTAAGATTCACAAGACACTATAATACTCAAGGGTTGGTGCAACTAATACAATGTTATTTACAAATGGAAGGATTTCATTACCCACAAGAAATTCATCTTCAATCTGAATTCTACTGAATTTCTTCTAATACAATGGTGAATAACTTTGTTGAGAATATGTCATTAAAGTCTGCCACTTAGGATGAAGGGGCATTGAACCTGGTGGTTTCTGTCATTACTAATTTCAAGGAATCTGGAATGGTTTTGATATATGGACTGAGACATCATTGGAAGAAAACCTTTAAGGTGGCATTTTGTTCTACTGAATCAAAAGCTTTTCATAATCAACAAATAATCAACATAATGGGATCTTATTAGTCAGTTGAGAAGTGGCAAAGAAGTGATTGATTCTAGAATATTGCTTTCAAAATCCTGCTTGTTCTTAGTACCTCTATGTTCTATAGATAGTTCTAATAAGAATCTTTTTAAGGATGGAAAAGAAGACTTATGATATTCTCTTGGTATTCTTTTTTAAAAACAGTAAATTCCAAGATATTTTCTTCTGCTTTTGTTATATCCCTCTACTTCAAATGTCTTGCTAAATAACCCTTCAATAGCTTCGCATATGTATTGCCCTTAGCACAAATAATTTTCTAGGTCTATATTTGGTCAGGTCTGTCTCTTTCCCCCAACCCCAATTCATCTTTGTTCTTTTTCTGACCATTTCTACCTCTTCTTTGAGCATATTTGGAACTGAATGTTTCAGTTCAAGTTGTCAAGTAGGAGAAGTCTGGAGAAGGAAAAAGTTTTGAGGAAATAGCACGACTTTGGTTGTGTACGTATTTTGTTTGAGAAAGCTTTAGACAGGGATATGCTGATAAAAGCAATCACGACTAGCAGCAGCTCTCAAGACAAAAAAAAATGTAGGCAGGATACATTAAGTGTCATCTGCTTTATCAACCTTTTACTTTCTTAAATCTAGGTGAATTAACAAAATCAAGCCTTTTTTTCTTGTGATTTTCAAGGTACAAATGCTCAAACTGAAAATTTAACAATTGGCTTTCCATCTTAGATATGGCTATGGGTCATAATGATGGAGATGTTCAAGGTGAGCCAACAATTGAATCTGGCTTTAGCAGTTTTTAAGAGATTGACTGCTCTGACTTTGGAGTTAGTTCCAGTCTTAGATTGGTTGCAATTCTTATGTGACCTTGCATAACTAATAATCATTGTTATTTAGTGCTGGGCTCTGTGCTGACTATTTTATAATCTTCTCACTTGATCCAAAAATAGCCCTGGGAGGTAGTTTCTATTTTTATTCCCATTTTACAGATGGGACAACTAAGGCACACAATACAGCTAGTAAGTGTTTGTGGCTAGATTTGAACTCAAGTCTTCCAGACTCCAGGCCCAGTGCTCTATCTACTGTACCACCTAATTGTCCTTTTGGATCTCAGTTTACTTACTCTTGAAGAAAAAAGGTTCAATTAAAGCAAGAGTTCTTAATTTTTGTGTTTGTGTCATGGTTACAAGGAAGCCTATATACTCCTTCCCCAAATAATGTTTTTCAATGTATAAAGCAAACTACATAACAGTACAAAGGAAACCAGTTATATTGAAATGTAGAAATCAACATCTCTTTTTTTAATAAGTTAATGAAGCTTAATTTAAGAACATCTGAACCAGATGATCTCTGAGAGCCTTTCCAGCCCTAAGATTCTCCCATTCTAACTTAAGCAGATAGAGATAATTAAAAGGGGTTTACCTAGGAGTGGGGAACATTTCAAAGGTTTCTCAAGTGAAAACCTGCCTTGAAATTAAAAGATCTACCAGCCAGCATTCCTTCCTCCTGATTTACAATTCTTCCCTGTTGGGAAATAGCAACTGGCTCTTGCTAGCTCGGCGGGTGCCAAGACGAAGAACCCTTTCTATTAGGCTTTCCTAGACAATAATGGAAGGTCCAAAGAGATGCATTCCAGTAGCCAGCCATGTGACCCAGGGAAGAGAACTACTAACATTCTAGAAGGCTGGCCACCATTCCTGTGGTTTCAGAATCTTCTGTTAAACAACTTCCAAATTGCTTGCACTTAGCACTTGTGACTAGTACATCTGTAGATTCAGAGCGAACAAGACATCCAGGGCTCTCAGGGAGATTTGCATGTTCACTCCAAATGTTTTGGTCTGTTTCCTATTAATGCTGACCACAGCTTCTTAATGTGCATTAAATGAGCCACTGAATTATAGGCTTCATGGTCCTTTTCATTAAACTTGGCATTCTGGGTATCTCTACATTCTCCTAAAAGTTCATCTGATTGCAGTAGATTCAGCTAGGACTGATTCCATGCACCTCGTGGAGAAATGTGTCACCATCTGCTTGTCTCTGATGGCAGTGCAAACAATAAAGTGGGAATCTGGAAATCATTTGGTTCCTCTGCATAGCACAGATGCCCAACCTGGATCATTTAGCACCTGAAGTAGCTTTGGGTTTTTGTTAGAGTTGTATTTCAGCTCAGTAATCTAAATCAAGTAATCAGCAATCATTTATTCATCATCTATTATATACCAGGGACTAGGAATGCTTACATTCTAATGGGGAAGACAGTATGTGCTAGCATGCATTAAGTGTCTTGCAATGTGTCCGGCATCCTGCGACGTACTTGGAATACAAAGAAAGAAAAAAGACGGTCTCTATTCTCAAGTAACATATACAAATAAAATCCAAACTGAACAGGTTGTAGAATTTTAGAGCATGAAAGGACCTGGTTAAACTCCCTAATTATACAAATGAAGAAACTGAGGCCCAGGGAGTAGAAGGGACTAGCCAAAGATCATTCACATAATTAATGTCAAACCCAGATCAACAACCTTCAGAATCTCCCTATTACCTTTAGTATAAAATAGAAATGTTTAATCCTGGCATCTAAGCCTTCATTCAATGACCCCAAAGTACCTTCAGTGCTACTTCATGTTACTCCTCTTCATTCAATCTATTTCAGCCAATCTAGTCCCTGAACTTGCCATAGAATTTCCCACCTGGCATGGCAATTTATCTTCCACTTCCTTGCACAGGCTGTGCCTCATGGTTTGTACAGGCACTTTCTCCTCACCTCTGCCTTTTTCAATCTTAAACTTCCTTCAAGATTCAACTTGGGCATCACCTCCTTTGGAAAACTCTTCCTGTTTTATTTTGTTTTTGTTTTTATTTTTTGGTGGGGAGTACAGGAAGTGGACAGGTGGTAGTATGTGTGTCCCTGATATTTTGTATGATGCCTTATACTTAATGTTCATTGAATAAATTAATAGAACTCAGCTCTCATTTCCTAGTTAAATGCTCTTTCTTCTGTAACAGTTTGTATCCCTAAAGATTTAGAGTTGGAAGTAATCTTAGAAATCATCAAATCCAATCCCCCATTCATTCAGAGTCATGAGACTCAGAAAGGTAAGTGATATACCAAGGATCACATATTAAATGTCCAAAGCAGGATTTGAGCCTATGTCTTCCTGACTCCAAGCCCAATGTTTTATCCATTGTACTACATTGCTTTCCTAGATATTGCTTGTGTAATCTACATTTTTCTCTGAGTCCTGGTTTCAGTCAAAGGAAGTCTCTTGACAACTTGACCACTCGCCTCCGTTGGCTTTTCTCTCTTTTCTTTTTGAGGCGGTGTCTCTCTTTCTGGCCCAAACCAGAAATACAGTGGCCACCTTGGGCCTGATCCTACTGATGATCAGCATGGCATTTTTGACTTACTCTTTTTAATAACCTGGCCTTGTCTGCCCTCCTTAGGCTGCCTGATGATACCCTCCTGTTCTTCCCATCCCTATTTCAGAGGCTCATCATACTACTAGTGAACTTAGTATGAATCATTGATGAATTTTTGCTTTACTACAACTCAAAACTCTCCAGCTCAAGCAATCCTCCAGCCTTACTCTCCTTTAACCATAGGAGGTACAAGGCTGCACCAAAATGCCTAATCCCACTCTCATAGTCTTATTAAACAGCTCTATGATGAATTTTTCCTATAAAGCTCTTCAGAAACTGTTGGAATTTATGAAATGGTGACCAGAGAAAAGTCTTGAGATCTAGGAAATTTCTATAAATTAAGGTATGGTTAGGATTCTAAAGAACTTTAGATCAAATTGCATAACATCTCTGCAAGGGGAGTAAGGAGAGAAGGGAGACAAATTGGACCTTAAATTTTAGAAAATGTATGTCAAAAATTATTATTTAATTGGGAAGATAAAATATAAAAAAAATTTTTTTTTTAAGAACTCAGCTCTGGTTTCCTGTTTGCAGAGGGACACAATGGTAATCAGCAAATGCTTTCAAACATTGCCCACCATACCCTAGGAATAGCAGATTGGTTTATTCTAACATAGAAATCAATAAGAATCATTTCCAGGCTATGTTGGGTATATATTCATTCTCCAAATCTTTTGGAGGCAGAATAGATTCTCTTCCATCCTTGAAGATAGGAAATCTTCTAAAATACTAATTTTGACTGAAGTTTTAGGCACTAGAATAAAAACCCAGATCCATCAGTGATTCTTCCTGTATAAATTATATGGAGAAAATCTAACTAAATAAGCCCAACTATCATTTTCCATGGTTACTTGGTGAAGACAAAAGATGCTTCTAGCAAAAAGAGCAAAGGCATTGTTATTGCAGGGTTATCTCCAAAAGAAAAGAAAAAGAATGGTATAAGAAATAGAGTAATGGGCTTGAAGGCAAGTAGATCTGAGTACAAATCCTGCCTTGAATTAGCCATGTGACCCTAGGCAAGACACTCATCCTCTTTGTAAGGGTACAAACAACTTATAAATATTTAACAGTTAAGTAAAAAAAAAAAGTTGCAATCTTCATAGATAGAGGGAGATTGCCAAACCAACCAAACTGCCCGTTGTCCCTGTATGTATGTCTACTGAGAAATTAATTTGTTAAATGCTAACTTACAAATATTATGGGTTTTCGATTCAAAAGAGGATTTGGTTTATACTCAGAATGTTCCTGAGAAGTAGCATATCTATGAAATCTTTGAAAATCAGTTAATATTTTAATGAAAATGAAAATACTCATTTTAGAAAGGAATCCAGTGCCTAAATTCTATCATTAAATGATGAATCCTTATGTAAAATGGATTAACACTATATAGCTTATTGCTTAATAAAATTGAGGTTTTGTACACTGGAGTATTATAAATTGAGATACACATTGTCTGCTTTTTCTATCCTGATGGTTCTAAGTTTGTGAATGTCATTTTGGAGTTAAGGCTTTGAAATATACCCAGAAGTCTGAATTCAATTGAGAAGAAAAAATAATAAAATTGTGGTCTAGAAAAAAATAATTTGTTTCCTGAATTATTGAAATTTCAAGTTACCAGGTATAAGGTTTCTTCTGAAATTATTTTGTCTTCTGGAGCACACATCTGATGTATTTCTCACTCTTTTCTTGCCTTGGAACAGCTACTGTTGCTCACAAAAGCAAAAACAGTTCTCAGATTTTTCAAGGCTCCTACAGAGTCAGAATCCCCACCCAGGGTCTCTCCTGAAGGTCAGAGCTATGTTATAGTAAGCTCCCTAGGTGCCAGAGAATCAGCCTTTCTCGTCTTTCTATACTTTCCTTGCCCCTCTCTATGAGATCAATGTTAAATGAAATTTTTCTAGATATTTGCAAAGCATTTGACAAAGCCTAGTATAATAACATTTGGGAAGATATGGAGATATGTGGACTAGAACAGAAATTCATGGCATAGAAAAAGTGTCAGATTCGGTGTTAGAAGACAGGGTCCAAATCCTCCCTCTGCCATTTAATCTCTGTGTTACCATAATAAAGTATCTGATACTCTTTGGTTTTTAGTTTTCTCAACTATAAAATGAAGGGGTTGGACAAGATAATCTCAAAGGTCTCTTCCAAATTTAAACCAATGAACATAAGATCTTGACTTAGATTCCAAACTATGGAATGCCCAACTGAAAAGGTCTCACTGATGGCTTGATGCCAACTTGACAGGTGTCTTGAGAGGATAAACTGGGAATACTGAGAAAACACCAGAACTACAAGTAAGCCTTTTGAGAGATTCCTTGGCCCTAGATATTCTGAGATGATCACATTCTTTGAGAAACATTTGTATTTTAATAATTGTTATGGTAATATCATTTTATTTTAAATGTTATTTTTTGTTTATTGTTTAGTCATTTTTTCAATCATGTCTGACTTTGGTCAGGGAATAAAATGAAGCATGGCTAGAGCAAGCCCAGATATAGTAGATTCACTTATAACATGGCTCATTTCTGAATCCCTGAGCTTTCTCAAGATGACAACACCTCCCTTCCTACAAACTCCTCCTCCAGTTGTTGAGTCTTAAAGAAGTGACTGATATCAAATTTGAACCCAAGACCTCCTATCTCAGACACTTACTAGCTATGTGATCCTGGGCAAATCAATTAGCACTTTTTGCCTTAATTTCCTCATCTGTAAAATAAGCTGGAGAAGGAAATAGGAAATCAGTAGCTTTTCTAAGAAAAACTAAAATGGCACCACAAAGAGTCAAACAACTGAAAATGACTAAACAACAACACAGATATGAAGATTTCATTGCCAGTCAGGTAGATGACTTACAACACAAAAGCAAAGCAGATAGTAATGCCTCTTTTTTCATTTTCCATGGATAATTTCATATTTTATGATGCTGAACCATTTGACAAGTACCATGGTCTTTGGTGACAAGAACTTTATTTGGGGGGTTTTGAATAGAAGTGACTATAGCAAATGCTTGAGCAGTTATTGGACCACATTGCCAGAGAGGTTGCTTTTCAGGAAGATGGTTCAGGCAGCAGGTCAGAAACACTCAGATTCTGATAATTCCTTCTTTGGCTATAGATAACATTTTCTCCATGAGTCCCTTGTAGTCCTTCATGGTTGATCACTATATAATATTTGTGTTACTGTATAAATTGTTCTCTTAGTTCTGTTCTCTTGACTTTGCATCAGTTCATATAAGTCTTTCTATGTTTTATGAGCTCATTATGTTCAGCTTTCCTTATGACACAATAGTATTCCATTATAATCATATATTGGAACTTGCTCATCCATACCACAAGTGATTGAAAACTCCTCAGTTTCCAATACTTTGCCACTACAAAAAAAAAAAAGCTGCTAAAAATATTTTGATACAGATAAATTCTTTCTCCTTATCTCTGATCTCTTTGGTATATAGACTCAGTAGTGGCATTGCTGGGTCAAGGGGCACGCATGGTTTTGTTTCTCTTTAAACCTGGTTCCATATTGCTCTCCAGAATGGTTGTCCCAGTTCACAGTTCCATTAACAGTATATTAGTGTCCCAATTTTCCCATATCCCCTCCAACATTTATAATTTTCCTATTTTGGTCATGTTAGCCAATCTGGTATGTGTTAGGTGGTATCTCAGAGTTGTTTTAATTTGCATTTCTCTAGTAAATAATGATTTGGACCATTTTTTCAAGTGACCATGGATGATTTTAAACTTTTCCTCTGTGAATTGCCTGTTCATATCCTTTGACCATTTCTTGATTGGGAAATGTTCTGTATTCTTTTGAGTTTGATTCAGTACTCATTATATTTTAGTAATAAGGGGGCAGCTGGGTGGCTCAGTGGATTGAGAGTCAAGCCCAGAGATGGGAGGTTCTGGGTTCAAATCTGAATTCAGACACTTCCTAGCTATGTGATCCTGGTTAAGTCACTTAGCCCCCATTGTCTAGCCTTAACCACTCTTTTGCCTTGGAACCATTACACAGTATTGATTCTAAGATAGAAGGCAAAGGTTTAAAAAAAAAAAAGAAGAAGAAATGAGGCTTTTGTCAAAGATACTTGCTATGAAACTTCTTGCCAAATTTGTTGTCTCCCTAAGAAAGGTATTTTCTAAGAAAGTGTACCAAGGGCCATCATTAAAATATCATCTCCCCCAATTAAAGGTACATTCTCCCTTTGAATATTGTGACAAGGAAATCACTTTAAAAGACTGATATATATTAATTTAAGGTCGCCAAGGAATTCAGCTATGTAATTCCTTAATGAAAACTCAAGTCAGCAGTCAACCTTTTATGGAGTTTAATTACAAATAGGAGGAAGAAAAGTATTAGAGAGAGAGAGAGAGAGAGAGAGAGAGAGAGAGAGAGAGAGAGAGAGAGAGAGAGAGAGAGAGAGAGAGAAGGGAATAGGGCTTAAATACCCCCTCTGTTTAGGCTGGGCCAAAAGGCCCAAGCCCTTAGATAGCTGAGGCAAAGAAAAGAGTTCAGTCCCTATCACTCACGTGACCAAAATGGAGAAACAGTCTCATGGGACTCCACCTCCAGCTTCCTTCAGAGCAAGCTTCTCAGAGCACAACCTCTCAGAGCAAAAACTCTCCAACCTCCCTAGTCCTCAGACCCGGCTATCTTTAAGGAAACCATCCAAGTTCCCTCCCCTCAGTTCTCACATCTACCAATCACTGTCCATGTCTTCCCTGTGCCAATGGTGGTTCTAGCTTAACCCAGGACTGCCCAGAGGTCTGTGGCTTTGCACATGTCTGTTGAAGGTCATATTCTCAAATAATTAAATTTTGATCTATGCTGCAGCCCTTCCTAAATCCTGTTAGGACTGAGTAGGATGGAGAGTGTATCAATTCTAAAATCAATCATGACTCAAAGAACTTCCTGTTCTATGCTTAAGCATAGGTCAAAGCCCTTTCCATTGTTCAGCAAAAAGTTTCTGTCCTAAAGTAATCTTAAGTAGGGAGGAGAAGGAACCTCCCATGCCAAGGGGGTTCACATTCCAATAGAGTTCCCACTATCAGTAGGAAATTCTTCAAGTATGAAATTTCCCAATGGTGAAATTTCCAACATTTATAAGTCTAAGAAATTTTAAGGTTTACAATATACAAGATCCCTCAGAAGAGTGGGCTTAAAATTAGAAGACACCTATAGTCAAGGAATAAATTCTTAACCAATGATTACTAGAAGTCATCTTCTCCCTTCATAGAGTTCTTAGGAAGTTCCCTTCAAGTGTAGCTCTTCTCTGGGCTCTGAGGATTAGAATCCTGAACTGTTTTCTTGGTGCGTCTAGTTTTTCTTTTGGGAATCTCTCAGCTCCAGATGCAGATGCTATAATTAGCCACTGCTGCTCCAGACACACTAACAGCTATTGAGAGACCCTCAAAATCTTCTGACCTTTCAAGGTTAGGGTTAGGGTTAACCCTGAGGACCAGGTAGAGGAAGAAACTTAGAATCTTCTTTTAAAAAATTACTATTCACCTGAATTAAATTGCCATTCAGCTGATCTGCTGCTACAATTTGTGATTTCAAACAAGTTTTCTGTGTTACACATAGACCTGAAGCTATGTCTAATTCTTTCAGTCAGTCACAAGACATTTCCTATTAATTCACTCCTCCAAAATTAATTAATGGCTTTTTTGCATTTTTTGCACTTTTAAGTGACTTAATAAATAGGGAAATTTGGATCTTCAGTGTTTAATTTAATTGCAATAGCAGTAGAAATCTCCCCCAATCCTTACATATCTATGGGAATATATGTTGTTTCCTTCATGGAATGTAAACTTTGAAGGGAACAACTGTTTCATTCTTGTCTTTGTGGCCCTAGTGCCATGTTGGCAAACCTATGGCATGTGTGTTGGATGGGGATACTCCCCTCCCCTTCTTCACATGTGCCTGAGGACATTTCTCACATTTCCTGCCCTTCTGCCCAACAGCCCAATGGGAGCACTTCCTCCCTCCCCTGTCTGGGGCAAGGCAGGGGAGCTCATATGCAGTGTGAGGGTTGCAGTTTGAACACTCTGTCTCTAAAAGTTTCACCATCACTGCCCTAGCACAATGTCTGGCACATAGTTAATACATCAATGAATGTCTGATTGATGATCACTCACTCTTGGCACAAATGGGCTATACATGTTCAATTCCCAGCTCTACTAGTGTTTCTGTGTTGCCTTCTTCATTGTCTAAACAAATACACCCTGTTCTTCTTACTTTGGTTCTAAGACTCTTCCACAATGCTCTAAGAATAAGAGCCAATCAATCAATCCTCAAACATCTATTAAACTTCTTTTATGTAGCAGGTACTTTGCTAGGTGTAGAAGATACACACAGTAAAAAAAAAAAAAATAATCCCTACTCTCTAAGAGGTTGCATTCCTTTAGGGGAGACAACCACTGTGTGTGTGTGTGTTTGTGTGTGTGTGTGTGTGTTATAGGCACATGCTATGCCTGTCTGTTCATAGAAGAATTACAAAGAGATTAAAAACAAACAAACAAAAAAATACAGATAAAGTAGGAGTTAGCCAGCTTGGGGAATAGGTTAGGGGCAACCAGGAAATGCTTCATTAAAAGGAGGAAAAGGATACCATAAAGTTAAGATGATATGGGAATAAATTCCAGAAATGGGGGATAGCTAAGGCCAAGGTACAGAAAAAGGAGTTGAAATAGGGGCTGTATAAGAAAGAGAAAAAGAAAAAGGAGATTTTGGCTGCATCACAGAGCATGGGAAGGGTATAATGAGAAAAGAAAGACAGGCTGGGGATAGGCTGTGAAGGATTTTAAAAGTTGAACAAAGGAGTTAATATCTCATCCTAATAGTAACCAAGAACCACGTTAGTTTATTGAGTAAGGAAGAAGTATGGTCAATTCTGTGCTTATTGATAAATTATTCTGGAAGTTGCACATAAGATGGACTACAATAAGAAAGACATCAATCAAGAGGTTATTGCAATCATCAAAGGTGATGCAGGTCTGAACTAAGGTGATAGCTATGTGAGTGGAGGGAATAAATCAAATTCAAAAAATGGTGAGGTAGAAATGGTAGATAATTTGTCAACTACTTTTATGCCGAGGGTGAGACAGATATGGGTTTAGAATGATACTGAGGTTATATATCTGGGACATTGACTGGGAAGAATAGTGATGCCTTAGATAGAAACAGGAAATTCTGGAAGAGGGATAAGTTTGGAGCAAAGATAATGAATTCTGTTTTGGACAGGTTGAGTTTAAGATTATTACAAGAACTTTAGTTTGAAATGCATAATAGGCCATTGAAGATGTGGGAAGCTCAGGGAACAAGCAGACTGGCTATTTAGATCCACATCATTTATATAAAGGTGATAGGTCACCTAGAGAAGGAGCTTGTAGAGAAAGAAGAGAAATAAGGGCCCAAAATTCAACCCAGGGGAACACCAACTGTTAGGAGATGGGATAAAGATGGCAATCCAACAAGGAGACTAAAAAAGTAGTGGTCAGACAGATTGGAAGAGAAGAGGAGGAAAAAGTGTTATGAAAACTCAGAGAAAAGAAAGTATCTAGTAGGAGAAAGTACTTATTTCCATTGGAATCAATTGTCATAATGTACATATAATTATGGATAGCTTTCTTATCTTAGCATTCTGTGCTGGTTGATATACAGTAAACCTTGGTACTTCTTGCATGAGTGTGCTTTTTCTCACCCAAGGGCCTAAATTCAAATGCCAAATCTTCCCACACAGTTTATAAAAAGACCCCCAAACTGCTTAAGAGTGAATTAACACTCTATGCTCTGCAGTCCCATCTCCACCAGAATCAATTGATAATGAATTACCTTTATTGTCTGTTGAAGTCTGGGTACTAGAAATTCGACAGGATACTTTAAAGCAATTCCCCAAAAAATGCAGTGTTTGAGTAAAAAAAGACTTATCTTTCAGTTCTAAGCTCTTTTGTATTTCCAGGCAAACATAATCTCCAGGTTTCTAAATCATTACAGTTAATTCACTAAAACATTCTTGTTTCCAGGGCCTATGGTGTCCACAAAGCCACAGAGCCTCTCAAGTCCCTTGTTATCCCATTTCCTTTAATCCAGGAAGCCATGCCTGCCAAGAAAAGAAGAAATCAGGGCCTCCAGGGCCCCAGTGTTCATTTTCCAAGCCAAAGTCCCTAAAGACAATTCTGTCAGACAGGGTGGGCAGGATTATACTGGACTCCCTAGTTGATTTGAAACTTAAGGAGAAAAAACAAATAGTCTCATTGCAAGGCAGTGAAAAATACTTACACAGACATTTTATATAAATTCTGATGAGACAGTGGAATCCTTAATACAATTGAAAGGGAATTGGTAGAGTTTATTTTAGAACTGTTATGGAGTAGGTAGAGGCAGAATTATGACAGATCCCTTAAAAAAAAAGTAAAGAAAGCTTTTCTATAAAACATGGATGAAATACACATTTCCTTCAACTGTACAAAGTTTAAGGGCTTAAAGATACTATATTTGCATGAAGATGCTTTCTTAGGATTAGTGAAATAATAAACTAAGAGAAATAATTTTCTTTTCTGATAGCTTAAGTTTTAATTAATTAAGTTGGATGAAAGCAAAATAGCTGGGCTAAATATCCATCACTAGAATGGGATTTTGGATCCCAAAGCATCAACATGCTGTGAAAGAGTATTTCCTTCTCACAGTAATTATCTTGGTACCTTGTTTTGTAATCCTTTGGTCATTCGATAATATAACTAGCTACCCCTGGACCATAATGACCCCTGGATCTCATTACCATGTTACTCTACTCTTGAGACCCATCTTCTTCCCAGAGTACCACTTACTCTCTCCAAATGTCTATATTTGCTGTGGGGCCTCAATGCCCTGACCCTGTAATTAAATTTGTTCTAATGACTGACTATGTTGCCCACCTTCCTTTTCTTTTGATGGTGAAAAATATCAGAAATTAGAGATATAATCAACATTCAAGCCTATTTGCAAAAGGCTCTCTTCATTAGTAGAGAGTGATTACTTGATGCTTAGCACCTTTATGAGGTATAGAGTTGGAGAGAGGTTGAAAGAGGAAACATTCTAATCTTCTGGTTTCCATCTCTGAGAGAGCATTTGTGTGTTTCTAGGCTTTCTTCAGGGAGGAGTCCCTGGATATGGAGAAAGACTCCATGAAGAAGCTAACATGTAGAAAAGCCAGCATTTCTATCATGTCCAAACTTCCTGGGACTTTGAGGAATTTCCCCTTGGGTCATATTGGGAACTCTTTTTGGTTGAGTTGAGGTATCTCAGTTCCAGTGGAAAAGTTCATTCATTTTGTTTATTTTTTGGTATAGTGACATACCTGGCATATTCGATGTCTGGAATGTATAATTTTTAAACAATAAATTGTTTTCAGTAATAATCATAAAATGAAATTAATAATAATGTCCTGAAAATGCAGTGTATATATATCTCTACATATGTGTACACAATGGGTTATTATATGTATATACTTTTAAATCATACCAAGAAAAAAGAAAAACACAAGAAAAGTTATAAATTCATATTTTAAATTACATTAAGGTATTTTTAATGGAAAAATTTGATACCTACATATTGGTCTGTTTGTGTTTTTGAACCTTGACTATCGATGATGTCATCAAAATTTACTTTCACACATTTGTGTCCAGTAGGCAATATTCATGTCCATCCAGGTAGATTATTCTTAGTTATAATCCCAACTCTTTTGCCTTTAAGAATATTATATTCCAAGCTTCTAAATTCTATGTGATCCTGACTATGGCTTAACAATTTTCCCTCTGGCTGCTTACAGTAGTCTCTCTTTGACCTGAGAGCCTGAAACTTAGTTATTACATTTCTGGGAGTTTGCATTTTGGGATCTCTTTCAAGATAACTTTTTTACTATTTTACTCTCTGGTTCTAGGATATCAAGGCAAATTTCCTTTATAATTTCTTTAAATATAGTGTCTAGTATCTTTTTTCTTTGATCTTGGGCTTTAAGTAGTTCAATAATTCTTAAATTATATCTCCTCAATCTATTTTCTAGGTCAATAGTTTTTCCAGTGAGATATTTTACATTCTTCTTTTTTTTTATTCTTTTAACTTTGTTTTATTGTTTCTTCATGTCTCATAGAGTCGTTGGCTTCCACTTATTTAATCCCAGATTTTAAAAAGCTATTTTCTTCATTGAGCTTTTGAACTTCTTTTTCCATTTGCCCATTTGTCCATTGTCTCCACAATCACTAGCTAACAATAGACTATTCAATTTTTTCCCTTTTCCTGTGTATGACCATCTCATTATTGTTTTGAAGTTTCTTGGGTGACAGTTGAATCAAGTCTTTCTACTGTGTTGTCCTATAGGATCTTTGTAGAGGTATTGGGTCATTTGTGATTAGAAAAACCCCTAGTAAGGCTCAAATGTCACTTTGTGGTTATAATAATTCTCCTCTAGCCCTTTTTATTGAATTTAAATAAAAGCCATAAGTAGGGAGAGTCAGCCATGCCTTTGCTCCAAAGCATCAAATTTTATAAATCTCTGATAATACTTCAGCATGTAAAAACAATTGAGCTTGTCACATCAGTAGAATGCTAAGTCTAAGTAAGAAACTACAAAATGACACAATTTCCTCCTCTCAGAACCTACCTCAAAAGAGATCTTCTTCAGCAAAGCCCAGCCACATTCCTCCCTCTCCTGTCAGTAATCTTCTCAGGGTTGTCATGAGATCTTGCATCCTGAGATCTCTCAAAATTTCCTCTCATCCCTGCTTTAACTGAATTTGTCTTTAAAAAGTGATTTGAAGGTACCTTTCATGCTGTTTGCTCTAGAGCACATTTTGTGATACTGGTCTAAGGCACCAGAAAAGCTAATTGAATCTTTGCTTTACACTGGAGCAAATACAAATGCCTTCTATCAGCATAACACACCTCAAAATTTTTCCCAATATAAGCATGTTACTGTATGCTTAGTGAAGGGACAAAAAGGTCACTAATGAAGAGAGGCTCAGAAGTAGCATGAATGAGAGAATGGGAGAAGTTGAAAGATCGATATGTTATGATTAAAATTCTCTGGAGACTATTAATTTATAATTATCAATTAAATAGGGAGAGGTGGGTCCATCACATAGCTGGTTACCTAGCTCACCTGAGCTTGCTACTTACCTCACATCTCTGTTTGCTAGGAAAGAGAATTCTGAGGTTCCATGATCCATAACTTATACCCCTGTGCGATATCAGTTTTTCTGGGTTCCCCCCAATTGTACAGACTGATCTTGGACAGACAGTCCAAGTCATAATCCAGTCTTCCAGATGCCAAAAGTTATGTAGGACAAGAAGCAAGCATCTTCTGGGATACTTAGGAGCCATAAGGCTCCTGTCATCCCTACAGAGAATGCATCCTCCCCATCCAGATAAGTCTTGGCTTTGTTTCTAATCTAATTAAAGGAGGTGCTAGACGGAAACCCAATTCACTATAGAAACACCCCAAGACTCATCATAGGGTACCCAGAAAAGGAATATTGATATTCAATTCTCACAGATTGATCAGAGAGTTCTAAGGTGTGCAGATGATGATGTCTGACTGAACTTGAGTGAAGAAAGTTATCTGGGTTGAGGAAGTGGAGAAATTGGGTTATTAGAAACTGTGAAATTATCAGAAGGGGAAGCAACTTGAAAATTAATATTTCCAAAGATAATGACAAAGGTTTAGGACCATAAATAAGATACTAAAGTCATTGAAAAAATTAGAGTGTTCTGGAAATCATAGTAAGTCATTTAATCTTCTGGTGCCTCCATTTCCTCATCTGTAAAAGAGAGAAGTTGAGTTAGCTAGCCTCTGAGGTCTCTTTCAGCACTATATGTATGATTCCACAGTATTATTAATAGAAGGTAGTGAGGAATGGTAGTAGAGGAAGGTTTGAGGAAAACAGTTGGAAACAGGAAGTCTGCCAACTCCTGGTCTCTTGAGTCAGAGCATTAGGACTACACTCCCCTATTAACGTGGTCAAGTTTCAATTAAAGTGAGGAATTGAGGGAAATCTTAATTCTGAAAAATTCAAGGATATCAATGAGTTTGTTTAGATTTAGAATAGGAATTCTGAAGGGCACAGTGGAATGGGCTAATGGATGGGTGAACTGGTTTAGAATGGATTGTGTAAAGAGTAGGACTCACTATAATAGGAGTAAGCAGTTAGCTAAGATATTTAGATTTGATTCTCAAGGGTGAGGAACAAGGACATTGAGAGGTAAATTGTTTTGATGTGCTCCCCAAGCAGAACATAAGCAACAGAGGACTTGCAGAAGCAAAGTACCCCATCTTTATTATTATACTTCATGGCCTATCTCAAATAACCGACAAAGCTTCAGAAATGACTCCAATTGGTGAGATCAACCAATCAATTAATTAGTATTTATTAAGCTCCTACTAAAAGAGTCAAGCTCTGTAGTAAGTACTGTGGATACAATGAAAAGATCAAAACAAGTCCTGCCCTCAAGAATTATCCATTCTATCAGGGAAAGATGACAGACATATGGAAGTATAAACAGAATAGATACAGATAATTAAGAGAGAAGACACTAACAGATGGATGGATCAGAAAATGTTTTAGGCTGAATTCATTATCAAATCAGCTGAGTTTTGAAGGAAATTTAAAATTTTAAGAGGATGTGATAAGAGGGTCATTCTAAGCACCAAGATGTCCTACATTTAATCATTCAGTTCCTGGAATGGTGGGGAGAGGGGAATAGTTCACAAGTCATCAATGGACAGGAAGAATTAGAGTAAGAGGAAAAAATAAAAATTCTCTATCTCATTTTAAACTATATTAACCTTAAGAAGTTCAGAGTGGGTCAAGTTGGGGTGTCAATGGGGTTTGGTACATATTCCAGGCTCATTAATACCTCCCAATTTCTATTGCCATTATCCCACAGCTGCTCGAATTCAAGTTTTCTGATAGTTCTTGTACTGATATATATATATATATATATATGTATATATATATATATATATGCATATATATATATAGTTGGGGGATAGGGGAAGAAATTCAGCTGTTTCATTTTATTGGAAGAGTTTTCTATGGAGCTTAGTCTTTGAATCTTCCTTCATCTTTTTTTTTCTTTCTCTCTGACCATGTGGCACAGGTTGTCCATGTTCCTCCATCCCATCTCAGCTTTTGCTTCACACTTCAAAGCATCAGAACTCAATTCAACAAGCATTTATTAAATAGCATCTACATGCAGGGTACTATGTTAAGCATGAGTGTCTTTCCTTAAAGAGTTTATATTCTACTGAAAGAAAACAAAATACATGTAGATAAGTATAATCTAAAATATAAAAAAGTAAATACAAAGTAATGGGGACTGCTAAAAATGGAGGCGTTTAGGAAGAGCCTTGTCTAGGAGGTAGCCCTAAAATGGATCTCTGAATATAAAAGATTCCAAAGGATGATAATAAGGAATATGAGCAGTCCAGGTACAAGAGATAGCCTGTGCAAAGGCAGAGCCAGGAAATGGAATGTTCCCTATAAGAGAAAGCAAGAAGGCTTTCAAATAAATCATATTACTAAGGGAAAATCAGAGTTTGCTTACCATGTTAGTGCAGCAAACAAGTAATGAGTGAGGGAAAATATCCTGAGGTGCATTGGAGGAATAATGAGAAATTATTATGGAAAGATCTGTTGGAGCCAGTCTGTGAAGGGTTCTACGTATCAAACAGGAGTGAAAAGCAGTGCATTGTCATGGTGTGGGAGAGAAGCCCTGCACTTGGAATAAGGCAATCTGAACTTCCCCACTAGGAGCTTTAGGTAAACCAGTGAACCCCATATTGCCTTTCTTCTCTAAAAAAAGAAAGTTCCAGATGCCTTCTTCATCTCTCAGGAGTGTCATGATGAGAAAATGAGATGATTGGTGTGAAAGTACTTGGAATAAAGGTCTAATACTAATAGTAGTCTTAGAATAAGAGGTAGTACTTGCAATTGCACAGGCCATACCATCAGTCAGCATGTCCTTTATGCCCCCTAATGTCTTCTTGACTGTCCTTTCCAACCAAGGAGCAGTTCTCTAGGTGGAATGGTCTGATGTCACCAGGGGCCTCCTGCCACGGAACTTTCAGAGCTGTTTGGACCTAAACACTCGACTGAAGTCAGTGCTCCGTGGTGATGCTAGTTGTTTGGTGAGAGAAACTTCTATTCAAAGGATCTGAATTGCCTCAGAGACCTGGGGACATCCATCTAGGTGAAAAACTGGGCCATCCCTGTGGCACCTTTAGCCATCCATCCCCAAACCATGTTCTCAGTAAGGATCCCCAGGGTGGGGATCAGCACAGGACCTTCTCTGGAGACTTCAGGTAAGTAAACTGGGTCAGGGAAAATTGTGAGGAGAAATGTTTCCATTTAAAGGCAAGCTGAGAGGAAAAGGAGGGTTAAAAAGGAGAAGGCATAAATGAGACCAGGAAGGAGAGAAAACAAATTCACAGGGAGAGACCTGAAAACCACTCCCTCCGACCCCATAGTACAGAATTCTGCTGTGGGATCCTGGGAAAGGATGAGTTTGGGTCAGAATAGTGGGGAGGAGAAATAAGTTGTGCTTTACCAACTCCTGTGCCATCCAAATCACAGTGCTCGTTATGTAGGATAAGCTCAACATGAATATACTTTGTCCTGCAAAAAGGAGAAAAGACTAGGGAACAACCTCCATAAGGGGATAAAGGTCTCTCTATTAATATATTGAGCTAAGTAGGCTTTTATCCCTAATCTAGTCCCAGCTCAGTGCAATATTTACATAAAGCTCTAAAGAAAGATTATAGACTCATGGTGGATATAATAATGACTTGCACCCAAAAAGATACATAAATGATGTCATCCAGGACATAAATGGTCAGAAAAGCAAAAGCTGGCCATGTAATAAAAGTGATAAATAAGAGATGGACAGCCAAAATGTTGATGCACTGATATCCACAAAATAGTCAAGTATCCAGAGCAAGGCCTCCATATTAGGCAGATCTTCTATGAAAGATTTGTGGGAGGGTGTGGTCAAGAATTACACATGGATATATTATGATCTGTACTGATGGAGTACTTACACCAATGAGATCACAAACCTACTGAAATATTCATACCAAGGCAGCAGGTTAATGGAGTCATTCATTCCCTCCACCTCCTTACATTAGCTGTCAATGAGGGCCCAGGCTTGGCCACCATCTCTTTCGGCAGTTGCCAAGTGTCCTGGTAGGCTCAGGGTCAGAAGGGTGAGCTGGAGAGATTGGGGGAAAGGGGAAAAAGAAGATAAGCCAGTTTGAATTATATCCTGTTGATATGGTATCTCTATTCCTACAGCCCCACAGGACAGCAGCCCTCTGGCTTCCACATCTACCTCCTCAAGGCATAACCCTAAGCTGAAGGCCTTGAGGAAAAGGGACCTGAAGAGGGGCATGTGGGCTGTTACTAGTATGGAAGGAACCAAACTCTGCATGAAGAAGAGAAGGAGAGCCAATTTCCGTCCTGAGGATCAGGAAGCCTTCTACAGACTTCTTGGTGTGTGACCTGAGCAGACTCTTGGGATTTTCCACAGGGAGGTTCCATAGAAGAATGATCAGTTGCTCCAATATAGCTCCTGGGAATTAAATCCTAGTGGCTTTCAAAACTCTGTTGAGGTAGGGAGCAGATCACTTGACCTCCCCTCCATGAGGCTGAGGACTCTTTTTTCCCTTCCCATTGTAGTGGTTCCAAGTGAAATGGGCCCCTGCCCATCATTCTGTTGAGTTCTTTCAAGGTAAAACAAGTTGTGCTTTACCAGCTCTCATGCCATCCAAATCCATTGGTCCCACATTCCTATTCAGATGCCACCAGAAAGCATAAAGGTGTGGACAAGAACAAAAACAATTGATTCTACTTCAGACAGTCCTACAAAAGGACAAAGTCTTCTCATCATCTTGAGTCTTATCCTTTGGGTCTTGAGGTAGCAGAGCCATCATTTGTGTGTGTAGATAGATAGATAGATAGATAGATAGATAGATAGATAGATAGATAGATAGATATAGATATATTTATATATATATAGGTATATATAAATAAATATAGATAGATAGATATTTAGAGAAGTTTATTATTAATTTTATTAATTATTAATAGTAACTACAGAGAGGAAATATGTTGAAAGAGGAAGCCTTGCAAGGGGTTTGTGCCTTGCCAAAGGTCATGGAGCTAGGAGATATCAGAATCCCAGTCTTTGGACTATTATGTTCTGGGTTTCCCCCTTACATCTTATTGTAATAGAAAGAGCTTCCTCTTCTAGACCCCATTCCTAAACAGAGAAGGAAATATGACAGGACTTTCAGCTTCTCTTCCTTCTTGAGACATCTTTAGGAGGAAATTTCTCCTTCCACAACACTGGGCTTGGTCTTCCCAATTCTGCCATCCCATTCCTCTGACCCATTCACTCCCTCTGCAGAGGATCCTGTCATCCAGAGTTTCTTGGAGGCTGATGTTTTCCTAAGAGTGTCTGATAAGGTATGAACAGCCCCAAAGGGTGGGATGTACAGAAAACCTTGGGGGAGTGGGTATGACAACTTAGATCTTCTCCCTGATCAGAGCAAAACCAATGAAAGAATTGCTTATATGAAGACAGGAAAAATGAGAAATTCAGTCAGGAAGACTCCAAGGGGATCATGGCAAGGGGCATGGTGTGGGAAACACAAGATTCTCCATTCTTATCCTGACAACTGAGCTCTGTAACTCAGTTTCCCCATCCTCTTCTTGCTCCCTCTTCTCTTGTTTTTTAACATGACTCTCTCTGTTCTGGATAGTATCTGCTCTCTATGGTGGTTGAATATTTTGGCCGAGTGGGACTCCCAGGAGATTGCTATAACAGGATCCACTTCTTTCTGGCCCTGTGAGTACCACTCCTGCCCCTAAATCCTAAAGATAAGATTTTGTTACTCTGCCTTTTCTGGTCCAAGAGACCACAGAGAAGACCTAAATTCCAGAGAGGCCTCCCTAAACTGTGTGGTCTGCCCATCTTTTCCAGAGCAGGTACTCTGATAGACTCCCAATACAGACTTTTCTCCTTGGTGGGTCCACATTGTGCTCCTATTCCTGAATCACATGACACTTAAATTAACAGAGTCAACCAGAGCTGCCCCAGTGAGGGAGAAGATAACTTTATGAATGTGATTTTAAAAAGCAGCATATTCTCCTTCCTACTCCTCCCCACCCTCTAAATGCTCACCAGTTGATTCTTAGATGTTAAAATAAAAAGAGGGATTCTCTGGAGAGTATACAGAAATTAGGCCCTGAAATGAAGTAGTTTTCTCATTCATGAGTGGAGGTCACCACACTCCACATCTTCAGTATCTCAGATTGTTTTCTATTGTCTCTCTGGACCCTAGGCTAGTTCTTAAAAATTGGGTCTTTCCTGTAATTATCATTATCCTGAGTTGGAACCAAGTTAGTGCCCAAGGGCCAAAGATTCCCCTACATTTCCTTTTCAAGAGCTATCTCTTCCACATAGTCTGAGGACTAGAGATGCCATTGATAAGGAAACTAGATGAATATTTCCATTTCTCTATGGCAGCTATATTGCCTGTGACATGGAGGAAGACAACCCTGTCTCTAAGTGGAGCATCTTTCCTTTTGTGCTTGGAAAGGAAGATTGGCCCATCCTCTATAAGGAATTCCTGAGGCTACAAGCAGAATTCTTTCATGCAATGGGTGGCAGAGCTTGGGTCACCCCAGAGATATGTGAAGAGGTAAGTTGGGGGTGGGGGTGGGGGGTGGAGTGGGGATAAAATGGTGATAAGGTAAAAACAGAGCCAAGACAGATTATTGGAATACACTATATATCTATCAGCACATTTCAAAAAAGTAGAAAATAAATGGAAGGAAAAAAGTATGAGACTTCACAACAGTGTACATTAGGCTTCCCTTAATGCATTCCCCATTACAACTGAACTAGGACTCTTGCTATTCTTTGTATAAAACATTCTATGTTTTATATATATTTTTTTATCTCATGACTTCAATGGGAATTATAAGTTCTTTGAGGACAGGAACTGTTTAATTTATCTTTACATTCCAAGTGCCTAGCATGGTAAATTGTTCATAGGAGATGCTTGATAAATTCTTGCTGGGGAAGGGAGAGAAAGGGTGGAAGGAAGAGAAGGAGGGGAAGCAAAGGAGTTAAAGAAGGAGGGAAGAAAATAGAAAGAAAAGGAAGGAAGGAAGGAAGGAAGGAAGGAAGGAAGGAAGGAAGGAAGGAAGGAAGGAAGGAAGGAAGGAAGGAAGGAAGGAAGGAAGGAAGGAAGGAAACAAAAAAAGAAAAGATATATGGAAAGCCAACCTGAAACCCTATACAAAGATTCCTCTGAAATCCAGATAAATGTCCTTCCCTCCTTATCTTTCTCCTTTCTTTTCAATGCATTCTTTGAACAAACAGAATTGCATCCCCTATCTTATGACTCCAAGTCTTTGGAACTGCTGATTCTATAGGAGTGTGTATTCAGTGGTCATGACACAGGACTACTTTATCACTAGAGCTCTAGGAACGGATTTGGTAGATGAAGGCAGATGGAGTTTGGGCATAAGGCTGGGGGGGGGGGGAGCAAAGACAAAAGAAAGTCCTGAGTTTCACAATGTTAAGCAATTCTTTATGTTCTAACAATCAATTTCATTAGCCTTCACTCTCCTCCCTTGGAGGACCCAAACACCTAACCTGTCTGATTGACATTAACTAAGACCAATGGCTAAGTTGCTATGGTGGTTTGACATTCTAGGAACTCTCCATTCCCCACAAATAGTCAGGCTCATGGAGGAATGGGGCCCCTCAACCTCCCATGTTTTCCTTTCAGATACAGGCCCAGAATCCACTTCACTGGGTATGGACCCGAGAAAGGCACTACCTTCCCTAGATTCTAAAAGTGAAGTGCCTAGGCCAGGAAGGCAGAAGTCACAAGAGCAAGAAGTCAGGACTTCCAGGTGAGTGTGGGTCCAAACAGGAGCAGCTCCCACTCTCCATGGTTCTGGAGTTACTCCTTAGCCACAATGGGTCTGGGGCAGAGGTAAGGGAGCAATAACATTAGGAATGAAAAACCCTGGAATTTTTAACTATGTGAAGAGGTAAGTAGGTGGCACAGGGGATAGAGCACTGAGCTTGGAGTTAGGAAGAGCTGAGTTCAAATTCTACTGCAGACACTGGGCAAGTCATTTAACTTCTATTAGCTTTAGTTTCCTAAACTTAAAATGGGGATGTTGCTTAACCAAATGCCTAATGCATAGTAGTTACTATATAAATGCTTATTGCAGTCCTCCTAAATTACAATGTGGCTAAAGCTATTCAAAGCAATATCTAACACAAGGTCAGAGGTCTCAGAATTTAGAGTTGGAAGGGACCTTAAAGATTATTTAGTTCCACCTCCTCATCAAATGAGATAACCTACATAAATGTTTTAAAGTGCTACATAAATGCTAGGTATAATTTATTTTATTATTATTATTAGAGATGAGGAAATTGAGATCCAGAGAGGTTCATCAACTTGCTTTAGCTAATACAGCCAGGAAGCTAAAATGCTGGTATTTTAGCTTTTGTTTTTTGCTTCTGGAGACAGTGTCCGTCACTGTCCATCACCATGTATCACCATGTATTATAGAAGTAGAAATTTTGCTTTGGAGAAGAAAGTAAATAAATATATATTATATGTATTCCTCCCATTATGGATGGGAAATTGAAGGGGTGGAGTAGAGATTGAGAGAGACAGAAAGAGGATGTAAGATTCTTAGAGAAGACCTAAAATGGTTTGAAATGCAATTAAATTATATTGATGGGAAAAATTAAAGGGAATGAAAAGGATATCCTGAAATGCTGATGGAAGAGAGTGTACCAGACCAAGTAGTTGGATAAGGAGCAAAAGAATGACTCATTCCTCAATTCTTTATTACAACAGAAACTGAGAAAGAGAGGACATAATGGAGAATCTACCAAAAGAAGTGTTCCATTGAAAGCAGGTAGAGAATTAAATGTTTTAGAATGAAGGCAACTAAAAGTAAATAAAGCAGAGGTGATGGGAGTTCTGGGAAGAACACGGAGGTAGAAAGGATAGAAGGGAGGGATAATGTGAAAAATTATTCTACATAAAGGCATGAAAAAGCTCCATAGAAGAGCCTGGAGGTGAACATTGGGAATAATGTCTACCTAAGGGGAAATAATATGGAACTACCTCCATAATCATGCACTAAATGAGCAAGTTACAAGAAGTGACAGTCCCAGGTAGACTGACCTTAAGGCAGGATGGCAGTGCATTTTCTTGATATGTTGTTAATCTGCAATGTGTGAATACTGGAAGATTGGAGGAAAGAAACACATAGTTTGGGAAGTGAAAGAAGGAAATAGATGGGAAAAGAAGCTGTCTCTTGGAAACTCTCTAGTAGCTTGGCATCATTGGTGTTTTCTTGCTTGATAGAGACCACCCATCTAGCCTAAAAAAAGACACTAAGAAGCCAAGTGAAAAAGCATAAAAGTTTTTTCCTTCTCTTAGGAGACCAGGGCTAAGCAGGAACAATTAAGAAAAAGCCTGAGAAGAGATCTAGAGAAAAGGTAAGAAGCCACCTTGCTGAGGTTGCTGAGGACACTAGGGCAAAATTTATAGGAGTGACTGGACTGAAACATCCATGAGGGCAAAGACTTTTATGTGAACTTTGTACCTTCTCCTAGTGCCTAGTACAGTGCTCTGCACACATTGGGCCCTTAACAAAGGTTTGGTAATTTTATGTGATCCCAGGGAGGGATATGGAACTGAAAACTCCAGATGATGGAGCTGGATCCAGAGAAGGCCCTCTATAATGAACCATTAGATCTAATTAAAACTTAAAAAGCTCCTAGTGGAAGAAGGAAAGAGGGAAGGAAGGAAGGAAGGAAGGAAGGAAGGAAGGAAGGAAGGAAGGAAGGAAGGAAGGAAGGAAGGAAGGAAGGAAGGAAGGAAGGAAGGAAGGAAGGAAGGAAGGAAGGAAGGAAGGAAGGAAGGAAGGAAGGAAGATTGAAGGAAGGAAGGATGGAAAGGAAGAATAGATGGATGGATGGATGGATAGATGGATGGATGGATGGATGGATGCATGGAAAGGAAGGAAGGAAGGATGGATGGATGGATAGATGGATGGATGGATGGATGGATGGATGGATGGATGGATGGATGGATGGAAAAAGAGGGAGGGAGAGAGGAAGGACCAAGGGAAAGCCTATTTCTGTGGGGGTCTTACTTCAACTCCAGATGCCTCTATTCTCTCTGTCTGAGGTCCTTGTGGTGCTGAAAGAATACGGGATTCACTGTGAGAGCTTGGCCTGGCCAGTAGCAACAAGAGACAAAGAAGAGTACAGAGGAAGAGTTATAAGCCCTGCTTCAGAAAGGAATCCCAAAGGAAGAGAATTCTGCCTGTAGTGAGCAACAGTCCCTGCAGCCCAGAGGTGTGAGGTTGATGAGAAGTTGGGGAATGGGGGTGGGAATAATTCAGTCTGGATATGCTTTACTTTACAAAGTAGGTGTAGCCACCATTTTTTATATAAATTTAACTATATTTTAAGCATATTAAGAGATCTGGCTTTTTAGAGAAAGCCTATTGTGAAATCTTTTGTAAAGAAAGTGATCATCAATACCACCACCACCACATTCACACACATACTCACACATATGCATTACCTCTAGTACCTTATATATCTTTTTTGTAAGTCAAGATTTTCATGTATTGGGTTTACTTAAACAAGGCTGTACCTTTAATAGAGGGTAAGCTATCAAGTGCCCAAGGATCTAAGGTGGTTAATGCTGTAACTGTTCAAAGATGTTCAGGAATTTTCATTCAGTGGCCTTCACTGCTTCAGGAATGCCACTGTTTTTAATGGCACTGTCCCACTATAGGAGAGTGACTGGCAGGATATTGCTAGGAAGAAGACACAAGGGAAGAGGAGTGGACGCTAGGGCACCATCCTGTCTTACTATGGAAGGTATTTGCTTTATTCCCTGTTTCTGCTTCATTTATCCTTTTCTTGTAGCTCCACGGCTGCAGAACAGCAACCATCTTCCACCCTATGCCAGCAGTAGCCAATAGGTTAGTAGCTGCAGAGAGATGAGTTCAGTTCACCAGCTTCTTTCAGAAAGGAAAGTCACAGGACTCAAGAGACTATGGATAGACTACTGCCTGGTCTGGCAACCCTGGCTGAATGGAACAGCATTCAGGGTATGCTTGAACCTTCAAATAGGCCTAATCAACTAGCCTCCAAATCTCTGGTTCACTGGTCGAGGCATGGATACTATGGAAAGAGCAAGTAATAGCAGGCCTGGAAAGAAAAGAGCACAAGTAGAAATAAGAAATGAGAATTTGCAGGCAGGGACATAAATGAAAAGCAAAGAGAAGGAAGAAGAGGAGAAAGTGAGAATGGAAGATAGAGAACAGGTACTGGGGGTGGAAAGGGACAGATAACCAAGGAGGGAAGGCATACCTTAGGGAAGAGCAAAAAAAGAGAGAGAAGGAGGAACAGAAGAGAAGAAAGGGAAAGGAGAGGAGCAGATAAGAAAGGAAAAGTGTGAGGAAGAAGAAGAAAGTGAGCAACTGAAGAGGAGGACCAAACTTGGCAGGGCAGAAGGAGAAGTAATAAGTATATGGCAAATATAGAAAGGACAGTGGAGAGACTTCTCCAGCTGTTTTTCTTACAGGGAAGCCCTGGACTGGAGTATCCCAGAATATAATCCATCATCCAGTGGATTTGATACCTTCTTCTTCTCTTTGGGGTTCTCTACCCTAAGTATGAGCTAGGCAGGGAGCTCATGCCTCCCTGTCACATTTAACAAACTCAATGATATTGAAAGAGTTTTTGTGTCTCATCCCTTAGGGCTTTTTTATGGGTATGTGTATGTATGCTATATGTTGTTGCCCTTTGGTCTCTACCAAATAAATTTCTCTCATGAATTTGGAATATTTGTATGGGGTATTATTTCAAGGGCCAATGTAAAGTAACAGGTTGTATTTTTTGGATAGCATCCCTACAAGACAAGATGTTCTGGAAGCATTTTCTTTCTGGTTGAATTCAACAAACATTTAGATGTTCACTATGTATGAGGGTCTGGGCTAAGTGCATGGTATACTTGTAATGGTTATAAGAACAGCCTTTATTCCATTTTAAATTTAATGCAAAGGACTCACAGAAACCCATAAACAATATGCACAGTTCTCCCTGTCCAGTGGGTTGCACTCTCTACAAGATCCTACAGTATTCCAAACATACTGTGCCATCCTATTATTTGGACTACCTTCAAAAAGGAAAACATACTTGAGACTGACAGCTAGGTTAGCTGCTCCCCATAGGAATGTCCCCTTCCAATAAGACCTATGAGGTTATATCAGAGAAGAAAATCTAGGTACCTTATTCCTCCATGTTATGATTTGGGTCCAATGCTGTTCTCCCCAGCACCAAGGATCACAAGCACAATCCAATTCTCTTACCCATAAGTAAGCTGCTAATAAGGGCAGTTCCTCAAACTCTCAAACTTGGGATTACCCAGAAGGCACTTTCCAAGTTTGGCATCATCCAGGAACTTCTTTCTTCTCTAGGGGGCTAGAATTAAGGAACTCCTAATGCTCTGAGCATGTAGTTTCCTTCTCCATGGATGCCATGTGTTTGAAGAAGCATAGGCAAGATCATGTCTGCCTCTGCTCTAAGGCAACTATTAATGCTTCCTAGGGGTGTAGAAAGGGAGCCATTCATTCAGGACTAAATTCCATTTTAAGCTCAGTTGTGTATAATGTAGCATGAGGGTTTCATTGTGTGTCTTGATTTGGCTCATAGAGAGGCCAGAATAGATACATCCCTCTAGCCTCTTCTCCATCCTGCTCCCATTCTCTGAGAGAGAGAGTTTAATTACTGGAGAGAGAGAGAGAGAGAGAGAGAGAGAGAGAGAGAGAGAGAGAGAGAGAGAGAGAGAGAGAGAGAGAGAGAGAGAGAGAGAAGGAAGCTGGGACCAGAGATTAGTCATTCTGTTCTCCTCAAAGAAAGGAGGTATTGGACTTAGAATTCTACTTCCTTAAATATTGCTCATCTAGGAGATGTAGTTTTCGGGTTCATATTAAACTTCTGATCATTATGCACTATTTTGGAAAGGAGAACCTTAAGTTCTATCTAATTCGACTTCTTTCTCACAGAAAATCAGTTTTATGATGAATGTCCATAGCAAATAAACCCATTTATCCAAATCAATAGCAATACAAGTCAAAAAAAGCATATATATATATATATATATATATATATATACATACACACACACACACATATATATATATATATATATATAGAGAGAGAGAGAGAGAGAGAGAAGAGAGAGAGAGAGAGAGAGAATACATACTAGACAATACAGAGTAAAGGCACTTTTCCCCTGAGAGCAAAGTAACTTAGCTCAACCAAGAGAGTCCCATATCTCCACCAAAGAGAAATTCCTGTCTCTAGTGTAGCTAGCTAAGCATAAGGTCATGATCAAAGTTCTTTCTATCACCTTCTTCCCAGTGTCTTTTCCCCTGGTTTAGTTCATCCTCTCTCAAAGCTGGAAGTCAGAAAAACATAAGGAGTAGCTATCTATCATGAACTCTGTCCCAGTCATCACATAGGAACAGTGGAATTGATCTCCACCAATAAAGAGAAAGTCTCATAACAGTAGTCTTTGGGGTTCAGGTTACATGTGCTTTCAGGGTCTCTGTGTAAGACAAGCAAAAGGGAAAAGGAACTAAAAGAGTCTGCAGAATCCTTTTCATAAGCCTAAATGAAATTACAACCCTAAACAAAAGCTTATAATTCTATAAGTTCAACAAGTTGATAGGGGAACTTTCCTGATCAACCTCATACATAAAAAATAATGCAGGTGCAGCTGGGTAGCTCAGTGGATTGAGAGCCAGGCCTAGAGACAGGAGGTCTTGGGTTCAAATCTAGCCTCAGACACTTCCTAGCTGTGTGACTGTGGGCAAGTCACTTGACCCCCATTGCCTAGCCCTTACCACTCTTCTGCCTTGGAACCAATCCACAGTGTTGATTCCAAGATGGAAGATAAGGGTTTAAAAAAAATAATGCAAAGGAAATTCCAAAAGAAAGAAAAAAAGTATAATTTCAAGAGGAAAAAAAAACAAAACATTAATACTGGTGGATTCAGGGAAGGCTTCCCTGAAGAAGTGTACTAGAGCTGTGCTTTGGTTTAAATCTGGAGATTCTATGAAGCCAAGATAAGAAGAGAGAACATGACAGATGTAAGTGGGATCAAAAGAACAAATGTTTGAGATCTTTAAAAATTCACTTTAATTCCACAAGCATAAATTAAGTACTCTGCTAAGTGCTGGTGATATAAAGCCTATAAGATAATCTTTATTCTTAATGAGAGTACATTTTATTGCATATTAACCTTATATATTATGTATATTGTATATATACATTTATTGTGTGTGTGGTATGTGTATATATATATATATATATATATACTAAATAGTGTATATTTACATTTTATTGGGAAATAATGTGGCACTTCAAGGTTTAGAGGAAAATTTGACTTTTTAATGGAATAGATAGATGACTTTCAAGTATTTCTGATATAAAAACTAAAGCTAAGTAGAAAGTGTAAAAGGCAAACACAAAAGTTGGCGGGGGAGGGGGGGGCAGCTGGGTGATTCAGTGGATTGAGAGCCAGGCCTAGAGACAGGAGGTCCTAGGTTCAAATCTGGCCTCAGATACTTCCTGGCTGTGTGACCCTGGGCAAGTCACTGAACCCCCATCGCCTAAACCTTACCAATCTTCTGCCTTGGAGCCAATGCACAGTATTGATTCCAAGACAGAAGGTAAGGGTTTTAAAAAAAAGTCAAGAGGAACCTAGAGGGACAGTTAGGTGGCTCAGTGGATAGAGAGTCAGGTCTGGAGATGGGAGGTCCTAGGTTCAAATCTGGCCTCAGGCACTCCCTACCTGAGTGATGCTAACCAAATTATTTAATCCTGATTGCCTAGCCCTTACCACCCTTCTGCCATATAATTAGTATATAGTATTGATTCTAATAAGGAAAGTAAGAGTTTAAAAAAAAAAGAAACCTAGAAAGGTAAATTTATTGGGACAATTGGAAGGGATTATATGATGATACAGTGTTAACATTGTAATGGGGTAGAAGAAACAAAATGTATCATCAGAACCTTCATATCTTCAAATGATATAAAAGGAGTTAAATAAGAAAAATATAGGGCTTGGGGAGTAGATGATTTCTGTTATGAGAGTTTGAAGAGGAAAAGATGGGGAGGTTAAAATACTATAAAAATAAGAAGGGAATGGAACCAGGTGCATTAAAAGAAGAGTATATGAAAATGGGAAAAGGAGAAGGGAGGGGGCATCAGATTTCTTTAACCTGATTGTTAAACAAAACAAAGGAGGATTGCAAATACACACACAACTTGGCATAGAACTACATGAAACTCAACATGGAAAAAAGCAGTACTAACAGTGAGGAAAAAGTGAAGAGAGACTTTAATCCCTAGGGAAAGAATAGTCATAAATAAAGCCAACTTTCTGGTTTTGAAGTGAGAATTAAAAGAAAAAAGCAAAGTAAAGAACTAGAATTAAGGAGAAACTCACTAACTGTAAAATGACAGTCTAGATTGTGATATATGATAAAATGGAATATTATTGTACTATAAAAATCATGAAAAATCCTTGGAAATATGAACTACTGTAGAATGAAGTGAGCAGAACCCAAGGGAAGTTTATACAAGGACATTGTCAAGAAAGACTACTTTGAAAGACTTACTTGTTGATCAAAGCAAAAATCAATCAAGGCTCTAGATGCCTCATGATGAAGTATGTTACCCATCTACCCACTTCATGACATAGAAGTTATTGACTCAAAGCAAAGAAAGGGACATACATTTGGGGGTTTGGCCATTGGGTAGATTTATTTTGCTTGACTGCTTATTTTATTATTAGAATATTTCCCCCACTATTTTTAATTGAGAAAGGTGGGAGCAGAGGAAAGGTCAGTAATAATAAAATATTCCCCCAAAAGGGCTATGAGAGAATTTTTTAATCACAGAAGAAAAGAGAAATTCAGAAGGGCAAGAGCAAAAGGGACAGTTTTAAAAGTAATATGTGACATTTATTTTATATACATATATACATACATTTTTAAGCAGGTGGTATGAAATGGAGATTCACATTTTCCTCTTTTTGTGTTCTGGATTTTAGTATTTAAGCTTAAAATTTTAAATAATTTATTTGCTTCTTTCCACAAATTTTCCATAGAACATCCAACCAACATGAGAACAATTTATTCTTATTATTGCATTATCTTGACGTGGTAAAAATCTCTCTTTGTTCATGCTGAAAGTCAATATTTAGATTAGATCTATACAACAGAGTCAAGAATAGAACATAATGATTATAAGGAAACAGACCTAACTACAACATAAAATTCATTACTATTCATTAAAAGTATATTTGTTGGGCAGCTGGGTATCTCAGTGGATTTATATCCAGGCCTAGAGATGGGAGGTTCTAGGTTCAAATCTGGCCTCAGACACTTCCCAGCTGTGTGATACTTACCACTCTTCTGCCTGGGAACCAATACACAATATTGATTCCAAGATGGAAGGTAGGGGTTTAAAAAAAGAAAAAAAAGTATATTAGTTTGACTATTATAGGTTGATCATATCACATCTAGAATATTTTGTTCAGTTCTAGGTACTCTGATAGGCTAGAACACATTCAGAGGAAGTAAACCAAGACAAAGACTTCTGAGTCCTGGGCTGGCTTTTCATTATGCCTTTCCTTCTCCACCTTAATCCTCAGGTCCTTGGTCCAATGCCACCACCCGGTCTCCAATCTGGCATCTCTTTCCAGGCCTACTGTATTTCCATCTCCACACTTTCCCTCTCTCTCTCTGTCTCTCTGTCTCTCTCTCTCTCTCTCTCTGTCTCTCTCTCTCTGTCTCTGTCTCTCTCTCTCTGTCTCTCTCTCTGTCTCTCTCTGTCTCTCTGTCTCTCTCTCTCTCTCTCTCTGTCTCTCTCTCTCTCTCTGTCTCTCTCTCTCTCTCTGTCTCTCTCTCTCTCTCTCTCTCTCTCTCTCTCTCTCTCTCTGTCTCTCTCTCTCTCTCTCTCTCTCTCTCTCTCTCTCTCTCTCTCTGTCTCTCTCTCATTTTTCCTTTGGTTATTTTCTTGACCTTTGCCTATTTCTTTATACATAGAAGCGATAGAAAACATTATAGTCTCTGGAAAGGATTATATGATTGTTCCATAGTACAAGAAGTCTGTAGTACTAGTCTTATTTAGTACTCAGTGAAATGGAAATTAAAAGTTATCTGCTCTTTCTTAGCTACTATTTTCTATTTTGTTTTTAAAAAATTGACAAGATTTTATTGTCTCCCCCTCCCATTGTTCCTCTAATTTAAACAACAACAACAACACCCTTGTAATAAAGCATGCAAACACATTTCCACATTGGTTATATCTAAAAACATGTTAAATTCTGCATTCTGAGTCCATCACTTCTCTGATAGAAAACATTATCAATATACTGGAGCAATGGCTTGTTATGGCAGTGATCAGAGATCCTAAGTCTTTTTAAGTTGTTTATATTTACAATGTTGTTGCAATTATATAAATTGTTCTACTTGTTCTACTCATTGAGCTGCCTTATTTCATGCAAATCCAAATTTCTCTGAAATCATCCCTTTCATCATTTCTTACTACAAGATAGTAGTCTATTATATTCATATACTATAATTTGTGCACAATTTTGCACATCCCTCAAATAATAGATATATCCTTTATTTTTAGTTCTTTGCCATCACGAAAATAATTGTTATAAATACTTTTAGGTCATGTGTATCCTTTTCCTCTTTCTTTGATCTATTTAGGCTATAGAACTAGTAGAGATATCACTGGGTCAAAGGGGATGTATAGTTTAACCTAGTTTCAGCTTACTTTCTAGAAACTGTACTAATTCACAATTTCTTGAACAGAAAATAATATTACTTTTCCCAATTTACTTTCAACATGTAAATTTTTTCATTATATTCATCTTTGCCAGTCTGAGAGGAGTAAAATGGACCTTCAGTGTTGCTTTAATTTGCATTTCTCCAGTTATTAGTGATTTGAAGCACATTTTCATATAACTTGAATGTCTTCCTTGGAGAACTAACTGACTGTTCATGTACTTTAATCATTTCTCAACTGGGGAATAGTTCTTATTCTTAAAAATTAGAAACAATTTCTTCTAGATTGGAAATAAGATCTTCATCAGAGAAAATGCAGCAATTTTTTTAAAAATCAGTTTATTGTTTCCATTCTAATTTTTGCTACAATAATTTTACTTGCAGAAAAATGTTCAATTTTACATAATCAAAAAGTCCATTTTATCTTGACTTTTTCTAATGAATTGTTTTATGGTTCTCATCTTGGGTGTTGGCTTTTATTTTTATCTACTAATTAGCTATTAATCTAATCTTATCTATGATAGACAATAACTAGAGAGGTACTGAGGTTCCTAATTTGAGGTAGGATCACACAGGTACTATTGTAATGTCTGGTGGGATTTTCACTTCCTTTCTGCTTTATAATGGTTTCTTAGGGGATCCAGAAAATTCTATGCAGATCTTCAATTGTAATATACTTCCATTTTATAGTCATCCTTTAACCCTTAAATCCTTCATGGGCTTTCTGAACCCTGGAATCCTTAAATCAAAGGTTGCTAACCTATGTAGCCTTTGAATCTAGTTTTGAAATATTTTGATAACTATTTCAATATGCTTAGTTTCTTTTAAATCTAATGTATTTTATTTTCTGCATTTAAAGCCATTATTCTGAGAAGAGGTCCCTAGATTTCACCAGACGGCCAAAGGGGCCCCTGACACACAAAAAAGGTTAAAAATCTTTGCTTAAAATGAAGAAGTCAATTAAAAAAACATGATCCCCTATGATTCTCCCTCCCGGTTTCAGACTATGCTATAAAAATCTTGAATTTTCCTTTTTTACCCTTCGTCCATCCTTTCTGAGAGGTCTCTGGGTCCCTGAAGTCATAGCTCTTGGTCTATTTCTATGAACTCTTACAGCAGACACCATGGCTTGGAGGACTTAACCCCTATAGCTCCAGAACTCCCTCCTTCTTCCCTAGGGTTCTACTTTCCCAATTAGTAAGTGCCTCACATATCCCAATATAGATGAATGTACTCTGCCAAGTTATTTCTTCCTTACATTCAAACCACCTCCTTACCAGTCACCTTGATGCTGTGCATATATATATACTCTGTTTCTCAACATTCCTTTTCCAGTTCTGAAACCAGAATCAAATTAATATTGCCAATCACTACTCATTGCTGTGGCTTAAGATGCCAAAATACCCCACACTATCCATCACTACCTTATATGTGTTATTTCCCCCTCTTGAAATGTAAGCTTCTCATTCAAGAATAACCTGAATTAAATTAGAGTTTAGCAGTCATATAGCAAACACAGAAGCTGTAACTAGGAAAGTTGTAAGGGGAGCTTTGCATTTAATGTTTGTGGTTTTGAGTATGTCTTTTTGCATTGTAGTATGTATAAAATTTTATTCTAAAAATTATGTTTTGTGTTTATAAGACAAATAATATGATCTTAAACAAATAGTTCCTGGAAAATAAATACCTATATTTAGAAAAAAAAATTAAAGAAATGTAAGCTTCTTTAGACAAGAGATTGTCTCCAATTTTGTTTTGTATCCCCACTGATTAACCCATTTTTAATATATTGTCAATGCTTAATAAATGTATTTCATTTATTCCTTCTTTGCTTTGTTCTTTCCGTATTCTTCAATTTGTTTGAGGTCGGTTTTTAAAGTTAATTCTACTCTTAGGTGAAACTGCTTGTTTACTGATGATTCCAACTAAACTAGTTTCTAGGTCTATCCTTTCTGTATAACATCAGCTCACTTTTAAAATATGAAACTAAGTGCCAAACCACTGAAAATTATAGGCAGCCTCAGAGTGAGAAAAATCCAGGTATTCTTATCAGGCTTATTCCCAATAGCTGGAGATTCCTGATTCCACATAATAATAATCCTGTGTCTCTTATGATAAGAATTTGCAGAACAGAGATCAGAGACAATCTGAACCCAATGAATGATTGGCTCCTTCTGGACTCATGCTGTTGCTTCATCCTCATATTATAAATTGATGACATCTTTCAGACAGCCGCTGAGAATTAGCCTTCCAGAATCAATATTATATTACCACAATTTTGTCATTTGGGGGGAGAACAACTGTTATTCTTTTTTCTAATTGTTAGGATAAAATAGAGTGATCTCCAGGAGGAGTCCCCAAATTGTCTGATTGCTGCACCACTTGTCTCCCTATCTCAGGTAACTTTCTGCTGGGAAATTCATGGGAGAGGGGCTGAATGAAGAAGAGAGTGGGAGAAGATAGGAATTTGAACAATATAGAACAAAATTAGAAAAACTCTCAGGGGAATTTGGTAGGGAGCCACTAAGAAATTAATGAAAGGGCTATTAAGTGAGGATTCCAGTAAGGTTAGATGACATACATTAGTAACAGTTCCACTCAGAAGAATTTCCTTCCTTTTTACAGCAAAGAAAAAAGTTGAGAGGTGGAAAAAGTAAATAGTGTATTTGGGTGATCTCAGCATTAGATGTTGCCATGACATAAAGTCAAAAGGATGGAGAATTCTAAGATATTAGCAAATGCATCGTTTTCATACTCTAAACTTATGGCCTTGTTTAGATGCCAGTGGATATCAGACAGAAGGCATATTTTTAGTGTTACTAATAAAACAAATGTTTATGAACAGTGTTATTTTTGGCAGACATTTGTTTAAGATCTATGCAAGAGATTATCTGATTTCATTTTTGAAGACTTTAAACTAATTAATGTAACTGAGTAGCTCTGATCCACCCCACTCCAGAAAAGAGTTTTCTATGGCAGTATAAACCATCTTATTGGAAGTGTCTACTTGTAAGAATATTAAAATATCTCCCCCAGCAACTCTTTTTCCCACTATTTCTCATATCTCTCATCTTTTGCAAAGAAGAAAGAAGAGATTAAAGAAAGATAACTCACAGTGGTGTTTTCTTTTCAAATATAGACATAATAACCTTTAAAATGGGCAATCAAAAAATGAATAAAATGATAAATAAAATCCTTTGTAAGACTTCAAACTCCAAGATATTTACATTTCAATTAAAAAAGAAAAAGTATAAGCTTCAGCTAGAGGCAATATAGAGTAGTTCTCCATTTGAGAAGTACCTGGATTCAAGTTACAGACTTTTGTGGTCCTGGACAAATCACTTAACCTCTCAGTACCCCCAGATAAATTTCTAAGACTATATGATTCAGAATATAGTTGCTGGTCTGCGTTGAAAGAGAAAATTTCTTCTCCAGGAAGTCCTATATACTAATGAAATCACAAATAAACCTAGACAATAATGAATAAATACACAATTTTTAAAGTGGCAACCCAGTTTTTATAGATTTCAGACCAGTGTTCCATCTACAAGCTTATATTGTTTTTGGCTAATTTCTGCATTTGTAATATTGGTTAATATAATAGAAAAAGAAAATGACAAATGCTGGAGGAGATGTGGAGAAATTATTACAGTAATGCACTGTTGGTGGAGTTATGAACTAGTCCAATCAGGAGAACAATTTGGAACTATGTCCAAAAGTCTATCAAACTATGCATCTTCTTTGATCCAGAAATATCTCTGTCTGTATCCCAAAGAGATTAAAGAAAAGTAAAAAGGACCTATTTGTACAAAAATATTTTAGCAGCTCTTTCTTGTGGTGGCTGGAACTGGAAATCATGGGGATGCTTATGAATTGGGGAATGACAATTAGCTGTGATATATGATTGTGATGGAATGCTATTCTGCTGTAAGAAATGATGGGCAGAATGCTTTCAGAAAAATCTGGGAAGACATATTCATTTTTCTTATTTACTTAAGAGTTTAAGTAATTTAGAGCAACTATTAACAATATTTTCCTCCTTTGAAAATTGTCTTACCTGTATCTTATCAAGTATCTTATATTTTGATATTCTATTTTCTACAAACAGGGAAGGAATAATTTTTATGAAGAAAAAATTTTTTCTACTTTACATTATTCAATTGTTTCTTCTGCTTTCTAAAAACATTTATTGATATCTTTCAATTCTTCATCACCTACACTTCTCAATATATTCTTCTAGTATCCTCTTCTATGGACCAATTTCTTATTTTAAGAAAAGAATAAAAAGAGAAGAGGAAAAAATTCAGTAAAAGTAACCAGCACATCAACTAGGTCCAACATCATATGCAATGTTTCATATAGATAGTGACCCCACCAGGAAAAGAAGGGAGGAGTGGAGTTTTAATTTCATTCCTTTTCTTTGTGTTTCAAATTTGATGATTATAGTTCCCATTTTCAGTCTTTATCATTTTGTAATTGTTCTTTCCATTTGTTTCTGTAGTCATTATGTTGTTTTACTAATTCTGTTTACTTTAGTCATTTAGTGTTCCTATACTTCTCTATTTTCATCACATTCATTTTTTTCTTACTGTTCATTAAAATAGTAGTAGGTAAAGTATTATAGAAAGATATATGAGAAAAATAATACTTCCAATATTGGCTTTGTCCATCTTTTGTTACCCTTGCTAATTAATTAGGTATAAGGTAAAACAAATTACATTTCTCTTATTAGTGGTTTGGAACAATCTTTTATATAGGCAAGATTTTGCAGCTCTTTTAAGAACTGTTCATATTCCTTGACCACTTATCAACTGGGGAATGATTTTTGGCTTTATTTATTTGTGTTAGCTTCCTATATTTATCTTAAACATCAGACCTTTGTCAGAGACATTTAATGCAAAAATTTTGTTCTGAATTAACTGCTCTCATTCTTATCCTTGCTGTGTTATTTTTGTTTATGCAAATTTATCTTTATAATAGTCTCTAACCCTTGTTTGGTTAAATGCAGACAACTATAGTTATGGTAACTACTTGATTATTTTCTATTTCTTTTATTGTGACCTTTAAAATTAAAGTCTTGTGTACACTTGGAGTTTATTTTATTATGTCATATAAGATGTAGATCTAAGTCTAATTTCTATCAAATTGTTTTCTGATTTCTAAGCATTTTTTATCAAATATGGAACTCTTTCCCAAGTATTTTGATTTCTCAAGTATATCAAACACTAAATTTGTTTCTTATTATTCCTATCTAATCAGTTCGACTGATCTATTATTATTAACAAGGACCAAATGACTTTGATGATCACTATTTTCTAATATAGTTTAAGATACGGAAGTACCATTTGCCTTCATTTCCTCTTTTGACCCTATTCTTTTCCATGAAATTTGCATCTTTTGTACCTCCAAATGAATTTTGTTATTATTTTATCTAGCTCTCTAAAGTTTTATCTTTGTATTTTGACTGACATAGCATTTGTAAATCAGTTCAGGGAGTACATTTTTGCTATACAAGTGTAACAGTCATGAACACTGAATATTCCTCTAATTATTTTTCTTTTTTTTGTGAGGAACACTTTGTAATTCTTTCTATTCAGGTCTTGAGTATACCATAATAGATTGATTCCCAGATATTTTATGCATTTTTGTAGTTATTTTGAAGAAGACTTCCTTTTTACTATTTTCTCTTAGGTGTTATAAGAGTATTGTTATTTGTGATTATCAAATAATGATAGCTTTCTCTACTCTGCCTATCCTTATTTCTTTAGTTTCTTTCTCTCATCTTATTTCTCCTGGCAAACCCATGTCAAAAAATAGCAGAGAAAGCAGAATTTTTGTTTTACTCCTATATTTATTAAGAACATTTTTATTATTTCCCTATTGGATGTAACACTAGATTTTTACTTGAGATGCATACTTTTTTAATATTAGAAAATGTCTAATAGTCTGTCTTAGATTTTTGGTATAATTAAATGTTTTACTTTGACAGAGACTTCATGTAATTCTATTGAATCATGTGATTGTGCATATTTTTATCTCTAATATGATAAAATATGTCAATTATTTTTCTAATGTTGAACCATCCTAACATCTCCCATACAAATCCAAATGAATAATAATAAATAATTTTGGTGTGTATTTCTGTAGTCTTTTGTCAATATTGTATTAAAATTTTTTAAATTTACTTTAAAATTCTAAATTTAATTAATTCAAAGTATTTTAATTCATTAATACTATGGATCTATAGTTTTCTCTTTTTACTTTACCCTTTCCTGGTTTTGAGGGACCATTTTTATCTCAAAATGAGTTTATTATATTGTTTTCTTCTTTGTTTTTAGGATAATTTGCATTATAAATATATTAATTATTCTTTAAGTTTAATAGAATTTTCTTGGAAATCCTTTTGGGCCATGGAGTGCCAATCAATTTTATCCAAGATGTCATTCCAGCATACCTGACTTCTGGATTAAGGCTAGTACCAGTAAATGACTATTCATGGTGTTTAAGGAAAGTCTTAATGTCAAAATGAAAATTATATTCTCGTGCCACATAAATCTGGACATTCTCTATAGTGGACTTATCTTCCTCTATAGCTGATAGTTTTGTTGAAATTGTACAAAGGGTTGGGACACTATCCTAGTCTCCTTGAAATCAGTCAAAATATTTACATAATGTAACTGACCTCACAATGGATCAAATGAAGATAGCTACATTTGCCTTAATGCTGTGGATAATCTCGTCATCTATTTTAAATCCCTCTTCTTCAACCAATATCCACCATTCAAGTGAAATAGTTATGACTAGAAGAGAGATGGGAAAGAGGCAATGACCTTAGTCTTACACTATTGGAAGGAAAATTGGTAATTCCCATCTCACCTAAGCCATAGGAGCAAAAAGATCCTAAATGGGTTTTGGGCGGCCTAGGGCTGTAATAGACAAGAAGAAAAAAGGCAAGGGAGGGTACTTCCAGAAGTGATCAGTATTTTCCCCTCCCAACCAGTCATTCTAAGTAGGATCTGGGACATTCCAAAGCCAGAGGGAAAGGTCAAGGAAGAAAGACAAGCTAAGAAAGGCAATAACATTTTTCAGGAACACAGCAAATATATACCAGTGTAGGTGAAATAATTCCTCATCCTACAAATCACTACATGAGTACTCATCAAGTGCACATGTAACTAATAGGTGTCACAAAATGGCTCTTACAACATGGCTAACTCTTCAGAGGTCACTTCCAACTACTGTCATAGCTTCCAGAATATCCAGAGATCTCTTTTGAAGATCTTGCAGAGCAACAAGAAGTTCAGCCAATATTTAATTTGCAAGGTGCAAACAATGGAATGGGGTATGGGAAAGAGTAACTCTTCTGAAGTTAGAGGAGTACTAGGAAGATCTGGCAAAGATTCAGGAGGCCCTCATTTATTTTCCATACTTTATTTCATTCCTTATTGGTTTTATATTCCACTATGGCCATCTATTGTAATGATCAGCACTAATCTCATGTCTACTTAACCAAATTGCATTTCTATGCTCATAAAATCTTAGAGTTAGCACTTAAAGGGATCTTAGAGATCATTCAACCCTAAGGAAATTAAGTAAATTCCTCAAGGTCACACACACATAAGTAGAAGTCAGGTTTGATTCCCCCCCCCCCTTTTTTTTTGTATCTAAATGTATCTGCTCAGGAAATAGTTTTCCTAAGCGATAGGAGAGGACATTTAAAAAAACAACAACCTTATGGGTTAATTACATTTAAAAGTATGCCTTACATTGGGGAACTTGACATTATTTTTCAGCTGAAATTAAACAACATATTCTCCACTGATGGTTAATTAAATGCTTTATTTACATCATAGTTTCTCCTTCAGGGTACTTGTATGTCCTCACATGAATAAATTTTATTTATACAAAAAAAGAGAATGCCTTAAAATATCTTCTATCTCTTTTCAACTAGACTATCAATCAAGGTTGCTTTGGTCATCTTCAGTCAGCCAATTGTTCTCTTTAATACAATAAATATTTGCTAAACATCTACTATATTTAGAACACTCTGGTAAGGGAAGTCATGAAGTTTTACTAAGACATGATATTGTTCTTAAGAAGCCTACTATCTAGCATGTGGAAGTCACAAAAGCATAAAAAGTATGTAATATTGCATGCTTTTTACATTAGAGAATTGCAAACATTTTCCTCTTCCCTAGTTACAATTACCAAAGTTTATGTTGACATCTTTGGGTCACAATCTGTTCGGTATCCTTTAGTGTCTAGTAAGAGACTGTTGACACCCTGGGAACTTGAAAAAAAAATACTTGAGGGAATGAATGAATCACCTGGTTCTCTAATAGATTAGTCTGAATCTTCGTGCTTAATTCTGCTCTTGGCCTCCTGATTTCAGGACTATGTGGGCAGGAGCAAGTCAGAATTCTTAACATCTAATACTCTAGTTCCAGATACCATTTCCATGAGTAAACCTTTGTTTGGATTCTTATCATTGGGCAGAGATGTGCACTAGCATGCACTAGTATACAAGTGAGTTATAATCATAGCACAAAGCACAAGGAGAGTGCCATTTTGCCAGCTAGTTGTGAATCTTAAAATTTCTCAGACTCAACCTTAGAACATTCGATTAGGACCATTCCCTATGAATAGCTTCATCCTCAACTAAGTAGAATTTTCTTGCAAAAGGCTGATAGTGACTGTGAAATTGAAATTGAGCCCTCAGCATCATGCAGGAACAGAATATGGTTTATCTAAACAAGCTAAGCCTGATAGAGTCAGTGGGATTCTACCTGAAGAACAGAGACAGAGATGATTATAGTGTCAGAATCTAGGGTGCCAGTTTCACCAAAGGGATCACACAATAATGAAGTGATTATCCCTGGATTCAGCTGCCTGCAAACTGTGTATTATAAACTAATTGAGATCCTCCTCTTCCTATAGGGTGACTTAGTACAAGTTCCAGATCCATGATACTTGGTCCTGTAAGTCTCTCCTGATAATGCAGATGGCTTGTGTTGCAAAACTTTGGAAGTCCAAGATTGTTAGTTGTTGTTGCTATTTCTACAAGATCCCAGAGAGATCTTCTGTAGATGGTCTCACCAGTTAAAATCAGTAAAAGCAAAAGATGGAAGGTCAGGGTTTAGGTTATACCTTGTAAACCCAGAAACTGAGAATATCATTTAGACAGAAGTTTATAAAGGGCAAAGATTATTTTAAGCAAAGATATCTTGAGGGGGGAAGTAGGAAATAGTGGAAGTCAGTAAGAATTGACAAGTAATGGGTCAAGACAATGAAGTTATACATCTTTATGTCTCTCTCCCCTCCAACAGCCCTATTTTCCAATGCCTGGGGGATAAAGATGAAAGGAAGAAAGTCAAATAGGGCTATAGGGTTGTGCAACAGGTATTGTAGAACCTCTAGATACCTTGGTAGGCTTTGAACCACATTATTTCTATTTTGAGACTTGTTCCAGTTGAAAACTGCAGTAATGTTTGCTGAACTGTGGAGCAGCATGTTTGCTCCTGCCGACTAACTAGCCTCACCCCAGTATAATTTTCTGTAATGCCAATAGTCCTACAACTTGTCAGCATGAAAGAGTGTGTTTTAATCCCTCTGACACTTTGGGATCATACTATTTTGAGTAGCAGGCATATATACTTTCCAGTCCAAACTATATAAGCTAGGTCCTCAGTTCAATACCTATATAGTTCCCTAAAGAGTTGGGCAACCTCGAGAAATCAAGCAATGTGGTATTCTGAAAACTGCATTTAGAGTTAAGGCATCTGGGTTTGAATTCCTGCTCTGCTATTTAGTAGCCTCAACTATAAAATGAAAAAGCTAAACTGGATGGCCTCTAAGGTCCCTTTAAACTTGAAATAGTCATGTTGCCAAGTTGGCTTTTGATGCTCTTTAATTCTCCTTTTGTTGCCCCTAATCCTTTTCAGAAAGTCAAGGAACTGGAAGGGACATTGATATGATCTACTCCAAAATTCTTATTTTACAGTTGAGGAAATTGAGGGCCAGAAAGGCAAGATAATTTGTCCAAGGTCATATAGCTAATGATAGATCAAGAAAAGGTTCCCAGGGTTCCTGCTCCCTTCCTCCCACCAAGCCCAAGTTCTTTCTTCTATGATGTACTAGTATGCAGCATGCTCACCAGGTCTCCTGCATATTTGTGATCCCCTAATACCAGGGCTAATTCTGCATCAAGATTCTTTGGGCTGTACACTATTTATTGATGTATGGACTTGATTACACCAAAATGACTTAATCTTCTCCTGGTGCATGTCACAATCCATCCACTCTTTTTCACTCTGACTTTATCCCTGTCCTGCCATAAATACTTCACAGAGGGGCCAGCCAAGTTGCCAGAGGTCTTTCTCTATAACTGTCTTGATACCATATTGATACCAAAGGAGCACACTGGCTGCCCATAAGTTATCCTTTTTTTCCATGACATCATCAGCCTCCCCTTTCCAATAATACCTCTCTCTAAGGACATCCTTTATGCAACTTCTCTTGTATAATTTTTCATTGATAATAAGTTGCTGCCCATCACACTTAATAAGAACCTCACTATTGCACTTTGGGTGACCCTGAATTTTAATTCTTCAGAGACGATGATATTCTGTGACCCACAAATATGTTTCAAATGAGAAAAATAATTTCAGAATCATAGACTTACCTAAGAACAATAAAATGATTACTATATAATTATAGAATTCACCCTGGAGGAACAGAATGCATACTTGGGAATCTTTTATTTTCTATATCCAGTATTGTTAAGAATATTATTATTTATTGACATGTTATTGCAAAAGAAAAGTAATCCACTCTGTCAGTAGCATTGAGGATTTGTAAGAAAGAAGAAATTCTCAGGAATTCTGAAGAATCAAGAAGGCAGGAGTAGAAAAGAGAAATCTGGAGCATTAGGAGAGGAAGGGAAATTCCTTTCCACCACTATGCTGGAATTGTCATTTATTAGTCAACTGTACATAAATTGGGTATTATTCTAACTCAATCCAACTTATACCATTATAATGTCATATCAAATTCATTTATTTGGTAACTATTCTTTGCTAAAGAAGTTACCAGAGTTCAGACCTTAAATATCAGTAATATAGTAAAAATATAGTAAATACATGTTTTATGTATGTTTACTTTAAATTTTTTTCTCACAAGTGTAAAGGACTTCACCAACAGGGTGTCAGGTTCTTTCCCTCTGAATGAAATAATCTTCAATTTCTCATTTTTCTCCAAATGCTTTGGTGAGATAGGAAGTGACCAAGAGTTATTTTCCTTCTCTCACTCTCAGGGGAAGTGAAGACCCAAACTCTGAAAAACAAGTAGAGTTGGGAATCGAATCCAGGATTCCAGGATTCCATCCTTTTAATCTTCTAGGATGGCTATAGACTATTTAAGAATCCTCTGCTACTGCAACATTCCAATACCCTTGATGAGAGGGGATTCAGCACTGTTGTTAGGACCTTGACCAGAGCCACAGACTAATAGTTAGCCTCCTAGAGAGTAACAGCCTACAGTACTTCTGGGACTATAACAGGCATTTGTTTTAATACAACATACAAAAATAAACTTCATCTTTTTTCAAATGAATTTTCAGCTTAGCAAGAAAAATACATCCCTGGAACAAACCTTAAAGGCTTCCTTAGGATCATCAACATTGCTTGTTAACAAATATTTTTCTTTCTCAGTTTCAAATATATAATAGTCCAGGAACAAAAATTATTCTCCTTAAATATTCAGAAAGTTTGTGCCATGCTTGCTACTGGGAAAGTTCTCAGATCTTATCCTTCTGGGGAGAGGTCAGAGCCAACACAAGAATAAAAGGACAGGGACTGGGATGCTCAGTTGGCTAATAAAGATAGACTACTAAATCTTCAAGGCCAGCCTGGTTGATTGTAGTCTTTCCATGTTTGCCAAATCTCATAGGCTGAATTGGAAGGGACCTCAGCAACCACCTAATTTAACCTGTAGTTGGACAAGAATCCCTTCTACAGACCTAACAATATATTATCCATTACTTACTTGGAGACCCACTCCCTCTCGAGGCAATCCTGGATAGCTCCAATTTTAGGAAATTTTTCTTTATATCAGTCCTGAGACAGACTTTTTATAACTCACCATCCATCACCTGTTACTCTTACAACTGCCTTCTGGAGTCAAATGGAATAAATATAATCCTTCTTCCACATGGCATCAGATCAAATACCTGAAGGTCAATATCACATCTTTATTGAATCTTCTGGAGTCTAAACATCTCCATTTCTTTCTTAATACTCATGTGGCTTTTACCATCCTTGTTTCTCTCTAGCTCCTATCTCACACAGATTTGAAGAGTGGCAGGAATGTATAGAAGTCACTAATATATCCCCTCTCCATGAACAGTCAATCAGAGAGGTACTTAAAGGGGTGATATTTGGCAACACCTGCTCCCTCTTTAGTTACTCCCTCCCTCATCCTCTATCTCATACAATGAATAATCACCCATCCCTTCTTCAAGATCTTTTCTTTTCAGTGAAGTGATTAGTAGATTTGCTTATATTAAAAGTTGGCCTCCCTAGAGGAAGATGTATTGCCTAAGCCAACCCATTGGTGGTTGAGGGATTTCATCTTTTTCTCTTTTCTTTCCCTATCTCCAAAGTCTTGACCTGGGAGGACCAATTAAACAAGAGACTGTAATCTAGCTCAGAGGAGGAAGCACACCTAAACTAGAGAATTGAAAGCAGCTCCAGTCTGATATCTAAAAGGAATCTTCCCAGGAAGAAGCCACAGATGAACCAGTGAGTCCTGAGTTATATTGAATCAACATGGAGTAGAGAATGAGATAAGAAAAAGGGTTTTGGACTCATGAGAAGAGTTGTGTCCCTTAAAGGCTGGAGAGTGGGTGGGGATATTCACCATGTAATATTCCTCACATTAACTTAAATGAAAGAATTCAGGAATGACTTTTCTTTAATTCACTGTTGGCATGGAATTGGTATGGCAGTGGTATCCTCCAGGCACAGGGGCTTATGTTTTAATGTCTCATCTTTCTAAATATGTTCTGCACTGTCAAATGTCTATTATTCTTAGAGATTTATTCCTCCTTTAAAGATCTCAACAAGATCCAAAAAAATGAGTACACATTCCAAAGACCTTATTAATCCTGTTACAGGATTTAATGAAACATTGGGCCATAATATTTGTATTTGTTATGGTTGCTAACTATGTTGCTAAGTTCATACACTGCCTCCTAGCAGAATCTTGATATCTGATAATGTGAACAAGAAAGCTTGCTTCTATAAATTTGCCAATTTTTGTTATACTTTGAGGACTAAGAAGAAAGATGCATTTAGTCTCTTCCCATGAACCAGGGGCTTTTCCTTGGCAACAAAAATATGTCAGTGTGTTAAAACAAATGATCTAATGTGTTCTTGCCCTTGACATCCCTTACACTTGTTTAGGATCATTGTAGGCACTTCAGCTAAAGAAGTTTTAAAAATTCCTGGGAACAAATATCAGAAAAGCTTCTTCAGAGACTTTAAAATGACCTTCAATCAGCCTGAAATATTTCATGGCCATGTCCATCTAAAAAGTGAAATACCTGTCTTTTATGGTATAACAGGAGCACTGGATTTTGATTCAAGGCAGTTCTCATCAATGACACTTACTAGCTCTGTGAATGTGAGCAAGTCACTTAACCTCTCTGTGCCTATTTCCTCACTTTTAAAATAGGGATCATAAAACTTGGTCTTCCTATCTCACATGGTTATTAGTAGGAAATGACTTTGTATGACTTGAGGCACTCTAAGTATGGGAGTTCATAGAATTTTAGACTTACAACAAGAAGGAGATTTTTATATCAAAGGATCATGGGGTGATTGATATAGAGCAGAGATGGGAAGGGATTTAAGAGATCTTCATGTTTTACAAAGAATTTTTCAGAGGAGAAAACAGGAACCCAACAGGATTAAATGACTTGGCCCTGGTCACATGGACCATTCTGGTATTTGAACCTGTTCCTCAGACTTCAAGTCCAGTATTCAAGCTACTGAACTAAGTTATTATTATTCCCCCTTCTTTACCTCCAGTGTTACTTAGAGTAAGTTTCTTCCTTATCGCCTTTCCCTTTGATTGTGGGCACTAAAATCTTTGCTACTATCCATATTCTGTCTATGCAAAATTATCCTGAGGCAACCTAGGACAGATAGATGGCACAGAAGGTAAGAGCACTGGACCCGGAGTCAAGAAGACCTTCATTCAAATCCTACCTCAGGCACTTACTGTGTGACACTGAACAAGTTCCTTAACTTCTCCATTTCCTCATCTGCCAAAGTGGTATAGTAATGACACCTTCCTCACATGGTTGTTAAGATTGAGTGAGAAAATACTTTGCAAACCTTAAAGTGCTACTGTTATCATTCAGGACTTGGGAAATAGCCTATGCAAAAGCACTAACATAGCAAATGGAATTATCAATCATTTATTAAGTGCCTACTAGGTGCTAAGTACTGTGCCCAGAGGTATGTCAGAAGGGTGAATGATGAAGAGTAATATGTATTCAGTTTACTAAATTGAAGCCAGAGCTTTGAATGCCAAATAGAGGGTTTAGTATGTTATCCTAGTGTTAATAGTGAGTCACTGAAAATTCTTGAGCAAGAAATGGCAGAATTAGATCTGTGTTTTAGGAATATGATATGACAGCTCTGCGGAGGCTGGATTTGAGAGGGGAGCAGAAATCAGAGGTAAGAAGACCAACTAGGAAGCAAATGTATTCATCCAAGTAGGAGATGAAAAGGGCCTGAACTAAAGTGGACATGAAATGTATGAAGAGAAGGAAATTGATAGGAGATATGCAAGTAGAATCAGCAAGACTTAGCAATGGATTAGGAGAATGAAGTGTCAAGGATGAACCTAAGTATTGGAAACATGGTGATACCCCCAACAAAAATAGTAGTAAATGGGCACTGGGAAGAAAAGTGATAAAACTGAAAAGCTGACTGACTAGTAATGTATGCTCCATTCCAAATCTATAATTCGATTTTCCTCTATGCAACACACACACACACACACACACACATATATATATATATATATATATATATATATATATATATATATATATTGTAATAAGGGATTATTTGAATGGTAAATGATAACTAAAGATCAGGGCTGTTCATCTTCTTCCTTCCTCCCTTCCTCCCTTCTTCCCTCCCCTTCCTGGTGATGTCTCAAATAAAATACCCTTTCTATTCTCTAAATTAAGTAAGGGGTTGATTGGGAAGAAAGGAAAGATAAGAGATGGAGGGAAAGAGGGTTTGGGGTTTCCCTAATATTAGAAGAAGTCTTAGGTTGGAGGATTGTAGAATATAGTTCAATTTGGGAAAATGGGCTGACAGGTCTGGAAGTTCAGTCACTGTATCACAACAGAGCAAATCAGAGAGAGCTGGACTTTTGTCCTTCTTCCTTTCTGTCTCCAAATCCAAGAGACCCTTCTCCTTTCTGTCTTCAAAGCCAAAGACTTCAGACTGAATTCAGTTGGTCTGATCCCCTTCTTCCAACCATTTCTCCTGGTCACATTCCAAAACAGAATGTTCTCTTTTGAATGACAGGTCATCAGACCCAGCTACTCAGCTCCTGCTGCAAACCATTCCCAATTTCTCACTTCTACAATATACACATACATTGCATAGTGAAAATATAATCCATTCAGCCCCCTCCCTGCTTTTGCATAATCTTTAATGCTTCATTCATTTCTTCACCAAATACTTATTAAGTGCCTACTAAATGCAATAGATATAAAGAAAATATGAAGATAGATGTGGCACCATCTTTGGCCTCAAAAGGGTTTTGCCTCTCATTCCACTATGTTGAGATGGCCACTCTTTTTTTACCATTCATTCTTGCAAATTTTTTCCCTGCATAATTAAACCCATTCCATTTTTCTCTTTCCTAATCACTACAACCTTAGTACAGTAACTAAATTTTGTTTTCTCTGTCTTAACCCTGGATATCTATGGAATGAAACTGTCTGGGTAATAGAATCCTCTACCATTATATCTCCCCTGACTGAAAGCCATCGGCATTAAAGTACCCTTGATCACTAGAAGACCACTATAAGCTCCTAAGGAAAGAGCCTAGCATTCAAAGTGACAGAGGAAGAAGATATCCACTTAAGTGGCATCAGATTATCCAGAATATGATGGCCTTGGAAAGGGAGTATTTGGATAGAAGGAAGTTTCAATCAGTGAAAGAAGAGATGATTGGATCTAGACTGAAATTATAGTAATAAATATGGAGAGGAAGGAGTAAATCTAGGAAATTTAGGAGAATAATCCCAAGACCCATAAACAGCCTTGAAATGTATGCCAATGGACAATGAAAAGTTTCAAATGTCTGAGATTTTTGTTGACTTATAATTATGACCTGACTTCCAACACTAGCCATGTGACTTAGCTCCCTATCCCAAACTTTAGTCTTTTCATTTCTAAAATGGGAATATAATAGTAATACCACCTATATCATAGTATTATTATGAGAAAACAGCCCCTATAAACCATGCAATGACATAATGTGTGTTATGATAGTAAGTGTTCCTTTTGTTTTCATTTATTGGAAAACTCTGGATAGGACAGGAGAAGAGTGATCTGGGACTGAAAAGTAATTCATCTTCTCCATATTTAGCTACTAAATAGTCTTTATTCTTGGAGATTTTATGAGAGTCACTTGAATTTTGTACTAAAATTTTTTTCAGGTGAGATATTACTCAAAAGGTTACATAATAATAGAATGGAAGTAATTCTATTAATCAACAAGCATTTGTTATTAAAAAATTTTTTTTAAGCTTCACTTCTATGCCAAATAGAAGCACTGCCAAAAGAAATTGCCTTTTCTCAATTCTCATCCTTCTTGAATTCTCTTCAGTGTTTGACATTGTGATCACCCCTTTGTTCTTGATACTTTCTCCTCACTTTGTTTTCAGGACATTGCTCTCTCCTGATACTTCTTACTTATTTGACCACTCCTCAATTTCCTTTGCTGGATCTTCATACAAGTCACACCTGATAACAGGGCGTTTCTAACTGGGTTTGTCCTGGACCTTCTTTTTTGTTGTTGTTGTTCTATGCTATTTTGGTTGGTCAGCTCCCATGCTTTCAATTATCATCTCTATGTTCATGATTCTCAGATATATTTAACCAGCCTTAATCTTTCTCCTGACCTCTAGTCTCTCATTGCTATTTGCCTGCTAGACATCTTGAACTGGATGCTTTGTATTTATCTCAAACTCACAATATCCAAAAAGACTCATTATCTCTTCTTCCCCTCTTACTGACTTTCATATTACCACCAAGGACACTATCACAATACTAATTGCAACCTCAATTTAATTCTCAGCTTCTTACTCTTACTCCACAATATCTGATGTTAATAAGTCCCATTGATTCTACCTTCATAGTATCATTGAGAGAGACAGACAGACAGACACAGACAGACACAGACAGACAGACAGGGAGACAGAGAGAGATTTCCCCTTCTTTCTTCTGATTCAGCCACTTCCCTGGTGCAGGTTCTCATCAGCTCATGCCTGGACTATTGCAACAACCTTCATGTTGGTCTCCCTGCTTAATTAAGTCTGTCCTTTATTCAGCTGCCAAAGTGCTCTTAGAATGTAGATCTAAAGATATCATTCCCCCATTTGATAAACCTCAATGGCTCCCTATTACCTCTAAGATCAACCAAAATATCCTATATTTAGTTTTTTAAGCCCTTCACAACCTGGCACTACATTTCTAGTTTTCTTATACTTTATTCTTCCTCACGTAATGTATAATCCAGTGATACTGGCCTCCTTCCTGTTACTCACTTGCACTCATCTACTAACTGTGCATTTGAATTGGCTATCCTTGCCTGGAATGCTTTCCCTTTTATCTCTACTCTCTGTTTTTCCCAGCTTCCTTCAAGATAGTGGATATGTGGCTGGATTGTAGTTCATCTAGGAAAAAAAAGTGGGAGATTTATTGTATTGCAAGCTCAGAATGAGTCAACATTGTGATATGACAACCAAGTAATCTCTGTGAGGGTGGAGCCATGTTTCAAAATATATATCCCAAGACCTAACACAGGGCCCTGAACATAGTAAATATGTAATAATTATTGAATTGAATTGAGAACAGTTAATTTAATCCTAAGGTACAAAGAAATATGAGTACATGAATGGAAAAGCATTTACTATATATACAATACTATGTTAAGCACTAGGAATACAAATATAAGTGTGACAGTTTCTGAAATAAGAGGGCTTACGTTATTTTTTTTAATTTAGACTGGTTTTTTTAAAATAGATTTTTGTTGATCTGCTTTTATATCACCTAAATTTTCTCCCATATGTCTTACTCTTCCTGCTCCTAGGAAGCCATTCATTATAATATGTTATTTTTTAAAAAGGAAAAAAAGGGGGCAGCTAGGTAGCTCAGTGGATTGAGAGCCAGGTCGAGAGATGGGAGGTCCTGGGTTCAAATATGACCTCAGATACTTCCCATCTGTATAACCTTGGGCAAGTCACTTAACCCCCAGCCTTTACCAGGTAAGGGTTTAAAAAAAAAAGGAAGAAAAATGTTTTGTATAACCAATCAATTCATTGAAAAAAGACCTGCTATTATAGATGATGTTCTGTACCTATGTACTGTTCCTTCCCCAATTCTGCAAAAGAGTATGGTGAAGTGTCTTCTCATATCTCTTCTTTGGAGCCAAGCTTGTTTTTCATAATTTTATATTTATTTTCATTTGTTTAATGGTATTTGTTCTTTTAATTTAAATTGATATAGCTATTATTTGTTGTTGTTTTTTTCCTGGATCTACTTACTTCACTTTGAATCAGTTCATGTCTTTCAGTTCAAGTCTTTCCATGCTTTGAATCAGTTCAAGTCTTTCCATGCTTTTCTGCATTAATCATTTTTTGTTGTTTCTTATAGGCATAACAATATTCCATTATATTAATGTAACATAACTTATTTAACTTCCCCAATTAGTGGGCTTTCACTTTGTTTTCAGTTCTTTGCTTCCATGAAAAGAGCAATTCTAAATACATTGATGTATATAAAGCCTTTATTTTTAATCAATAATCAAGGAGTTTACAGTGTAAAAAAACAAAGACAACACCTAAAGGGAATATTTAAATAGAGAAATCAAAGGGAATGGTGATTGGAGTCATAGAGCAAATAACTTGCATGCCTTTCTTGAAATGGTAGAGTTAATTTGATTACTATTTTCAAGTTTAAAGCTAGAAAATGAGGCAGAGAGAGGAAAAGAAAGGACGGTATCCACACAGTGCCATGCCATGGAGGTGACCAAGAAAGAGTGTGGTCGGTATCAGACCAGGGCAAGATAAGGTGAATGCTCATTAGTCAGAGCTTAGGGCAGTGATCGTGAACCTTTAAGAAATTGGGGACCTGCCCTCATCCCACCCCCCAACTTCATGCAGTGCAGTAGGAGATAAGGAAAGAGAAAATCCAAACATGAGGAACAGTCAGTGCATGGGAGCAGAAAGTAAAGGGGACTAAGGTATAAGATTGGAAAGGAAGTAGGAATATTTAGCTTCAGAAGAAAACTTCAGGGGGAACATTTTTGTAGTCTTCAAGTATTTGAAGGACTATCACATCAAAGAGGGATGTTATATTTTTCTGCTTGGCACCAGAAAGTAGAATTAACATCAGTGAGCAAAAGTGGATTTTTGGCTTGATATAAGGAAATACTAATAATTAGAATCATAAAAAAAAAAGGAATGTACTTCCTTGGGAAGTAGTTAAATCAAGTTGTCAAGAAGTATTTATCAAGTTTCTACTATATGCCAAGTACTGCTCAATAGACACCAGAGATCCAAAATAAGGCAAAAATAATCCCTGCTCTCTTTGAGAAAAGGAATATTGTATGTATCTTCCCCCACATTCCAATGTAGAAGACAACATATAAACAACCACATTCCTGTGAGGAAGACACAATATGAACAACTATGTACAACAAGGTATATACAGGCTAAATTGGCAATAATTTCAGAGGGAAGGCACTAAGAAGGATCAGGAAAGGTTTCCAAAGAAGGTAGGAATTTAGTTTGAACTTGAAGAAAGCAAGGATTAGGAGTTAAGGAAAGAGAAAATCCAAACATAAGGAACAGTCAGTGCATTGGAGCAGAAAGTAGAGGGGACTAAGATATAAGATTGGAAAGGAAGAATAGAGCCATTTTATAAAGCATTCTATTTTTTATTTTAAAATTTAATTAATTTAGAATATTTTTCCATGATTGCATGATTCATGTTCTTTCCCTCTTCTCTTCCCCCAGGCCCCTTCCCCTCCGAGCCAAGGAGCATTTCCACTGGGTCTTACATGTATCATTGTTCAAAAGCTATTTCCACATTATTAATATTTTCAGTAGAGTGATCATTTAAAGTCAACATCCCCAATCACATCTCTTTTGAACCATGTGATCAAGCATATGTTTTTTTCTTCTGCATTTCTACCCCTACAGTTCTTTCTCTGGGTGTGGATAGTGCTCTTTCTCATGAGTCCCTCAGAATTGTCCTGGGTCATTGCATTGCTGCTAGTATAGAAGTCCATTACATTTAATTGTGCCATAATGTATCAGTCTCTGTGTACAATGTTCTCCTGACTTTGCTCCTTTAGCTCTGCATCAATTCCTGGAGTTTGTTCCAGTTCCTATAGAAATCTTCCAGTTTGTTATTACTTTCAGTTCAATAGTATTCCATCACCATCAGATACTACAATTTGTTCAGCCATTCCCCAATTGTAGGACATCCCCTCATTTTAATACTTCCTTGTTCTATAACCTTGGGCAAGTCACTTAACCCCAAGTACCTAGCTCTTGCCATTCTTTTTTTTTAATTATCAAGATATTTTATTTTACCAATTACATATAATAAGATATTTCCACTTAAATTTTATAAAGTTATATAAACCAAACTGTCTCCCTCTCTCTTTTCCCTCCGCCCTCCCAGAGCTGGCAAGCAATTTGATATAGGTTATACATGTATTATCATATCTTGTCACTGTTCTGTCTTAGAATTGATACTAAGACAGAAGGTAAGGGTTAAAAAATAAATAAAAAAAACAAATAAAAGCTAAACAATCTATTTTGTGGTAATGGGTTCTCTTTTACTAGAAGTCTTCAAGCATAAACTATGTGACCATTTGTTGGATCTATTGAGGTCGAGATTTCTTCTCAGGTGGAGTAAGGACTAAATGGCCTCTAAGATTCAGATTAGAGACCTTCCAGGTCTGAGTTTCTGAGATTCTGTGAATCTATGTATAATCTAAGGATAAAAAGTAGTTGATAATTACCTCCCTGCTTTGGTTTTTATTTTCTTTTCAGATAAGTTCTATGATGAAAAGTGAACTTGGAACATAGTTAGAGGGAATTCTGGGCATTTGTGAGGGCACATCACATTCATAAAATTTAGTGGTGAAATACTAGTAGTAATTGCTAGGAAGGAAAGTTTATCGAATCATTCATTGTATGGTATATTATTTCAATTTAATTTAGAAATGTTTTGTAGCTAGATAATGGCAGAACAAATGAGGGTATCTGATCCATATTTTCTGAAAGTTCATTGAACCATGGAGCCAAAAATATAACTTAGCCAGAAGAAAACTGGCCATGAAAATTTCCCCCATTTCATTTTTCCTATCCCAATATAACAAAGCAAGGAGAACAAGGATGACTAGAAAATTCAACTTCTGACTGGGCACAAGTAGTAGGCTTAAATGAGAGAGCACTTGGCAGTCAATGACTTAGAGACATGCTCTGGTACCTGAGGCTCCCTTCAGTTCTTCCCTAATGCAAACTATAGTTTATTCCATCAATTCATCAATCATTCAGTAAACATTTATTAAATAACTGCTATGTATCAGGCTCTATGCTAAGTGTTGGGGATACAAAAAAAAGAGGCAAAAGACATTTCCTTCCTTCAAGGAGATTATAATCTAACGGTGTAGATGACATGCAAATAAATACATACAAAGCAAACTATATACAGTACGGGGTAAATAGGAAATAAAAGAGGGAAAGTACTGGAATTAAGAGGGGTGAAAGAGGCTTCTTGTAATAGGTAAGATCTTAGTTGGAGCTTAAAAGAAGTCAGGGAGATTAGATGTCTTATCACTCTGCTTCCCTTTTATATCTCCTATAGTTTTATAATCAATCGGTCCAGAGATTTTGGTAGTTAAACTTCACATTTTTTTTTCATCCAAATGGCTCAAAAAATGACTTTGATAGGCAAGAAATATTTTAGGACACTTGAATAGATTTCTGTGCCTGGCAGGCTCATATCTTCCAAGACTAGCCCTCTGGTGCTCCTGTCCCAGAATGAACTTTGTGGGTTAGAAATTAGGTCATATTTATGTTATGGGTTGTGAAGATGGCATTGGGACATTTTCTGAAAAAGTAATCTCATCCTCCATTTCTTGGAATCACCAGGAATGCTATCTAAAACAGTCAAAATTCATCATCTACTGACAGGGATCCATCAATGTTCACAATATCCACCATACCTCAACATGCTCAGTGAGGTTAAATGCAAATTTAAAATGAGTGACTGAGGACCAGAAGTGGAGCATGTTGGAGAGAGATCTCCTAAAGGTTTTCTTTCTCACACTTCAGGAGAATCCAGTGGCATACATTGCATGGTTTATTTGGCTTGGTTGTACTCTTGTTCAATTATTTTTGCAGTATCCCATAGGTTATTCATTCAGAATTCAAAGAGATTAGAGACCAAATCTGTAATGAGATCTGTCTTTCCTTATCTTTCCTGAGGAGATGATACTTTTTTCTCATCTCATTCTTATTCTCTGCCTTGCTTCAAATTCAAATTATTAAATATTTCCTGAGATCCCAGTACTGTGGTAAAAGCGAGAAAGGCCTTAGAGAGAAAAGAGATAATAATTAATCATAACACAAAAATATCATGGAATTCATAATTTCATTGGAAAGACAAAACTTATAGTCAGTCAGGTCACAAATATTTGTTTGGTGCTTACTCTTTGCCAGGCACTGTGCTAAGTCCCAGAAATAAAAATACAAGCAGAAAGACAGACAATTCCTGTCCTCAAGGACATTCTAATGGAGGAAGTTAACACACACAAGGAACCACACATGAACCCATGAGAATCCCTAATTATATGTATAGTGGACCCTTAACATGTTTGTTACATTGAACTGAGATTTTATAGTGTTAGATCAAACTTGTAAAAATCCATCTGCACCTAGAAGAACAAAAATTCAAGTCTCAATGGTTCACAACATCAAATGTAAAAGGTTTTGTACAAACAAAACCAATGCAACCAAAATTATAAGGGAAGCAACAAATTGGGAAACAAGCTTCATAACAAAAACCTCTGACAAAGGTCTAATTACTCAAATTTATAAAGAGCTAAACCAATTGTGCAAAAAATCAAACCATTCTCCCCTTGATAAATTGGCAATGGACATGAATAGGCAATTTTCAGTTAGAGAAATCAGAACTATTAATAAGCACATGAAAAAGTGTTCTAAATCTCTTAAAATCAGAGAGATGCAAATCAAAACAACTCTGAGGTATCACCTCACACCTAGCAGATTGGCTAACATGACAGCAAAGGAAAGTAATGAATGCTGGAGGGGATATGGCAAATTCAGGACACTAATTCATTGCTGGTGGAGTTGTGAATTGATATAAGCATTCTGGAGGGAAATTTGGAACTATGCCCAAAGGGCACTAAAAGACTGTCTGCCCTTTGATCCAACCATAGCATTGCTGGGTTTGTACCCCAAAGAGATAATAGGGAAAAGACATGTACAAAAATATTCATAGCTGCACTCTTTGTGGTGGCAAAAAATTGGAAAATGAGGGGATACCCTTCAATTTGGGAATGACTGAACAAATTGTGGTATATGTTGGTGATGGAAAACTATTGTGCTCAAAGGAATAATAAAGTGGAGGAATTCCAGGGGACCTGGAATGACCTCCAGGAATTGATGCAGAGTGAAAGGAGCAGAACCAGGAGAACATTGTACACAGAGACCGATATACTGTGGTATAATCAAATGTAATGAACTTCTCCATTAATGGCAATGCAGTAATCCTGAACAAGTTGGAGGGATCTACAAGAACACTATTCACATTCAGAGGAAAAACTGTGGGAGTAGAAACATAGAAGAAAAACAATTGCTTGAATACATGGGTCGAGAGGATATGGTGTAATATTTATTGGGAAAAGACTGGGGAAATGAAAAACAAGGGATAATGGAAGTTTTGTAGCAGGGTATGGAGGAGTTGATGGGAGAGTGGAATATTGCTGCTGGTGAGGCAAAGGAGAGATGCCCCCTGCCGAGAGGAAGCAGCAGGAGTATGATAAGGACTGTTTGTCCTTGAATTACTGAACTGATGATCATTTCCCTCTATGCCCAGAAAAAATAGTCCAGTTTGGATTGGAGAGGTATCAGGAAAGAGGGGTGAGGGATGTCCCTAAATAAGGTTGGAGTCTTCCTCAGCTTTTGGAGCTGAGGCCAGTCCCCACAGGCTGGCAGAGGGTTTCTCCCACTCCCTCTTCTGTGCTAGTTTTGTAAATTTCAGAATCTAAGCAGTAGACAGAAAGCAAACAAGAACGTCTGACCTTCAGAACTGATTGGGCCTGTGTCTTCGGGCTGAAGCAAGTAGAGGAACTCCACTCCAGACTGGGCTGAATGAGCTCCTCCCTCCTCCAACACCAGGAAGGAAGTGCAGCCCGGCAGGAGGGAAGTGCTAGTCACAAGACCCAACTGTCACTCCCAGTTACCCCTTTCCCCTCCAACTGTCAGTCTTGTTTCCTTTACACAATGGTTGGGTTTATAGACTCTAAACGAACATCCTAATGCAAACACCAACAACATGGAAATAGGTTCTGATCAAGGTCACAAGTAGTATCCAATGAAATTGTGCCTTGGCTGTGGGAAAAGTGGGTGGAGGGGAGGGGGGAAATACTGTGATTCTTTTAACCAAGGAATAATGTTCTAAATTGACTAAATAAATTAATTTTTAAAAATACAAATAACAGAGCAAAAGAAAATGCAGAATGGGAACTTGCAAAACAGCATTCAATCTACCAGATTAAATTCACAATGTATATGGTCTAAAAGCTATGTGTAATGAAGATTCATAAATGTAGTCCTTTTTCTTTTGTTCTTTGAATGTGGAACTGTTCGTGCTTGTTAATGCTTATCAAGTTCATAATAACAAAAGAGGAGACAAAAATTTTTAAATGCTGTATTCTTGCTAAATATCCTTTCCATGTTATAGTTAAATAAACTTATTCTTATCAAGTAAAGAAAAAAGATAAAGTCAACTGCCTAATACTAAGACTAGATATTATCTTCTGATTTCTTAATTAGCTTAATTAATTTCTTAATTAGTGCTATAGCCATTAAACTATATTTTCTCTGATGTCTTACAAGGAAGATGGAATATACATTTCAGTTTGGCTTGTCACTAGGAGGTGTGGGAGTATTACATAAAATAATGACATGGCCCTTTTGTGGGAAAGGCTCTAAGCGTGTCCTGATCTCCTATATTTCTGACTCACTATGAAGTGTATTTTAATGTTTGAATGGTTTGCCCAAACAAAAATCAATCTAAATATAGATTGAAGGAAGCCAGGGATGCAAAAGATATGGAGTGGAAAAGAAAAACTATTTCCCCTTAGGGTTCAGGTGTTTTATAATCACCTATAATTGCGATTTGATCAGTACTTAATGTTTTCTTTTGATCTTTCAAGAACATAATGCATCTCCACTTAGACAGAAAAGACATTATAAGGGCTTACAGTCTGTATATTCCATTGTCTCCCACCTCTCTGACTGAACAGATTGTCCTCACTGCCTAGAATACTCTCTCCTCATAGAATCCCTCCATCTATTAGAATCTCCACCTCTCATCAAGGCTCATCAGTAGCACTATAAAAAAATTAACTAGTTAGAAAAACTAGAAGAATACTATAAAATAAAACTGTTGATGGATTACCCAAAAGACTTGGGCACATTTGTTAAAATCTTCACAAAATAGCAGAATTATCGAAGAAACAATGAATACACAGAGCCTAGATGAGTAAAATGAGGACAGCTATCCCACAACATTAATTATTATTAACTAAGTAATAGAGAAGAAAGAAACCTTATTCTTCCAATTCAGTCCTCTAATTTTAAAAAATGAGAAATTTTTGTTTGCACAATGTCTTAACCATTAGATTGTGGGCTCCTTAGTGGCAGAAACTCTTTTGTCTTTCTTTGTATCCCCAGTGCTTAGCAAAGTTCCTGGCACATTGCAGGAACTTAATAAATATTTGTTGAACTAAATTGTGGTATATGATGGTGATGGAATACTATTGTGCTATAAGGAATGATCAACTGGATGATTTTAACAAAGAACTGGAAAGACCTACATGAACTAATGCAGAGTGAAATCAGCAAAACCAGGAGAACATTATACACAGTATCTGAAACATTGTGGGACAATCAAATGTAAAAGACTTTGTTACTAACAGCAAAACAATGATCCAGGACAATTCTAAGGGACTTATGAGAAAGAATGCTATCCACATCTAGAGAAAGAACCATTGGAGTAGAAATATAGAAGAAAACATATCATTTATCACTTGTTTATTGGGTATATGATTTGGGGTTTGGTTCTAAAAGATTACTCTGTTAAAAAAAATGAATAATATGGAAATGGTTTTGAGTGATAATACATGTATAACCCAGTGGAATTGCTTGTCAACTCTGGTGAAGAGAGGAAAGAGGGGAGGGAGACAACATGAATCATGTAACCATGGAAAACTTATGTGTAAATTTGTTACTTGAATAAAATAAAGAAAAAAAATTTTAATTATTTTTTTCCTAAAAAAAGTTTGTTGAATTGAACTAATTATGTGAACACACAACTAGTTAGTAATAGAGGTTGAATGAGGACTCCAAAGCACTAGAGGATGGTCTAATCTTTTAGCCTGTATTTGTTCCATTAAATAATAGTTTCTTTTCTCCCTTGCTGAAGAATTTTCAAACATCAGCAAGTAGGTAGGGAGGTATAGTAAGATTCACTACTTTTGGAGTGACTTGAGGCTGAATATCAGAAAGGATAAGACATTATCTTTCTTCCTACATGTGTCTTTGGTGTCCTATGGGGGATTAAAATAATAGAGAAGGAAGGAGAATTCAGCCTCAGATACAGTTGCTACATGCCTAATCCTAGAAGATCCTGTGTCTCTTTTTCATCAACTTTTTCTAGACTCTGAAGTCTATCTTTCTTTAGGATAGGTATTCTCTCTCTCTCTGAAGACATTACTTATCCTTCATAGTAAAGCACAACAAAGGTCAAATCTCATTATCTCAGACATCAAGGACAAATTATGTGAGAAAGTTCTTGGCTTTGCTTAATATAGGTGGAGTTTTGCCTAAGGCTCAGCTTGCTGTTGCTAAGAAGTTTTTGTTGCAATGAGATTTGAACTATTTATCTATTGGACACAAAACCCTAAATTTAAATCAGTGGTGGGCTAGAACAAGACAAAGCATCTCTTTTGTTTTTTTATTATTTTTTTTAAGTTTTGGACATTTTTATTTAATTATTTAATTTTGAATATTTTTCCATGGTTACAAGATTCTTGTTCTTTCCCTTCTCTACCCCCACCTCCCTCCCATAGATGACACATAATTTCACTGGGTTTAACATGTGTTATTGATCAAGAACTATTTCCATATTATTGATATTTGCACTAATGTGATCATTTAGAGTTTATATCCCCAATCATATCCCCATCAACCCATGTGATCAAGCAGTTATTTTTCTTCTGTGTTTCTATTCCCACAATTCTTCCTCTGAATGTGGATGGTGTTCTTTCTCATAGGTCTCTCAGAATAGTCCTGGATCATTGCATTGCTGCTAGTAGAGAGACCCATTACGTTCGACTGGTACCATAGTGTATCAGTCTCTGTGTACAATGTTCTCCTGGTTCTGCTCCTTTCATTCTGCATCAATTCTTGGAGGTTGTTCCAGTTCCCATGGAATTCCTTCACTTTATTATTCCTTTGAGCACAATAGTATTCCATCACCAACATGTACCACAATTTGTTCAGCCATTCCCCAATCAAAGGACATCCCCATATTCTCCAATTTTTTGCCACCACAAAGAGCACAACTATGAATATTTTGGGACAAGTCTTTCTCTCTATTATCTCTTTGGGGTACAAACCCATCAGTGCTACATACCTTCTCTTTGGGCTCTGGGCATTTTCTCTGACTGATTTCAATGCCTGGCATGCTCTCCCTCCTCATCTCTGCCTACTGACTTCCTATGCTTCTTTTAAGTCTTAACTAAAATTCCATGCTCTACAGGAAGCTTTTCCCCAATTCCTGTAGATTCAAGTGTCTTCTTTTCATTATTTCCTATTTAGCCTACATATAATTTTTGTATATATTTCTTTGCCTGTTGGCTCCTCTATCAGATTGCAAGCTTCTTGTCAGAGTGTAAAGTAGGGAAGCAATCATTAAATTTTCAGGAATTTTTCAAAATAGTTACTAGTCACAGCCAGGGAGCAGTTCAAACAAATCCTACACTGGTAATGTTTGCTTCTTTAAAAGAATAATGTTGAAGGAATTCCTTAGAGTTCCTTTTATGACAAAAATATTTGGTTCTGACACTTAAACCAGGAAGAACAAAAACAGAAAAAAAAACAAACCATACAACAATTTCCTTAGAATATTGAGGCAAAATTTTTAAAAAATCACCAAGGAGATTACAGCAATATATCACAAAGATCATATGCTAAGACTAGGTAAGATTTATATCAGTCATGCAAGGTTAGTTCATTATAAGAAAAACTATCAGAATAATTGATCATATCAATAACAAAGGCAAAAAAATCAAATGGATGTTTCAATAGATGAAGAAAAAGACTTTTATACAATACAACACTCTTTCCTATTAAAAACATGAGAAAGACTAGGAATAAATCAAACTTTGCTTAAAATCAGTAGTAGCTATCTAAAACCATAAATATTATTTGTAATGGAGATAAGCTAGAAATGTTCCCAATAAGATCAGGGGTGAGACAAGGATGACCATTATCACTACAATTTTCAATATTGTAATAGAAATGCAATAGCTTTTAGAAACAATATAAGAAAAAAATAAAAGAAATTAGAAGAGGTACTGAATAAAACTGCCACTCTTTAAGGATAATATTACAGTGTACTTGGAAAATCCTAGAGAATATACTAAAAAGCTAGTTGAAACTATTCATAACATTAGCAAAGTTGCAGGATATAAATAAATAAATCCTCTACACTTCTATATATTATCAACAAAGTCCAGGAGGAAGAGATAGAAAAGGGAATTCCTTTTAAAATAACTGCAAGCAATATAAGATACATGGGAATCAGCCTGAGGAAATGAGCAAACAATGAAAAAGGAGCTTGACAATAAAAAGCTACTATAGTGACAGGGAAGACTTCTACTAAACATAGAAGAATATGACTATGTGAAAGCAGCAGTTACAAGAAAAGCCTCAAAGAAAAATCCTAATAGGATCCAAGAATTTCTGGAAGAATTTAGAGAAAGGAAAAAAAGAAGTGATAAAGGAAAATTTGGGGAAAGAAAAGAATGATCAGAAAATTATGAAATGAAAATTAAACAGCTCAATAAAAGATGCACAAAAATATTTAAGAAAAAAATATCTTAAAAATTGACCTAGGTAAAAGAGGCCAAAAAAAAATTCACTAAAAATCTCTTTTAAAAACAATTGACCAAATGGAAAAAGAAGTCTAAAAATCTCACCTAACAAAAAATTTCCTAAAAGTTAGAATTGGACAAGTGGAAACTAATATGGAAACTCCATGAGGCTTTAAGAAACAAAAATAAAACAAAGCCAAAGAATGAAAAAGTAGAAGAAAACATGAAATATCTCACTAGTAAAACAACTGGCCTGGAAAATAGATCCAGGAGAGAGAACTTAAGAACTGTAACATTACCAGAAAGCCAGAATCAAAGAAAAATCATAGACTTAATATTTGAAGAAATTATCAAGGAAAACTTAGATCCAGAGGGTAAAATAGAAGTTGAAAAAATTCACTGATCACCTTCTGAAAGAGATCCCAAAATGAAAACTCTCAGAAATATTATAACCAAATTCTACAGCTCTCAGATCAAGGAGAAAATATTGCAAGCAGTCAGAAAAAAAAATTCAAATATCATGGAGCCAAAGTCAAGATCACACAAGATTTAACACTTTCCATGTTAAAGAAACAAAGGGCCTGTAAGGTGAAGGAGCTAGGATTATAACCAATAATATCCTACCTAGAAAATCTAGGTATAATCCTTTAGGGGGGAAAACTGATATTTAATGCAATTGATGACTTCCAAGCATCTCTAATGAAAATGCCATAACTGAATAGAAAATTTGACATTCAAATAGAAGACTCAAGAGAGTACTAAAAAGGTAAGCATAAAAGAGAAATTATAAGGGACACATTAAGCTTAAATATTTATATCCCTATATGGGAAGATGATACATGCAACTTCTAAGATCTTTTACATTATTAGGGCAGTTGAAAGGACTCTACTGGGACAGAGTGAATGGAAGTTGATTATGTTGGGATGATCTTAAAAGAGATAATCAAAGAAATTACATTTTGCTAAGAAAAGTACCATAGACAATGAAGTAATATCAAATAATTTTACATGTTTCTCTGACAAAGGCATCATTTCTCCACTGTATAGGGAATAGCATCAATTTTTTTTAACTAATACAATCTTAGGCTACATTAAGAAGCAGATGGAAAAATAGTGTCATTCCTGGAATATAGTTAAGTCTAGCAGAATGCCTTATATATAATGGGCAGGAAATAAATTTTATCAAATTGAATTGAGCTATCTATGGAAAGGTTCAAAGACAGAAACCAAATAAGTGGTTATTGAGTTAATTAGCACTAGTGATTCATGGGAGACTGCCTGCTGCAAACTTATAGGAAGGCATATATAAGATTTGTATAGACATGACAGGCAGACAAGGTCTGTGATTTGTATTGTTAGAGGAAATAGCAACATCATAGACCCAATGCAACAGTAGAGTATTAGAGCACAAGGTAATAGTAATTGCAACCTAACTAAGTCACTATTCCAGCATTTCTGCCTATATACTCTTAGCCATATAGCCCCTGGAATGAATAGATAAAGTAATGTTATGTAGAATTGTTTCTTCATTCACAGTTGATTATTTCACACCTTTGAAAACTTTGACATGCTCACTAGAAGACAGAGTTATGCTGGTCAGCTTTTCCCTCTACTCCATATGGTCAGTGTCTTCTTTAGATGGCTAAGATATTTAATAGTACAGGATTTGACATGCAATAATTCATCTCTTCATTTCCCACCAGCCTCAATGCCTTGGAATCCTCCATCATGTCTCCACACTGAGTACCTCTCCACCCTACCAAACCCCATACTACACTTTCAGTTTCCTTTTATGCTTTCCACCTCTATAATATTATAAACTCTGTGAGAGTAAGGATTGTCTTTTTTGTATTTACATTCCCAGCAATTAGCAAAGTCCCTGGCACATAGTAGACATTAATTTTTTTTCAATTGACTGAGTTAAAGAGTTAAGAGAGACATTACCATTTTCAACCCGAGGAAACAGAACCAGAGACTGAATGAGAGCTGGGATTATAATACAGTCTTTTGACTCCTGGAACAGTGCCATTTTTATTGTTGTTCAGTTGTTTCAGTTGTGTCCAATTCTTCAGGACCCCATTTAGGGTTTTCTTAGCAAAGATAATGAAATGGTTTGCCATTTATTTTTCTAGCTCATTTTACAGATGAGAAAACTGAGGAAAATAGGATGAAGTGGCTTGCTAGTAAGTGTTGCACAACTAGTAAATATATGTCAGGGTTTGAACTCAGGTCGTGCTGATTCCAGGCCAAGTGCTCTATCCACTGTACCACCTAGCTGTCCCTTTGCATACATCATGCTGAAATCAATGTTTTTTTTTGAATAATTTTCTTACAATCAATCAATGTCTCTAACTACAGTCTTTAGCTTCCATGACAGCTTCTAAAATGTTTTATTCCACAATAAGTCAAGAATAGCAAGAACCCCTAACTGGAATATAGCAGGTGGTAGAAGTGGAAAGCAAGCAGAGAGATATTAATCTTCATACTTTGGAGAAGAAAGGAGGCAATTGAGGGATTAACCCCAGACTAAGAATTATAAATGCAGAATTAGGCTAACAGAAGACTTGAAACCCCCTTCCAGCTTTTTATGTCTACCTTGAAATCTTCTTTTTGGAGTCTCTATCCCAGTTTACAGAAGCTACCACCCGATGACTTGAAGCTGGAGCAGATCCCTTTATTCCCAAAGTGATGAAAATATTGGGAAAGGACGAATGCATGATCCTCTTGAGGATGGGGTAGAGTATGAGGGGTCAGTATGGGACATTCCTGATTAAGACTTGGAGTAAATAGAAACATCATTCATTACACAACCTAAATATTTTTCCATAGCACTGGAAAGTCTTTTGGCACAAGCTCAAGGTACATTATGGGTTAAATCAACTTTTATGGACTTCCCCATGAACCTAACTATGGGAAAGTATGATCTGAGAAACAAAAAGGTTTTTAAAATTCTTCTAAAAAAATTGGGAACACGGTATGAATCCATTGAGATGTTGCTTTTAAGTATTATTTGGGTATTTTACCACCTTATAACTTCGGTGATGAGACATCACAATTTTTATTTTAATAATTACCAATTTTGCTTAATACACAAAAAGAAACTGCAATGCTAAAAAACAAAAACAAAAAAACCCCAGCAACAACATTGAAATAACAAGGGAGATGAGTGGCAGTTCTCTACTAAACCAAAACTAATCTGCATGAAAATCAGCAGCTGCAGACAAAGCCCACTTGTGAGTATTGAATGGAAACAGTGGAGTGTTTGGAGAGTGATCCTTTGTTTTGAACAGCACTCTGAGCCTCATCCAGGAAACCACAGAACCACTGACCCTAATATTTTCATCTTCTGTGGAGCTGGTATACCACATCAAAAGTGACTCAACAGCTGTCCTTTTCCCTTATAAGGCAGAAAGCCAGGAAAAATCTGTTCCCATCATAAAATGCGACCCCTTTCCCCTCCCCAAATTAAGCAAAGTGCCCATTAGCTTCATTCTTAGCATAGCAAAACTTTGTCTCAAGGAAGAGGTTGGATTGGATCTGGTTCATATTTTTAGTTCATGTACAACTTAGACCTCAACCCAACCTTTAAATTCAGTTGGTTATTGGCAGATTGGGTTCTGATTTTCTTTTTGGACCAAAATCATATTGCACTAAATATAAATTGAACCTTGAAAGATTCCTCAAGCAGTACATTCTGCAAAGATTACTGTCAGGACCATTTAAAGCAATTTCTTAATCAATTACATTAGATGCTCCATAGACAATGCACTATATATAAGCCACCTAAAGTTTTGTTTAGTTCACATAATTATTTGCTCCAAAGCTCACAACAGTATTGACATGGGCACTGTACCCCAAGAAACCCAGGCGAACTATTACCAGGGAAGCTCCCTTGCCTTTGCATCCTTGTGACTTTTAACCTAGAAACACCCAATGACCCCACCCAGGGTCCGGAGATGTTTACCCTCTTTTGTCCTTTAGATTGAAGGTGGACAAAGAAATGAATCTTTATGCCTCCAGGCAGGCCCCAGTCAGATGACCACCCCACCCCACCAAATGCCTGAGGGACTAACACTCTAGGTCACCGCCACACATAGCATCTAAAGAGTATATAAACCCCAGAACTGATGTTGTCTGGGGGACAGCCTCTCCATCCATGCTGTCTCCATGGAGGAACAGCCTTTCCTTTCGTGCTGTCCTACCAAGGAACTGCTCCCCATCTTGCTGTCCCCCCTTGCGCTCCTCCCGGCCACTTCTCAACATTATTTTCTAAATTAATAAATCTCTTTTTTGTTTTTAAACTAAGTTTTGGAGTCTTGCTTGCTTGCAAAAGGTATCCTTCCCGAACCCCAAGGGTATCCTTCCCGAACCCCAAGGGTATCCTTCCCGAACCCCAAGGGTATCCTTCCCGAACCCCAAGGGTATCCTTCCCGAACCCCAAGGGTATCCTTCCAGCCCATAACATTTTGGCACCCAGAAGAAAAAGGGAAACCCCAGGGGTACACATCAACCCCTATAACAAGTATGAAAAAATGAAGTTGAATGTGCCCCAGAAGAGAAGGCCCAAAGAGTGCAAAGCTAGGCAGCTCAGAAGGAGAGTTGGGGTTGGGGTCAGGTAAGAGCACTGAATTTGGAGTCAGAGATCTTGGGTTTGACTCCCAGCTGTCACTTATATCCTGAGTGACCTGGGACAGGTTATTTAACCTTTTAGTCCTCAGTTCCTTAATCTGCAAAATGAGGGCCATTGGACTAGATACTATACTTCTTTACCAAAGTTAATAAGTGTTTCAATTAATCTTTTTCATTGACCCTCTAAGTAAATCATGTCATTTGCAAATTGAGTTTATGAAATCTTTCTTCCTTCTGCCTCTGTTGGACCTTTATGGACCCCCCCTAATAGAAAGTGTTCTTTTGGTAGAAAATTAGTATTGGATTGGAATTTTTTTCAGAAATAACTTTCTCTTTAGTCCCTCTGAAAAACATTTTGATTTTAAAGCTCTATTAATCTCTCCCCTAAGTTATGAAACTGGATTGGCTCCTACCTTTTTTTGTCTAGATCTTCTATAGGCAAGATGGAAACCTGCTCCTTAATTATTTACAAACAAGAACTTGTTTAAATAATGAAATCAATAAGTAAAAGCAAACACCATTTTTGGACTGCAGTGGCCACCACAGGGTGGGGAAGAAGAGAGGCTCTTTTAAAATCTGAGTTCATTTCCTATATAAGTAGATTCTGATCGATGATGTGCTGCGGAACGATTGAGTGATGCCATCATAAGTGATATATACTGACTTGCAGCTACAAAAAGTCAGCCTTTTTGGCTCCCCCAGCTGACCTACCTAGCTACCTAGCTTCTCACTTTGGCCTCTCTCTTCTGGGCATGATGACTTCTCTCTCTTGACCAAGTCTAGCTGCTTAGCTGCTCAACCTTAAGCCTCTGCTCTCCCTAACCTAGCCTAACTGTTCACTCATATCTTGCCTTATGGGCCCTGCTCAGATTTTTTGGCATCTTTTTGAACTGTAGAGGGAGTCTGCTGGCTAGTTAGAAATCCTGAGTGTCCATTTAATCAATTAATATTTTAAAACCAAAAATATAACCTCTAAACCATTTCATTCATTACATTTCCCTCCATCAATTATTCTAGAATACTTTATCTGGTTATTTCTTTTGACTTCCATCATGTTCTACTTTTTTAAATCTGTGTTCACATCCTTTCCCCTTTGTACTAAAAGGGAACATGATTTTTTACTGCCAAAATGTGGCACCTGGTATACATTTAATAGTTTGTCAAATTGAATTACAAATTAATTTTTCCCAGGGTAGTAATGCATAACTTCTTTCACAGTATGCTAGCCAAATAAGCTCCTAGTTGTAGAAAAGTAGATAATAAAGGCCATCTAGTCCAATGGCCTTCATTTTACAGATTGAGAACCTGAGGACTAAAAGGTTAAATAACCTGTCCAACCTCACTCAGTATATAATATTCTCTGCCCCTTGTAATCTATTCCCTATAGTTTCTGACACATAAGGTATATTTTGACTTAGTTGGAAAATCAACAAATTTTTTATTAAGTATTTATATATGAAGAATAAAATAAAGACAACAAATAGCCTTCAAAGAACTCATTTTTTAAAACTTTTTTCATAATAATCCTATGGGTTTGGTAAAGCAGAACTTATCCCCATTTTTACAAATAAGGAAACTGAGCCTCACAGAAATTAAGGGATTTATTTGGCCTTGGTCATTAATATGATAAGTGGTAGAGATAGTAGACTAGAGGAACAGATTATGGTTTACATTTTCAGACACAGTGAATAAGTTCATCTATTTTAACTAAATTTCCTTGCTATATATAAGAGAGGGTTCTAATGTGGGGTTTTATTTTGAGGGGTGAGGAAATGAAGATTATGTTTTTACAAAAGAGCATTAAGAGAACATTTTTTTACAAAGATATTTTAACTCAATGTAACATGGTAGTCTGATGGGTAAAATGCAGAGCTTGGATTCATGTGACATGTGTTGAAGTCCAGTTTCTGCAATAAGTTAACCAGAAGTGAGAAAAAGCTAATATTTCTAGGACTCAGTCCCTCTCCAACACCTGGTTTATAAAGTGGCAGTAAAACTTGTATCTATTTCCCTCAAATGGACATTGTTGAAAAAGTTTAACATTTCAAAAGAGCCATGATTTCAATTAGGCAGGTGTTCCCTCCACCAGGAGAGATTAGAAACCTTCAGTGATTCAGAAGATATTGTCATGAGTTCCTGTGGACAAAAACATTCATCACCTGGTGTTCAGCTTTCTGTTCATGAGATTCCCCAAATGTATGTCGATTGGTCCATGGATCTATTGCTAAGTCCTTCCAGCCTGGTAGAAACTACTAAACTTATACTCAATTGTTCTCTGATACTGAGAACTCTGTCACCTCTGTGCCATCATGAAGTATCAAAGTAAGATTGCTGAAAAGTGACTAAATAATAGAAAGGGAACTAATTTAGAGCCCAAATACCTGAATTTATTTAAATCTTGTGCCAACATTTAATACCTTTGTGACACTGGTTACTTACTATCTTACCTCTCTATGCCTCAGCTTCCTCAAGTAAAAATTAGTCAGTTGGACTCTGAGTTTCCTTTTAGTTCTAAATTCTAAATGTATAAAACACTTCTAACTCACTGGGGGAAGGAATGATATATGGATTTAATCATTGTTATTTGCTTCTTTGGCAAGAAGGATCCAGTTTGGAGCTTTGGTTTCAAAACTCTGAGGGAACTTCCAGCATGGAAAATCTCTTTACTAACACAGATGAACAACTCATTTGTAATTGATAGAAAGGTGTGTAGGGATACTGAGAGGTTAGATGACTTGTCCCTCATGACACTGCCAGTATGTGTCCAAGGTATGACTTGAATCTAGTTATTCCTGTCACCAAAGCTAACCTTCTATCCACTATGCAAGACTACTTGATAGATGTCATGTTGTTTCATTGACTCAAGCAACCATATTTAAAAGTGCTCCAAATAATATAAAGAAATATACACATTTTAAATATTACTTTTACTGATTATGATTCTCAAAAGAGTCTGTGCTCTCGTTAAAACCAGGGTATGGCTGTTACAAAGAAAGAACTATTTCCCAGTCTTTTGGCATACAGAGAGCTTCTCTAAATGGGGAATCTATAAGACTGCCTAACAAATAGAGTCCCTTGCACCATACCATAATGATAGGCCAGTGTATGGACTCTAGGCATTCATTGCTTATCAAAGGTGCACTTTTGAATGAGCCTCCCTTTTATGCAGCTGCTTAATCTGGAATATGTTTGTATAAACCATTGGCACACACCAGTTGAATAGTGAGGAAGAAACAGAAAACTGTCCCTAAAAAACTGGGACCTTATTCTCATGAAAAATCTGCACTAAAAAATAATCTTTTAAGCCAGCAAAAATACAGAGATACTCACAAGTTCAGAAGAAAATCTGAGACATCCCCTAATCCATTCCCCCTTACCTCTGACATTTTAAGAAATTCACAACCAAAGAAGGCTAATGGAAGTAAAAAAATCAGCATTTGCTCTCTATATTTCTTGAGCAATTAGTATCTCCTATTACCAGAAAGCATCAGTGAGACAGTAGTCATGACTTCATGATCCAATGGAAAGAACTCTAGATGAAGAATCAGCTGATTGGAGTTCAAATTTGAGCTTTACTACTTCCTAAATCACTTACCATCTCTGAGTCTTACTTTTATCTATAAAATGAGTTGGGATTGGACTACCTCTCCCCTGAGGTCACTTCCAGTTGATGGTGTGGAGATAAGTATTTAACAAGTGGTTTAGGGCAGAGGCTTGACAATCTTTTATATTTAATCTAGATTCTGAATATTTTCTCTGTCACTGTAAATCTAGATAATCCATAAAGCAATAAATCAAGTTCTGATTTGTAACATTTGTCAATTTCTGAGGTGTAAATGCTCACATTAAAAATTTAACAATCGGCTCTCATGAGTCAGAGCTGGCTCTAGCACACCTCCTCTAGCTGAAAGTCTATAGTTCCAGGATCTTTATTATCCATTTATCAAGAAGTCTGGGTGGTTCAGCATTTATAGCTCATAGGTGCCACCTGGTGGATACATGAAGAATCAATACCCAAAAAAAATCAATGAATCAACTACACACACAATGTTTATAGCAAAGAAAAGTATTTCTGGCATTATATTGCAAAACTAAGTAATGCAGAACTAAGATGGAAAACATCTCTCCTTATGAAAACAGGAAAATGTAGTCTCCTGTGATTTAAAAAAACTTTTTCTGTCACGAAATGACAATATTCACATAAACACACACACACATACCTTTTGGCTTTGGCTCATCAATGTATACAATGGAAAATCTCAACTTCATATTCAATCATGGTTAAATTTATACCCATATCTTTATTTTACACTGTGGCCAAATGAAAAGAAGAGTGACATTAAGGAAGCTGGATTGCCCCTTTGTCCATATGAATTAATATTTATATACCTCTATTTAAATTCATTGGGCTCTTATTTGTATATTAAAATGATGCAACAGATTCCCTGTTGTTTCCCAAAATAAATAAGGGTGTATATATTTTCACATGACTTCTTTTATAAACAAGATCATAAAAACACAACCCCTGCCCCATTCTTCCTAATCTTCAATCTCTCCCAAATATTGGTATCTTCTCCTTTAATTGTCAGGGTTCCCTGAGGTTTGGTCCCAGGCCCTCTTTTATTCTCCCTCTATAATATTTAACTTGGTGATGATATCAGCTCCCCTGATTTATCATTCCCCTCAACTATCATCCCTGAGCAAATGACTCTCAGATCTACTTGTCTAGCCCTAACCCCCTCCTGACCTCCAGTCTCACTTCTCCAATCTGCTCATTGAACATCTTGAGCTAGACATCTTGCAGACATCTTAAACTCTACATGTCCCAAATTGAGTTGGTTATCTTTCCCTCAAAATCTTCTCTTCTTCCTGATTTCCCTCTTAATGTCAAGGTTATGACCATCCTCCAACTCAGCCAGGCTGGCAACCTACGTGTCACTCTGGACTCCTGACTTTCTCTTTCTCACCACCCCACTTTCCTATCAATTATAAAGTCCTGTCATCAATATTTCTATAACATTTCTTATATATGCCCTCTTCTGTCCTCTAAAACTGATGGCCTAAATACCTCTTGCCTGGACTATTGCAATAGCTTCTGTTTTATCTCCTCAACTCAAGTTTCTTCCCTCTGTAGCCTGTTCCCCACTAACCTACAAAAGATGTCTTCCTAAAGCATAGGTCTGAATGTACCACCCCACCACCTATCTTACCCAGTTTAATAAACTCCAGAGACCCCCTGTTATCTCCAGGATCACATGTAAAATTCTCTGTTTGGTTTTTAAAGCCTTTCCTAATTTGGCCTCTTCCTACCTTTCTAGTCTTTTTATACTTGTCTCACTTCCATATGCCAACTAGTGACACTGTCTTCACACAAGGGATACTAGATCCCACTAGACCCCATTTATTGTGGGGAAGGTGATGTGATCAGACCTGCATTTTAGGAAAATCACTTTAGTAATTGAACGGAGAATGCATTAGAGAGGGGAGAGATTTGAGGCAGGCAGACCCACCAGCAAGCTATGACAATAATCCAGATGAGTCAATGAGGGTCTCCACTAGAGTGGGGACAGTGTCAGAAGAGAGAAGAGGACATATTCAGAAGATGCTGAGAAGGTGAAATGGGCATGTCTGGACAGCAGCATGGCTAGGGGGTTAAGAAACAGCAAGTCAAAGGGCTCAGGAGGATAGTATTGATCCCTCATCATGGAGACACATACCAGCTAAGAACTCAAGAGAAAATTATGGAAACCTCACTGAGGTCAGCTCAGCAGAGAGTTGCCCCCAAAGTAAGATACATGTGGACTCTGCAAAAGGAGAAAGACTTCTAGTACCAGGAGTTATGTTACCCTTTACCACACATATATGGGTTCCTCCCCACCATTATATGCTTTTTGAACCCACTCCCCCATGAATGTACATGACAGTATGTCCCAGTTTGGGGGAGAACATTATACAGCAACTGCTCTTGATATACCATCTTAGTAAATGCCTTTCATTAATAAGTTTCATTTTGTTATTGTTTGATCATTTCAGTGGTGTCTGACTTTTTGGGACCCTATTTGGGGTTTTATTAGGAAAGATACTGGGGTGATTTGCCATTTCCTTCTCCAGTTTATTTTGCAGATAAGTAAAATGAGGCAAATAGGGTTAAATAATTTGCCTAGGGTCCCACAACTAGGAAGTGTCTCATGCCAGATTTGAACTCAGACTCTAGGCTTGGCACTCTATCCACTGCAGCACCTACCTGCCCAAATAAGCCTCTGGCTTATTGCTAATGGGAATAACAGCTAAATATTAGCATTTAATAGGAAGCACAGTGATGGAGATTCAGGAGCTAGAACAGTACACTCAGAGAATAACCTCTAGTTCCTAAAACAACCAACCTTTTTGGGAACTCAATCCACCAATATGGAGATTAAGTTAAGGAGGGATAATAAGGTGTAATAAGGTGGTTTTTGAAAGTTGCTTGACTATGCTGTAATTCAGGCATCCCCAAACTTTTTACACACAGGGCCAGTTCACTGTCCCTCAAATTGTTGGAGGGCCGGACTATAAAAACCTAACCCTAACCCTAACTCTAACCCTAACTGGGCAACAGTATACACAGTGCAGAATCTCCTCCTCCAGATCCCTGCTCACCATGCAAACGACTTCCATTGTGCAGCCACATAATCCTTCATTATGCACCTCATTCTATAAGGATAATTTTATAGTTCCTGACCTTGTTAGACTAAGTAGGGTGGAGCAATGTAAAGTTCACAAGACATTCCTGATTCTGTTAGACCAAGTATCTCCTACAATCAAAAGATTACAACTTTATCTTCCCCTAAAGTATGGTCTGAGTAGGGTGGAGTAGTTTTAAAGTTCACAGTTCTAAGGTGCCATGCAAAGGATTATGTTACCAGAAGTAGTACTGTATGGGAAGGACCCTGTGCTTTATGGAGCCACCACATGCTCCTCTCACTGACCAGCAATGAAAGAGATGCCTCTTCTGGAAGTGCAGTGGGGGTCAGATACATGGCCTCAGGGGGCTGCATGTGGCCTGCAGGTTGTAGTTTGGGGACCCCTGCTATAAATATTCCTTTTGACATAGTAAATTTAATTGCTCTTATATATAATAGTGCAATGGCCAGAAATGTTAATATTGTAGAATTGAGAGCTTCCACTGAGACCTAGCCAAACCACCTGTTTTTTGTAATGCTTAGGATTCCTTGGCCAGTCTATAAATTTCTCATTATGAAATAATATGACGGGAACTCACAGCTGACTTTTCTAGTTTATAGCAAGGATTGTTCCTTTCATTTTTCTTCAGTTTTAAAGTAGGAAATTCTGTGAAGTGTTATAAAAGTTGTTTTGCCTCCTTTATACAGAATTTATTTTTTAAAAGTTATCAAAATTAGCTTAAACAAAAGAGAATTAAAAAGTCGCCTCAGTTCATTTGTTCGCCTCTTGAAAGAGTGCTGTAGGTGTACTTTTCCAGGGATTAATATTCAGTGACTTCATAATGGTTGTCTTTATCTTTAGAAATCTATGCCTGAAATAATAAGAAAAACAAAGATTAAAAGAGTATCCATTTTTCTGTTTTAACTTAGACATTTTCAAATGACACAAATATTTTCCTTGTGCAGTGAAAAAATCAAATCATATCATTCCAACACCACCAAAACTATTTACTTACTAGCATTTTATTAAATTAAGCAGTTGAGCCATTACATGACATCATGATCTTTCTTAATCACATACTTCCACAATTCCTAGATAAGATTACCAAAGATTTCATAGAGTGGAACTCTGGACTTGGAGTCAAAGGACCCCAGTAAAAGTCTTCACTCAGCTGTGTAACCATGTACAAGTTACATCATAGATGGGGCGCTCAGATTCCTCATTATAGAATGAGGTTGAATTAAATGAGCTCTGAAGTTTGTTTCAGATACAAACCTATGACTATAAGGTACCACTTGCCAGTTTTGGCTCAGCTAGTTGAGAGAACTAAATTGAGACTTAGATCACGGATTGTATCCCAGTATGGGATACTTAGTTTGGTTCTGTTCTATGGCTTCAGATTCCACTTAACCAACTGCCTTGCAGTTTAATTGCCTTTAATTACAAATAAAACTTGTTGAGTCTGCAGCTGGATCACAGCAAATCTATCACCCCTACTATAAAAACAACTCAAAGTATTCTTCCTAAGGAGAATGGATCAATAATATTGCCTTCATTAAAGAAAAAAAAGGGAAGCCAATGGAAAGAAAAAAAATTCACAAAATTATCATAATCCACAAAAACTAAGAATTCCTGATCTTCAGGTTATAAAATATCAAAGCTATGTTTCTGAAGTGAAAGAAAGCATGCAGAGATTGTATAATTAGGCTTTGTGAAGAATATGATAACAAATATTTGAAAATTAAAAATGAAAAGACATTGAGAAATGAATAACTGGAAGAGGGCAGATTAGATTGCTTTAGGGGAATTGCATGGTGATTTTCACAATCTCAAACTGCAACTTGAAACAAAAATGCATCTTTTAAAACCCAACATTCTTTTAGTGATATTATATGACACCAAACCACAATCTCCAAACAATCATGATTGTGAGTCAATCAGTAAATAAACATTCATTAAGGTTCTGCTTTGAGTCAGTTACTAAACAAAGAAAGGCTAAGAGAATCCCTTCTCTCAAGGAGTTTACAATCTAATGGGGGAAACAACATGTAAACAACTCTGTAAAAACAGGGATACATATCCCTGATAAACTGGAGGGAGTCACAGAGACACACCAATAGAATTAAGGAAGATCTAGAAAAACTTCCTGTAAAAGGTGGATTTTAGCTGAGACTCTAAGGAAACCAAGGAAGCCAGTAGAATGACACGGGGAGGGAGAGAATTCCAGGGATGGTCAGCAGCCAGTGAAAACGCCTAGAATCAGAATCTAAAGGGTAAAGTGATCCAAAGAGCAATTGAGGACTGTAGGATAGTCATAAAGAGGCTGAAAGATATCATCAGTGACTGGTATTCAAGATTCAAAATAAAAATTATTCACAATATTTATGATTGTAAAAGGAGTTGAAAAAATGAGAACAGATAGCCTGAATGTTTCACTAGTGCCCTAAACGATGTTAAAAGACCTAGAGGAAGGAGTGGATACAATTTGGAGGATTATGGCAAGACATGAACAAGAAAAGCAAAGAATAAGATGTCATTTATCAGAGGGAATTAGAAAGCTAATGTAAGAAATCAAAAGATAATTGGAATAATAGGCAAGTTTGGCCCTAGAGTGCCAAATGAAACAGGGCAAAGGCTAAGATTAATCACTGGTTTTAACAAACTCTTTTTCAACAACTCAAAAAGTGATTCTACACATAGACATCACCTAGAAAGTCAATATTGAAATCAGATTGATTATATAATTTACAGTTAACGGTGGAAAAGCCTTAAACAGTAAGTTAAAACAAGACCTAGAAAACAGAACATGAACTTCTTTTTGCAAAATTCAGATTTAAATTGAAAAAAAAGTGGAGGAAACCAAAGAATTGTAGCAGTGTGACCTTTTAAATAACATTCTTTATGACCATTAAGTTTAAATGATGAGGTTTATATGATGAATATATCTGGTAGATGGAGTACCTGGAAAACTATGGACAGAATTGCAAAGGAAAAAGCAACAAAATACATTCCAAAGAAGACAAGAAAGATAAGTGGCTGACTGATGAGACTTTACAAATAGCTAAGGGGAAAAATGAAAGCAAAAGGGAAAAGAGAAAGGAAAAATATATCCAACCAAATGATCACCAGAGTTAAAACATGATCTATGACCCCTCAGAGAATTTAACTACCATGAGTAATTATAAACAGAAAAAAGAAGCTCCAACTCTTCAATGGAAAAACTTGCATGTGATCTGGGTCATTCCTGGCACTATGCTATCTTTGTTCTGTTTCCTTATAATGTCTAGTCTGACCTACAGGGATACACCATGTTTCTCAGTCCTACTACCTACCACCCAGGACTGACCTCTTCTGAATAAGCCTTCCCAGTAATCCAAATTAACTGAATTGACTTTAACAAATCCCATAAAAGGTTTAATAAAATATATTTAATAAAACCTAATAACTAAACTGGTTTTGGTCATTCTTCCTTTGGTACCTCAGTATCCTCATGGAGGGTGTGTCAACCTATATATGGACATAATCAGTGCAGAATAGACCTTCTCCCCATAACTGGCATAATCAGTACAAAATAAGCCTTACGTCCTCATAATTGGTAGAGTTGTGTGAAGATAGGATTAACTCTCCCCTTGCCTATTTTTAGCTAAACAAAGCAGGAACTCAAAGCACCCCTACTTAACACTAAGTAAGAAAATTCATGAGTTACTTACTAGAATAAGCTCACACTTCCAAAGGCTACTGCCACCCTCTTTGGACAGTGTTAGGCAAATTGAAAGACTGCAATTGGTTCCTGTAAAGTGGGGAATGGACAGGAAGTGATGTGGAAAAAGGACTATAAAAAGTCCTGAACTTCCTGTCCAAGGGACTTCTCCTTCAGTCTTCTCCTTTGAATGTCTCCTTTGGAGTTAGTCTTTCTACACTCAATGTTGGTGAGCTAGACTGAAGGAGAAGGCACTTTCCCTGGATCTTGCATCAGCTTGCTGGATGAGAGGCTAGTATTCCTTTCCTGGCTTCTGGAGAGATTGGTTCCAGAGAGGCCTTCTTTTCCTAGAGGAGGCTGCATTAGTGGAACCTTTGCTGAAGATACCACAGCGACTCCTAGCTTTAGAGACTACCACAACTCCATATGGAGATCCAGACTTGAAAGCCCTTACTGGGTGGTGAGCTGGACTTCTTCAGACAGAAATTATAGGGTATCTAGTTAGGCAATACTTTTTACTTCCTTCCTAAATTTCTCTTCTTTACTATATTGCTGGGAGCCATCAGGCCATGATGCCTTGACAGAGTCACGCATGGTAGCTGAGGAGACCACAGAGTGGCCCTTGGAAAGATGTGATTGCCCACTCAGTCCCCCTTTGTAACCATGAAAATGTGGTTTGCCAAGACTGTGAATTGCCAAAACTGTAAAGGTTTTGGCCAAACTTTAAAGATAATTTTTAGTGTCTTGATTTAAAATCTAAAATTAAGTGGTCACCATGGGAAAATTCCCAAATATGAAAATACCCTAGTCAGCTGGGTTTTATGGAGATTTTAATTATTACAAATGAAGGAATTAAGGGAAGGAGAGAGAGAGAGAGAGAGAGAGAGAGAGAGAGAGAGAGAGAGAGAGAGAGAGAGAGAGAGAGAGAGAGAGAGAGGAAATAATAGAAAGGGCCTAGGCCAAATGGCCTAGGCCTGAGCCTAAGGGAGAGCGAGTCAGTCTTTATCACTCACCACAAGATTATCATCAAGCAAGCTCCAAACCTCCGAACTCCAACTCCAACTAACTTCCAATCCAAAAACTACTACAACTCAATAAGTCCCTTCCTTTTAAAGAAATTTTCTCGTATGTCACCTCCTCTAAATTTTCACATCTACCAATCACAGTAGACGCTTTCCCCCAGGACTGCCCATTCTTAGTTCTCATCTTCTTTTGTTCTCACCTTCTCTGGTTAGATAAAATCTACTGAGTACTTCACACCTCTTTTGTTAAGCTTGCCTTTTGTAAGTTGCTTGACCTTTTAGGTACTAATTTAACCTTTATAGATACTGAACACCTTTTTGTATTAGATCTAAAAATAGACATAGCTTAAGGTTTTAGCTTCACTATAAGTATGAGTTAGGGACTTTTCATTGTTCAATCAGGAGTTTTCAACTTTATCTTCCCCTAAGGCACTGTCTGAGTAGGGTGGAGTAATTTTAAAAGTTCTCAATACATTCCTGATCAAGTACCTCCATTGTTTAAAATGGGGAATAGCTTAATCAAATCTTCTGAAGTAGAGTCTGAGTAGTTTTAATATTCACACTTTGCATGACCTCTCTTATCAATGTCCCTTACCTATGGAATTGACATGATTATTATTCCCCCTAATCTCAAAAGGAATAATGCAAGAGCAAAATATTTGTACCCTAATTCCCCAAAACATTACCAAAAGATCAGACCCTTAAACCCAATCCCAGAAAGATTATCATGGGTTAACTTTTACTTAGGTACATAATTCCCAGCAAAACCACAGGTATAAGCCAAGTCCTAAACTTTCCCACTCACAGAAACCTATTCTCATGAAGTTAGCACACAAATCAATCATAGAGGCCCATACAATAAGTACAAGTACATCAAGCTTCAATATGCCTCAGTAACTCACCAGTGGGAAACTCCCTAGTAAGAACCCTGAGAAATGATCAGTCTAAATTTGAATTGTTTTCCCAGTACCCTTCAACCTCAATGATAGGATTGTTGAATTGTCTTTTAAGAACTGTTGATTAATTATTCCATTTTATTAAAAACAATAAGTAATTTTCCTTGATTGTTTGTAAGCTCAAAACTTCTCACCAGGTAATGAGAAAATTAAACCACCTGTGATGAAATAATTTATCTTGTATGCTATCTGTAATCACAATACAAGCATTTAGAATATTAATCAAGTGATTTGTTAAAAGTTAATGTATCACTTTCCCAATTATCTCTCTTTGAACATCTATGTTAGGTAATATATTTGAGTGCCAAGAAAATGGGTATAAAAATAAAAACCAGATATGGGGATAGCGGAGCAGCTATCAGATGCAAAGCAGTCCCATGGCCATAATGATTAAGCTATCTTCCATTTGTTATTTTCTTGATTGATCATTCGCCACCTGTCGGGAACCCCTGGAGTCGTGAGTGAAGCTGGACCTCGCCCGTGGCATTATATCTCTATTAAACTAAATTGTTAAGAGAAGCTAACAAACTAATGGCTTAAGAATCGTTTTTTTTTTTTTTTAAATCAGCAACCACAATATTACTTTTAGAACTTTCATATTTAGCATAAATCCTAAATTTTAAATTCTTACAGTTGGCAGGATTCCCTTCTCTCCTATAAATCTTATCTTTACACAAATTGAATGCAGAATTCTAGAGAATAGCAGAGATATGTTTTTTTAATATTCCAAGACATTTTATTTTTTTAATTTTATTCCAAATGTTTACAAATCCAGACAAAAGCATTTCACATATAAAGAAAAATAAGATATTACACAAATGAAATCACAGATGTTTAACTTAGTTTTCTTCACATCTACATAATTGACCATGTCCAATAGTGTCCTACCCCCCTCCCTGCCTGCCCCACATCATATTGGATATTGTCATGGAGGACAACATATTCATATAAATTAAGTTTTCCATGTGTCATCTTTCTGTTTACTTTCTGCAGATAACATGCTCAGTTTATTCTTCTAGTATTGGTTCTGTGGCTGTGTATAATGTTGAACATTATACACAGTAATTATAATATTGTGGAACACTCAAATGTGATAGACTTTGCTACTAACAGCAATACAATGATCCAGGAAAATTCTGAAGGACTTATGAAAAAAAATACTATTCATCTCCAAAGAAAAAACTGCTGGAACAGAAATGCAAATGAAAATATATCATTTATCATTTGTTTATTTGGGTATATGATTTTGGGTTTTGGTTTTATATTTACCTACAAAAATGAGTATTAAGGAGATATGTTTTACATGATAATACATGCACAACCCCAATTAAATTGCTTGTCATCTCCAGGAGTGAGGAGGGGAAAAGGGAAGGAGACAATACAAATCATATAACTTCAGAAAACTTATGTGGAAAGTTGTTCTTAAAATAAAGTAATTTGGAAACAAATTTTAATGTTCTCTTGGTTGTGCTCATTTCAATGTTCATTATCTCATATAATTCTTTCCAAGTTTTAAAAAAATAAGTTTCCTCATCATTTCTTATGGCACAGTAGTATTCCATCACAACCATAGACCACAATTTGTTTAGCCCTTCCCCAGTTGCTGGACATCCACTCAGTTTCTATTTCTTTGCCACCACAAAGAGAACTGCTATAAATATTTGGGAACACATGAGTTATTTTCCTCTTTCCCTAATCTCCTTGAGAAACAAACCCAGTAATAAGGGTATACACAGTTTTTTAACTCTTTCCATGTAATTCCATATTGTACTCCAAAATGGTTGGATGTATTTATAACTCCACCAACAGTGTATTAATATCCCTGTTTTTCCACATCTCCTCCCACATTTGTCACTTTGCCCTTTTGTCATTTTAGCCAATCCAGTGGGCATGATGTAATATCTCAGAACTTACTTAATTTACATTTCTCTGATCAGTAGTGATTTGGAGCATTTTAAAAAACCTATATATGGCTTTGATGTCTTTACCTGAAAATTGTCTGTTCGTATCTTTTGTCCATTTATCAATTGGGGTTGGCTCTTATTCCCAGAAATTTTACAAAGTTCATTGTATATTTCAGAGATGAGACCTCTGAGCCTATCTAAAAATTGTTTTTTCCAATTTTCTGTTTTCTTCTAATCTTTCCACCATTTATTTTATTTGTACATATACTTTTCAATTTAATTATTCAAAATTATCCATTTTACATTTTACAATGCTCTCTATTTCTTATTTACTCATAAATTTCCCTCCTAGCCATAAATTTGATAGGTAGTATCTGTTCTAATTTTATTATGATATCTCCTTTTATCTCTATATCATCTATCCATTTTGGTTTTATCTTAGTGAATGGTATAAGATATTGGTTTTTACCTACATTCTGCCAAATTACTTTCCAAGTATTCCAGAAATTTTTTTCCAAACTGCAATTCATTATTCCTAAATAAATCCTGTATCTATGAGTTTATTAAATACCAGATTACTCTATTATTTTACTGCTATTTGTTGTGTGTCTGTTCTATTCCACTAGTCTACCTTTCTATTTCTTATCCAGTACCAGATAGTTTTGATAATTACTGCTTTATAATACAGTTTAAACTCTGGTACTACTAGACCTCCTTCATTTACACTTTTTAAATTAATTCCTTTGGTATTCTTGATCTTTTATTCTTCTAAATGAATTTTGTTATTATTTTTTCTAATTCAATAAAATATTTCTTGGTAATTTAATTGGGATGACACTGAATAAGTAGATTAGTTTAGGTAGGACTTTAATTTTATTTATATTTAATTATATGGGCTCTGCCCATCCATGTACAATTAATATTTCTCTATTTATTTAGATCTAACTTTATTTGTATAAATAGTGTTTTGCAATTATGCTTATGTGGTTCCTGGATTTTAAACTGAATGTCTCTATTTCTTCTTTCTGGACTTTGTCAATAATATATCAAAATGATGGTGATTTATGTGGATTTATTTTAGCAAATTAATTAGCAAAAAAAAATTTAACAGAATTCCAGTTGATCCATTTAAAATCCTAAAAGATGATGGATGTTATTAAAGTATTGCACTTAATCTGCTAGCAAATTTGGAAAACTCAGCAGTGGACACTAAATTGGAAAAGACCAGTTTATGTGATGATCCTAAAAAAGGGCCCCAAAGAATGTTTAAATTACTGAATACGTTTATTCATTTCCACATGCCAACAAAATATATTGGTTAAGATTCTGTAAGCTAGGGTTCAGCAATATATGAACCACGACTTAATGGAAGAACAGGCCAGCTTTCAAAGTGGCAGAAGAACCAGTACCAAAATGCCAACATTTGTGGGATTACAGAGAAATCAAGAGAGTTCCAGAAAAAAAACAAACCATCTACTTCTGCTTCATTATTACACTAAAGCCTTTAACTGTATGGATCACAACAAAATGCGGCAAGTTCTCGAAGAGACAGGAATCCTGTGTGAAGGTGAAGAAGCAACAGTTAGAAGTGAACATGGAACTGAATGGTTTAAAATTGGAAAAGGATTGTGACATATATAGTTACCTTACTTACTTAAGGTATATCCAGAGTACAGCATGTAAAATGTCAGGTTGGACAAATCAAAAGCTGAAACTAAGGCTTCTAGGAGAAATATCAATAGTCTCAGATATGCAGTTGACACTACTCATGGCAGGAAGTGAAGAATAAGAAGTTCCTCAAGGTATAAGAGCTGGTTTGAAGCTTAATATTAAAAAATTAATAATATCTTGGCAACTGGTCCTATCACTTCCTAACAAATAAAGGGAGAAGAAATAGAAGTGTCAGATTTTATATTCTTGAACTCAAAGTTCACTGTGTATGATACCTATACCCCAAAGTGATCAAACAAATAGGAAAAAGACCTACATGTACACAAATATTTATTGCAACGAATTTCTTGGTAGCCAAAAATTAGAAATTAAGAGGGTATCTATCAACTAGAAAATAGATTAACAACTTATAGTATATTAATTTAATGTATTACTAGTGTGTGATAAGAAATAATGAAAGAGGGGCAGCTGGGTGGCTCAGTGGATTGAGAGTCAGGCCTAGAGATGGGAGGTCCTAGGTTCAAATGTGGCCTCAGACACTTCCCAGATGTGTGACCCTGGGCAAGTCACTTAACCCCCATTGCCTTGCCCTTACCACTCTTCTGCCTTGGACCCAATACACAGTATTGACTCCAATATGGAAGGTAAGGGTTTGAAAGAAAGAAAGAAAGAAAGAAAGAAAGAAAGAAAGAAAGAAAGAAAGAAAGAAAGAAAGAAGGAAGGAAGGAAGGAAGGAAGGAAGGAAGGAAGGAAGGAAGGAAGAAAGGAAAGAAAGAAAGAAAGAAAGAAAGAAAGAAAGAAAGAAAGAAAGAAAGAAAGAAAGAAAGAAAGAAAGAAAGAAAGAAAGAAAGAAAGAAAGAAAGAAAGAAAGAAAGAAAGAAAGAAAGAAAGAAAGAAAGAAAGAAAGAAAGAAAGAAAGAAAGAAAGAGAAGAAGAAAGAAAGAGAGAGAAAGAAAGAGAGAGAGAAAGAAAAAAGAGAGAGAAAGAGAGAAAGAGAGAGAGAAAGAGAGAAAGAGAGAGAGAAAGAGAGAAAGAGAGAGAGAAAGAGAGAAAGAGAGAAAGAAAGAAAGAAAGAAAGAAAGAAAGAAAGAAAGAAAGAAAGAAAGAAAGAAAGAAAGAAAGAAAGAAAGAAAGAAAGAAAGAAAGAAAGAAAGAAAGAAAGAAAGAAAGAAAGAAAGAAGGAAGGAAGGAAGGAAGGAAGGAAGGAAGGAAGGAAGGAAGGAAGGAAGGAAGGAAGGAAGGAAGGAAGGAAGGAAGGAAGGAAGGAAGGAAGGAAAGAAGTTTCAGAGAAACAACAAGACTTGTATGAACAGATGCAGAACTGGAACAATATATAGAGTAACAAATATTATAATAAGAAACAATAACCAACCACAATTCTAGATGATCCATTATAAATGATGATACTCCATAGAGAGGTGATGGACTCAGAATACAAACTGAGATCCATTTTTAGAAATGACCAATATGAGCATTAGTTTTATTTTACCATGTATATTTGTTACAATTTTGTTTTTCTTTTCTTTTCTTTTTTGTTTTTGTTTTTGTTTTGTTTTGGTGGTGAGTTGGGTCAGTTATACAGGGATTTTGGAGGGAGAGAAAAAAAAATTTGTTCATTGAAAATTTTTATTTTAGAAGCCAAAAGATTAGTACTTGAAGAGATATTAAAGATAATTTTTCAATTTCAAATTCACACTACTATAGAACTTAGATTGGAATCCAATTCTTTTGCCCCTAAATCAAATACTTTTCCTAATAGATCCCACTACCTAATTTTCAAAGGTTAGACTCTGGACTGGTGATCTCTCTGGTAAAACCTATTCACCTACCAATGCAGATCACCTTCTTTGTAATTTATATTCTTAGTGTGTTGCCTAGAGCACTAAGTGAAGAGATTTGCCCAGGGTCACACAAAAATTATTTGACAAAAGCTGCCCTAAAACCCAGGTTCTCCTTGCTCTGGGGGCAGTTCTTTGTTCACTACACCCTGCTGCCTTTCTCCTAATTTCATAGCACATTTCAAAATTAAATAGGGGGGAATGATAACTAATACTTCTGTTGTGGACCTTATTTCTTTCTCTGACTTCTCTGACTACTGCTTTTCTTTGCTAGTAATGGTGGGACTGATGCTAATGACAGTTACTTTCCATGTCTGCCACTGTGCCTCTATAGTCTTGAATTCCAAAAGGGACTATATTCCCAATTGCTTGATATAACTAGCCCTATTTCCCTAACTCCTTAAAGCATATCCTTGGTATTTAGCCTAGGAATAATTTTTAACTATTTTAAATGATTAATTCATGTAAGCTCTGTGCCTCAGCTTCTTCATTTGTAAATAAAATAATTAGACTAAATAGCTTCCGATATCCTTTCCTGCATTAGATCAATGATTGCTTAAAATAAGCCCTTTTATAATTTAAAGGTCTCTGGGTCCCATCAACTCCATTTACCTCATGATCCTACTGCCTTCACCTTTGGGGCAGACCTGACTCAGACCAGGCACAGTCATTAAGGCACTAAAAAGTGGCTTTAAGCAAAACCAGACCCTTAGTAAATTAAATATAGAATTTCATACTGCCTGAGACTAGACCTCATAACTAAAGATTTTTAATATAAACAGAACCCTAAGTAAATAACTACATTTTATTCAATTAAACATTCAACCTTGCTCAAATTTTTAACTAGCTAAATTCTCCCTAGGAATATTAATTCCTAGAAATTATATACTTTGAGAGGCAAATGAACTCTCTGAGATCATTACTGAATAAAACACAACCTTACTTTTAGCAAAACCCAACTGGAGTACAATAAACAACTCCACAGCCTGAAAATATTGATGTAAGCATTTATAAATTGGAATGCAAATGGGGTTTTGTCATTGGGGTAACAGAATATGGCAAAAAGAGCATTTAACTAACAGTCTAACAACTTGGATTTGAATCTGGCACTAAATAGACATTTAATTTCAGGCAATTCAAATCACAAAAGCATAAACTCACAAAATAAAAGAATTGCTAAGGACCACGTAAATCTTGTAATTTAGCCCATATCTGAACAAGAATCCCAAAGAGCCTCCGCCTGAAGGCCTTTAATCTTTAATGAGCAGGAATCCACTCCCTCCTGAAGCAGTCCTTCTCACCTTTAGAAAGCTCTAATTTGGGGGAAATTTTTCTTCAACTTGACATTAAATCAGCCTCTCTGCAACTTCTCCCATTCCCAGTTCTATCCTCTATGTTCAAGCAGAAGAAATCTAATAGTACTTCA